>NC_143577.1:104262430-104573771 GCF_048544385.1 Mastigoproctus giganteus
TTGAGTTATAATAACATGTTGTGCATAGTGGGTTTTATATTTTTAGTATAACACTAAATTTGAATAAAACAACAAAAAAAAAATCTTCATAAGCTTGTTAAAAATATATAATTTTTATACATGTTCCTGTAACCAGAAAAGCCGACCGGGTAAAGTGCCTGCCTGGCAACCCAAAGGTTGCGGGTTCGATTCCCGCCTCGGGCTTGGATCAAAGTACTGCAAAAAAACCTTGGGAGGTGCATTATGGCCACAGAAGCCTAGGCGCCAACAACTACCAAAAAAAAAAAAAAGTAACCAGAAAAGTACTCTGTGCTCTTTGAAACATTCACTTTCAGCATTTATTTATAAAGGGTAAACACAGGGTGTTAAGAAAATGTCCAAAATAAATTCTGGAAAAAAATATTGTAGGCAGGAGTAATAACTGTCTCCTTTTTTGTTTAAGAAGAATGGCTTTACTGCATATACGTGTAAAAAAAAAAAAAAAAAAAAAAAAAACATGGATTGTAAAATTTTCTAAAGTTTTGATATGCATGCGCAAAATTGCATTATCTCAAACCCACAGTTGGTGTACTATATACATTCACCCTCATTGGAGTTTGTCTTAAGAAATATGTTATTTTTCACAGTTCCTGAAAAGTACTGTCCATGCTCTTTTTGCACACATTCACTTTCAGCATATATTAGAGGGTAAACTCAGTGTTACAAAAATCTGTCCAAAATACATCCAGAAACAAAGAAAATTTTAAATTGTGTAAACTGCATCTACACCATAACATCCCAGTTTTCTATTTTGCAGGAGGAATTACATCATTTTGAACATCGAATAAAGAAACTTAAATACTTGGAAGCAGATTTTGAAATTACAAAAGACGTACATGGAAAGAAGAAATATTTGGATGATAATGTTACTGAACAAAAATATAAAGGAAAAAGGCTGAAGGAATTTAATTACAAGGTATGTATATATAACACACCCAAATGATTATACTGTATTTTCAGCTAAACTATCTCTTTTGAGAGTTAGCATTAGTAGAGGCATATGATGCAAGAAAGCAATATAAAAAAAAAAAAAATCCCTTTCTATTTCACCCATTCATTTGCTCCAAATGTTTGTCTAGTTCTGCCTTGAACTTATTTAAGTTGTTGACCTCCACTACAACAGATGTAAGTTTGTTCCAACTATCAACTAACTGCTGGCTAAAGGCAAATTTCCACACGTCTATTCTACAATTGTCTTTCCTCAATTTGAATTTGTTCCATCAGGTGAGTAATCTGAGCAAGAGGAAGAATCCCATCAGCATTGAGCTTGCTGAAACCATTCAATGCCTTATACACCTCAATTAGATCACCTTGCAGGGGACTAGTCTCTTTACTGTATTTGTTTGCTAAAGATTTCTTGTAATCTGCCTTTGTTTGCTTAACATCCTTTGTGACTTCATTACAGACTATCTTATATCTACCATAGGAATCTGTGTCTCTTGATAATTTATATGCATTTTTATTCTCTGCCACAAGTCTCATTAGGTCAATCTGACATCCATTTAGGCTTAAACCTTGAACAGTATTTCTTACTTGGTATGAAAAGTCTAGAAGCTTCCAAGGTTAATTCCTTGAATGCTTCCCATTTAGAATTTGCTGTTGGTAACAGCGTCAGTTAGTCACACTGTATCAAATTTAAAAAATCTCTGAGACCACTGTAGTCACTTTCGAAAGCAAAAACCCTTCCCTTTCCTAGCTCTTTTGAGAGATAGCATTAGTGGAGGCATATGATGCAAGAAAGCAAGCTTATACAAAGGGTACTAGGAATGTTTTGCAATATGACGCAACAATGAATCACAGGAAGCTGCTTGTTGCTGCATGTTGAGACATGTTCATACGTGCATAGTAGCCGCCGCGCCAAGTCGATGGGCTCAGTTATTCATTAGTAGTGAGAGTGTAAAGTGCTTGCGATGGCATCGTGGTCACGAAATGAGATAAGGACAGTTTTGTGGTATAATTTCGTGCGTGGTTTAACCATAGATCAGTGCTTAGAAGAAATGACTCTTGCACCAGATGATGATTGTCCACATCGTACAACGATAAACAGGTGGTATAGAGAATTCCAAAGGGGAAACTTCACTCTGGAGGATTCTGAGAGGCCGGGAAGGCCACGAACGTCAGTTATGGAGGAAAACGTTACTGCTGTGAGGAAAATGCTTGACGAAAACAGGCGAGTGACCTACCAACAGATAGAGGATACTTTGGGCCTAAATGCACCAGCAATTCGTTCGATTCTGCAAGATCATTTGCACGTGAAGAAACTTTCTTCTCTCTGGGTGCCGCATCAACTGACTGAAGAGCAGATGACACGATGTGTGACTTGGTGCCGGGAGATGTTAAAAACGTTTGATAAGGGACAATCTCGGTATGTGAACAACATCGTGACAGGTGACGAGACTTGGCTGTACTATTACGATCTGCTGACCAAGGCTCAAAACAAAGTTTGGGTCTTTGATGACGACACACCCGTAATTGTCAGAAAATCCCGATCTGTAAAGAAGAAAATGATAGCTGTATTTTTCAAATCGAGTGGAATTGTGGAACGTTTCGTTTTGGACACGTAGAAGACAGTCACAGCTAAGTGGTATACTGAACAATGCCTGCCTAGTCATTGGATCTATGAAGAACCTGCGGCCAAAGTCAAGAATGGACACCTGGTACCTCCATTACGATAATGCTGCAGCTCAACGCGCCAAAGCCTGCACCGAATATTTGACCACGACAGGACTGAAACTTCTCGAGCACCCTCCCTACAGTACAGACCTTGCTCCCTGCGACTTTGCACTGTTCCCGCATGTGAAAATGAAGCTAAAAGGGAGGCGGTTTTCCAGTGATGAGGACCTTCTACGGGCTTGGGACAACGAGTGTGCTTTACTCCCTAGTGAAACTTGGCAGAACTGGTTTAAAGATTGATTTCGGAGGATGGAGAGGTGTATTGAATGTAGAGGAAATTACTTTGAAAAAATTAAATAAACAAAGCTGTATTGCAAAAATTTCTAGTACCCTTTGTATAGCATCAGCCAAAAACAAAAAAAAAAAAAAAAAAATCCTTTTCCATTTCACCCATTCATTTGCTCCAAATTATGGTAGTTACATCTTTAAGTAAATCCCACATCAGTACACTGTGATCACTGCTATCTAGAGTTCCGTTTATCTGTAGATTCTAACTACATAAAGAATCACTGCTGATAAACAAACAAGAGTATTACTCCCTCTAATTGCCTCCCAAACATGCTGCTGTAGAAAACAGTCATCGAATAAATCCACAAAAGTCTTGTTTGTGTGTGCGTGTGTGACCAACCCACAAGTTCCAGTCTATAATATCTGGGAAGTTAAAATCCACCATTATAAGACAATATGATTTACTGACTCACTCTATTTCCCTTATGTCACACCAAAGACTGCACTGTCCACCCATGTCAACTGGATGCACTTCCTTAGATTTTGTTTTTCTTAACTAACAGCATAACCGCTCCTCCCTTTCTGGGGAGGAGCGGTTATGCTGTTAGAGAATTGCTCGTTACACTCATCAGATTCATTAGGCATATAACACACATCTACTCTCATTTTCCCTTTCCCAGTGCTTATGTCACACCAAACTGACTCAAGACTGCACTGTCCACCCATGTCAACTGGATGCACTTCCTTAGATTTTGTGTTTCTTAACTAACAGCATAACCCCTCCTCTCTTTCTGGGGAGGAGGGGTTATGCTGTTAGACAATTGGAATTTGGGGAGTACACATTGTACTCTCCAAATTCCAATTCTGCATTCCTTATCTCTGTGTGAACCGAGATAAGGAATGCAGAATTGGAATTTGATGCTGATGTTGGGATATCAGAGAACCATATCTCTGATATCCCAACATCAGCCTTTGATGTCTTCACCAGCACCTCAAATTTATTTACTAAACTCCTAGCATGGGTGAACATGTAGGTATTCATGCACCTGTTCAGTTACCCTAACACAACCCATGTATTTACTTCGAATGAGCAGCAGCCTACTGCTCATTCGAATAGAAGCAGTGCAAGAATCACTTTCACCTCTGCCAACAGCTACTGTTAATGCATTCGTCTGTATATCTCCCCCCCCACACACACTTGCAGTTTTCCGACCCACCAACACTGCCTCGATAGCATCAGCAAATATTCCTCCACTTTTTCTATTTAAGTGTATTCCATCCCTTTAGAAACAATCTCTTCTGTTAACAAGCACAGGCCATGTTAAGAAAAATTCTACCCCATGAGCCTTGCATAATCTCTCCAGGGCCGAATTGATTGAGAAGGCTCTCATCATATACAGTAATACCCCGAAGTTTACGCGATAGGTGGGTCCGACAAAAATCGCTTAAGTCGAATTCGCGTAAGTCGGGGTACAACTTTGCATATAAATTTTGTTTAATTGGGACCAAGGACTAACAAAAACACTAGTTTAGAAGAAAAATATTTAATAAAATTGCAGTTATTTCGATGTCGATGACTTCATAAAACCTAACAAATTGGTCTGACGACACAGCGCCTTTTTTTCACGCAGAATTTCTTCGTAGCAAGCTAATAATTTTTTTATTCCTTGCTTTGTAGCTATAACGCGTTCTTCGTTGGAGTCTGTTTTCTAAAATTTTTAAGCCCTTTTCAATTGCGCTGAGACCTTCTGTCAAGCTTGCAATTGTCTTGTGTTTTATGTGTTTTTCTAGTGGAACTGGGTCTGAAGTGTCGGCTAGTTCAGTTACGTTTTGCTCACGCATCTCTATGAGATCATTCATTGTCAGCTTCTGACTATGTGAATCCAACAGCTCGTTGACATCATCACCATTGACTTCCAAATCTAATTGCCTGGCAAGGTTAACAACTTCTATCACATGAGCGACATGATCAGTTTCTGGCGTTGTTTTCGTCTCGGTTTTGAAAAAAAATGGACAGGGTTACTTCCAGACATCATTCAATGTGTTTTTGTGAATTTCATCCCAAGATTCTTCAATGATTCTTACGGCATCTAAAACATTGAATTGTTTCCAAAAGTCTTTAACAGATATCTCACTATTTTGTCTCATAGCTTCATTCAGACGTGCAAACGAACGCCTCGTGTAGTAAGCCTTGAATGTTTTGATGACTCCCTGGTCCATCGGTTGAAGCAAGCTGGTTGTGTTTGGAGGCAAAAACACAACTTTCGCAAGTGGGTTGAAATTAATTAGGGTGGCAGGAGGGTGACCGGGTGCATTGTCAATAAGAAGCATCACTTTAAATGGAATCTGTTTAGACTTGCAATAACGTTCGACTTAGAGTATGGAGTAAGTGGTGACCAAACCAGTCCTCAAAAACGGAAGCTGTCACCCAAGCTTTATGATTTGACTTCGAAATCACTGGATATATACCAAATGAAAAAAATCAAGAACCGCGTAACTCCGAGTTCGCGTAAGTCAGGGTATTACTGTACTCTGTTCTATCGTGTCTGGGCAGAATTGCAGGCACTTTCAAATTTAACTGTAACTTGCGAATTTTTTTTCAACTTTGACCTGTACTTGTTAAGTAAGTCCGCAATTCTCCTACTCTTAATGTCATTAGTGCAATGTGTACAACAATATCACCCTTTATGCCCTTAAAAGATGATATCTACAACTTCATAAGCTTTTGCCCCTGGCAGACATACCCTGGTTCTATTCCACAATATGTTCCCCGTCTCCCTGACAGGCTCCTGTGGGACCAGTGCATTCTGCTCTGAAGGTTGCGCTCTTTTGCCTGATGCACAAGAGTAAGCTCTGGTGTTGGGCAGCTGAGAGCTTGATACCCCCATTTCAGTTCTTTCGTGGGCATCTACCCTATTCTTCAATCTCTCACAAACTCTCACAGACTCCCATCAAAATGTCGATTTGGCACCTAATTTCTTTACACTCTGCACTTAGAACACACAAAGACATCCTCCTTTGGTAGATCATGTCCTGTGCCAGAATTGTCTGCAAACATTTCAAGTTGCAAATTTTTTTAGGCTGTGATGCATTGGAGATTTGTCCACTTCGATTCTCCCCTGAGCTACAGCACTCCTGCTACTTTGTGCACGTTGCTTTGCTGTGCTAGTCTTGGGCATGATTTCCATTTAAATACGATTTAATTAACAATGAAAATTAATAAGGTTAATAAATTTAATTGTGTACAATACTATACTAAGCTAATGTAGAATACGTATTCCGCTATGCTGTTTTACGTTATACCTTAGTTATCGAATTCGAGATATACACTATCAAGTTACATTGTACCACAACAATCACGATGTTAAATAAATTAGTTATATCCTTAGCTAAATACAAAAGATATATGATCAAAAAGTGAATAAAACCTTCAAAATATTTATTACAATTAAAACTCTACTATTCTTCTGCGCTACTGGTTATGCTACAATATTCCAGCCAAAACACAGGTACGAGTAGTGAGTTGTAACTTACAGTCACTAGCTAACGAACACTACTAAGCCTATTTTTTGTAAAACAAAAAATGTTAACAAAAAAAAAAAAAAATTCAAGGAAAACTTGTATGTTTGCAGCAGCTACAGAAGTCTGTCTTCACCAAGCGACAACTCCATTTATCTGTTTTGAGACTATTCCAAAATCTTCAGCATTTTTAGACAATTTTCCAATTATGTCGAAAAGAGAACTATGCTATGAACAATTTCATATTGTCCATATTTTGATTCTTTTTGCATTCACCCTTTTATTTATTTTTTTAGTGGGGTATAATAATTGTTATTGTGTCTGTGGTCATCTGAGCCTTGTGACTGGAAGAATTGTCATGTAGGAAGAGAGAAGTAGGAAGAGAGAAAATTCCTCTGGAGGGTTCTCATGAAATTTCAGTACCAAGGAATAATGTAATCAGTGGTCACTATCATGTATTGGCATCGTATTACCAGTTATAATGCTGTGTTCTAACTTCACTCAGTTTTGTTGTCTTAATAACAAGAATATGATGATGTCAGTGGATTAGTTGCATGGCCAGATTGGAAATAAAAGAATCTCCAAGAAAATTAGAGCTTTTATTATTATTAGCCATATGATGCAAGGAAGCCTGAAGCTTATGCTGCACCTGCCAAAAAAAAAAAAAAAAAAAAAAATCCTGAATTACCCCGAGAGAGAGAAAGTAAAAGGTAATCACCAAGAAAGAGAAGAATGATTATATCCAGCTCAGGACCCTGGGTGTGTCAAGCCCATACTCACCAGATATTAGCCCCTTTTGTTTGGATTTAAGCATACCGATATTGTTTTAATTTGAGTATGTCGCTTGAATTAAAACATACTGATGAATTTAAAGAGCCACCAGGAGAAGGATAAAAGTCTTCAGTTTTTTTTTTTTTTTTTTTTTCTCAGTATCTCTTTAGGTCTGATGTAGCCCAGTGGTCAGGAGCGAGAGTGCATAGCACGCATTCCTTGAGTGGACTGGGGTTCAAGCCCATGACTACTAAATACAATAAATATTTGTATTGACGATTTATTGTGATTAGTGAGAAGACTCAAGTCACCATTTGGCAACATTCAAAGATGAATAGCAGTAAAATTTAGAATGCATTTTAACTGGTTTGTTAGTGACCAAAATTGCACATTCCGAATTTATTTACTCTTTCATTTAGTTTTTGGTATCAACAGCTTTCATTGTGGATTTTTCTTGTAAACAAATTTTAATGAGAAAAATTCCAACTTTCATTTTTAGTCAAAAACAGCAAAACCAGCCAATCAGCAATGTCACCCACCATTTTCAGAACTGATCCTTTCATGTTACATAATGATTGTATTAGAAAGTACCAGTTGGTGTCTGTAGCATGGCAAGAAAATTTTCTTTCCATTTTATTTGGTAATATGATGATACTGGTAATAATAATAATCACCAATGCCATCATAGTATATGCACTGTGTACATGCACTTCCACCTAAACATTTGGAATCAGTGTATGACAAGTTTCGTTAATTTTTTTTGAAATTAGCTATGACAATGTATAAACTTACATTTATACAAGAATAACAAGTTCATTTCTTTCCTTACATAATTGGATATTTTTTGTTTGAACATAATTTTGTAGTCTTACAAATTATATTAACTTTGCTTTACATGTTGACACTAATATTTCTTGACAGTTTTCTGTTGCAAATCCAGCCTATCCAATATTGCTTCTGTTTAATGTCAATAAATCTTTAATCACTGTCATCATTCACTGCATACTGAATATTTTTGAGTGATTTCTTTCCATAATATACTATTAAACTTTATTGAGTTAATCCTTGAACGATTGTGGTATTTTTTTCGTTTCCTAAAAAAAAAAAAAAAAAAAAATTTCGGAGCATATGTAGTAATAAAATTTCTTTTGTAATATTTTCAGTTACTTAACAGTCTGGTTGTTCAAAACTCCAGATTTATATTTAAAAAAAAAATCATACACCATTCCTTTATCATGACTTAGAATGAATTTTTGGGCCATTTCAAATTATATAAATATGGTAAGACACGGCCTAATCTTATCAACAGTAAACTATAATATGAAATGATGAATGTGGTAGTAAAAATAGTTGGTTGAACAGAATGGACAAACTGTGGACTTGTAGACTTCACTTCAGTAACAAAGTAAAGACTTTGACACAATAACAAAGTAAAGACTTTGTTATTGTGGAATATTATTATAAAACAGCAGAGGTATCAGAATACAATGCTCAAATAAAATGATTTATATAAGTGAGCAAAAGTGTTAACTACCTACAATATACAGGAACTCCCCGACTTACTTAATATTTGGCTTATGCAAGTTTTTGCTGGCTGGTGCAAACTGAAAAAAATATGGAAATGTATTTTGCATCTGTAGGGATAAATGGAGGTATTGTGAAAATATCATAATGTGAACCCAATAACATAGTGGGTTTTTTTTGTAATTCGTTCCAAGTCCTTGGAAGTTGAAAATTTCACTAAGCTATTTATCTCTCTCTCTCTCTAAAAGGTCATATTTATAATGGAAATTGCGCTACTCTTTCATCATTATCATATTCTACCGTTATAAGAATCAATTTTGAACACCTTTGTGATATTTTTCTAAAGCAGGTTTCTGGCAATTTCACTTTCCACTTTATTGGGATTTTCTGTTAGCGCTATCTATTATAAACAGGTATTGCATTTGCGATAATACCGATAACTGGAATTCTGTGGGTTTTTTACGTTCGGTATTATGGTGAAATGAGTTCCCCTTCACTGAAATCTTCAATCAAATAAAGAAACTTCTCTTCATTCGTATTTACATATTACAATGGTGAAGGGAAAGGGACAAATGGAAAGTGCAATGCTGGCAGTGCCAGGAAACAAAACAAAATTGATTTAGAAATGAAGATGATTAATTAAGAAGTACAAAGCGGGACAAAGTTTGTCATCTATTGCACAGAATTGGGTCTCACTGCTTCTACAGTGAATATTATTTTAATAAAAGACGGTGCACGTATAAAAGAACGCGTCAAAGGATCAACGCTAATTAAGATCAGTGTTCAGGTGCTAATATCGAAGATGGAACAGTTATTAATATGGATGGAAAATCAGATTCAGAAGCAAGTGCCCCTGAGTCCAAAAGCAAGATATTAAAGATCAGTACGGCGAACCCCAACCCAAGTTGGTGCCAAGCAACGGGTGGTTTAATAGGTTCAAGCATCATGCTGGTTTCCAAAACATTAAAGTATGCAGTGAAGTCACCAGTGCTGATTCTGCAACTGCAGAGAAATTTTTTGATTTGTTGGAAAAAAATATTGATGAAGGCGGCTATTCAGTGCAGCAAATTTTTAAAGTTGACGAGACTGCTCTGTATTGGGAAAAAAATGCTGGATTGAACATACATTGCCAAAGAGAAAAAGACAATGCCAGGTTGACCAGAGCAGTCTGCAATTGACTATTCTTTTCTGGGACCCATATTGGAAGTGGTGGGTCATGAGATATTTTAATCCTTGACGAGCTACGTTTGTTTCATTGACATTGTTCTAGTTACATTTGTTCTTAGGACAAGCACTCATTTCTTCAGTGGTTGTATTTTTTTTCATAGTGCACCTAGTTCTAATTTGAGATCAATACACTCCTTACATTGAGCACAAAGAAAAGAACTGTCAGTTGAGCTAGGTTTGTCCAATAGACCAAAATTTGAGTTACATGCCACAGGTTATACAAATGACAAACTTGTAACTCACATTGAAATGATATCCTTGGACTTCATATTGTAAGCAGATCTTGTATTTTACAGGCTGGCCTCGATTAAATGGTTGATGGAACACACCAAGACAGGTAGCAGGCAAACGTTTGTTTATTGCTAGTTTGACGCACAATTCAAATAATTTTCAACTATCGCACAAAAAAAAAAATCACGTTAACTGGAAATTTTCACCGTGTAAAGTGATATTTTTTTAATAGCAGTAACTGAAAAACACATTAATCGAACTCGCGTTATGCGAGGCCTGGCTGTATTACCAAAACATTACAGAAATTAAACTGTTCACAAAACTTAAAACCAAATTTAAGCTACTGAACAAAAGTTACAAAGTTCCCACCAAAATATCAATAACAAAGGCTATTTGAAAATTAAGCTGTGGCTTTCTAAATAAAAAAAAACTAACCTATGTAAACCACCACCACTAGGAGGTGGGCCAGGCTACCCATCATTCTCTGACTGGTCTCCGCCAGGGGTCACCTGAGCTTCCTGGATGGAGTCCAGTGACTATTGGAATTCAAACTATATATTAACTACAGTTTAGTATATTAAATACGATAAACCTCAAGGTTATTCCAAAGATGTGAGGTTCCGAAATGCACAGTCCCGTATACAGCCAAGTGCTGCAATGTGGTATATATCTGCACTGGTAAAGTCTCAACTCAGAAAAGAAATGGATTACTTTGAATAAAAATAAAATCATTTTTGGGCTCCTTTGTGTTTTTTATTGCATCAGTCTGGGAACTTTTTGCCAAAAGAGTAACTAAAGTGTAACAAACTTTGTACAATAGCAACATCAGTGTTTCATATCAGATACTATTGTTTGTGGAATTAACTGTAAAGTTGGTGTTGCAAAACAGATTCTTCGTGCATTTAATCTGCAAAAAAAAAAAAAACCTTCAGAAGTATTGCATTATATTTGGGAAGATAGATAAAATTTGAGCTTTAATCATTGATTAACTATTAAAATAGGATTGTTATTTCTGAAAGGCACCAACCACACCATGCTGTGCTCTACTGTTAAGGGCATCAACCTTTTTAGGCTAGGTGGTAAAAAAGATTAACTGCCAAAGGTTGCAGCAAGCAGATTATGAGATACAGATTTTTATCTGTATTTACAGTTTTTTTTTTTACATTTAATAATTAAAATACAAAAAAACCACTAATTATTGCATAACAACATTTCATTTATACAAAATGTTATTATGCAGTCAGAAATGGATATTATCAAAAGTAAGTCAGTGTGATATTTTTAGGCATAGTTTTCTTATTTCTGTTCCAGCTGCTAGATTTTTGTTGTAAACTATGTAAATCCAATTATTATTAAAAAAAATGTATATATACACAGTTTGGTGGCATTGAATTTTGCTGTATCTTAGAATCTAGAACTTTGCATTTAGTGATTTTTATATTACACAACTTGAAATAATCTCAATATTTTTCAGGTGGAGAAGATACATAGAGAACTTGAAAGCAGGATATTTCAGCGACATTTGGAATTATAATGGGGAAGGGGAGAAACTGTTGAATATATTATTTTTATAATAAATATATAGTGCTTTTCTTCTTATCCTTCTTTTAATTTGTCTTCAAATTTGTTAAATTCTTTGACAGCTATTTGCTCAGCTTCATCTTGAACCTGGGGAGAAAAAAATAAAAAAGCCATAAACTATATCAAATCCAAATGAGTTTCACAGGACATTTATTTTGCAAAATAATACTTATCAGCAGCAGACAGTGTGATTAAAAAATAAGATAATTTTTTTTTTTATATAAAGCAGTATTGTGGCCTGGTCAGTGTACACTGAAATGGCATCGAATGAATTGCTGTTCACTCTGCTTAGAGAAATAGAAAGCTCTCCTCCTCCATACACTTGTCTGTCAGAGTGTGGAGAAAGCCATGTATTGGATGCACTATAGCTTTAGCAGCTAATGCACCAATAAACACCATACCATGTATTGGGCCCATGCCACATTATGAAAGCAGTTTTCATAATATGGCACGGGCCCCTGTTACTTGAAGGATGTATGCGAGAATGGAATACACAAGGCCTGCTGGATCATCTGGAATGAAGCTTTTCAGATTGGCTTCAGCAAACCACACAAATATTATGGATATAGAGGTCATTCTTCATTAAGAATGAAATAAGGTGGCCAAGAATATTAATAAAATTCTTGCAAATTATGCAGGATCTATGTATATCCTTATTAGTGCAATGACCACTGTTAGATACACTAACATTTTGTGCTGGTGTGGGATTTGCTTAATGAGGTGGCTGCCGTCGGGAGTGAAGGAAAAGGTTTTTGCTTCCGTAAAGGTGAGTACGATGGTCTCAGACAGTTTTTAAGTTGCACAAAAGATGTTCATCTTTTGAGACAATTGATAATTTTGTTAGACCAATGTACAAATATCCTGAAGGCCATACTAATAATTTGTAAAATTTTCACAGGTACAGACAGTAAAGCTGAAATGAATAAAATAAAAAAATAAGACCTACAAACAAAATTATCAATTGTCTCAAAAGATGAACATTTGTTTATATGATGTATTAGTTGAGAATAAACTAAAACCCATAACAAATAATGAAGAAAGATATCCTGGAAACACTTTCTGATTATTGGTAAAAATGTGTGGCAGAAATTTACCCTTCTTTCAAAGGGAGTATCTAAAGAAGCCAGATCTCAGCATTTTCTTATTTCCACCATTCTCATGAATGACTGGATTACTATTTTTATGCATCACTATGGGCTTTATTACTTCCTTTAAACCCTTCATGCCAGTTAAAATGTTTTGCTCCATTCCCATAAGTAACTTGTTTACATATTTGTGTGACTTAATTTTAATTCTTTGTTATGTAATGGTCAATTTTATGCTGACCAAAAATATGCACTTATACACAACTAACAGCAGAAGACTTGGCGAACCTTGAAAGCACTTTTTGTTGAAATGCTTGCCCAATATGTTACTGCTTCCGCAGTTTATGCCCAAAATTCAGTCACACTGTATACATGCAGTCATTATTTATTTTTTAAATAGATTGTGGAAAACTAAAGTTTTGATGTTAGAAAAGATAAGGCTCCTTACAGGCACCTCTCAATAAGTTAAATGCTGTTTATTTGTGGTAGTCTACTTTTTTTTTTTCTTCCCCAGTGCACATAATGAGGCACTCATAACAAATATTATTTATAGAGGACTATTCCTGTCAACTAGATTTTAAATTTTCGCTCCACCCCTCTCCATAGCACTTTGCAGAGAAAAACAACTAGATCTAGAAAAGAACATTTATGTATGGCAGAACTATCGAAAACAAAAAAGTTCAAAGAATGGTAATCTGCAACACTGAAAGTTATTTACTATTGTCAGAGAGACTGAAAGCTGACGAGAGAGCCAATAACTTTTCTGCTGTGACAGTTCTATTAGTATTCTATAGGAAAGTAGAAAAAATTGAGAAATTTAATGCATCATTATACGAAAACCTGCTTGCATCATTTGCCCCTACTAATAACACTTCATTTAAAAAGTTTGTCCCTCTACACCATGTGGAAAAGGCCTAGATTGAAATCCCAGCAATGAATAGGTTTCATTAATATGTATTTGAACAGTTAAAGGTGGGTGGGGGAGAGAATTCAGAGAGATACGCCATAGTGACACTGATTTCAAGAATTTAATCTAACTTAGGTACATTAATTATACAGTTAATCTTTAGCAAACGATCACTAATCTGAGAGCATAGTTATTTATATTGCCAAAATCAGAAGCTTATAACTCAAAGGCAGAATCTTTCCACTTTTTCTGGTCAATGATATTGGTCAAGAAAAAAAAAAAAGTACTTCCACAGTAAAGGTTGGAGATTAAAGGATAATGATCTGCTGATTCCAAAAATACCAAAATTTTGTCTCTCTCATACTACCATTGAAAGATATATATATATATATATACTCAAATTTTAGTAATTTAATGAATGACAAATTACAAATATGCCTTATTCATTTTTAAATTCTTTAATCAGTTGCATAATGAATGTACTACATATATTCTACTTCTTGGAAATATTTACCACTGTTTTTTGTCATGGTCCATTTTGCTTTCTCTCTTAAAAAAAAAGTAGTAATCTTCCATCATGGCCCTGTGAAACCGTTCCCCTTGTTTCACTCAAATATCCCAAATTATGAGGAGTAAAACAGATAGGAATGAAGAAAAGAGAATTATTAATCATCAGCAAAAAAAAAAAAAAAAACTTCAGCTATGCATCTCCTGCAGTAATTTATCAACAATCTGCTGGCTGAAGGCAACCTTCTGCATATCTATCCTGCACCCAGTTGTTTCTCAAGTTAAATTTATATCTCGTGTGTGTGTATATTCTGAGGAAGAATGGCATCAGCATCGCATTTGCTCAATTCATTCCAAGCCTTATATATCTCAATCGGACATCTCGCAGATGCCTAGTCTATACAGGGTGTCTCAAAAATATTGGTACAAATGTTTAGGGGAGGTAGGTAACATCTAAAGGAACGTGAATCGCATAGGAACCCATACCTGGGAAAGTAGTAGCAGAGACACAAGAAGCAGAAATGACACAAGACAGTAATTAGAGGCAAACATTATTTGACATAATATTAACAATGGAGTACGAGATGGATGCATTTCATGATGTTACAACAGATGCTCGAAGGTTCCACCATGAGACTCAATGCAGCATGGATTGGCGGATACAGTCGAACACACCTGGAGTTTCTTTGGCAGCAGCAGTGCAGAAGAGTTTCGCCACGAGATCCATTTCCGTCTCCACAGGCGATTCATACATGATAGATTTGAGGCCCCCCCCCACAGAAAGAAATTAAGGCTCGATAAATCAGGTGAGGGTAGGGGCCAGGCAACGGGTCCACCATGAGCACACCTTCCATAATAGGCAGGTGCCCCGTCATGTTGAAACCAAATGTTGCGTCTCACATTTGCTGGAGCATCGTCAACTAACCCTGGTAGAACTTGTTCAAGAAAGATCCGATATTTAGCAGAGTTCATGCGGGATGGTAACAGGTATGGGCCAACTAAGAAGTCACCGACCATACCTGCCCACACATGAGCATTGTGCTGATTGAACAAGCCTCATCCGTGAACAAAACATAGGCTGGAAAATTCAAGTCTTGAACACTTCCTTGGAGAAACCACTGTGCAAAAGCCACGTGCAGGATGATCTTGGGGGAGCAGTAACTGAACCCTTTGGAGATGAAAGGGGTGTAAGGAACTATCATGCCAGACACGCTGTACACTACAGCGTGTCTGGCATGATAGTTCCAGACATGCTGTACACTACGAGACACTCCTAAGGCAGAGGCAACAGCCTGTGTGCTGGTAGTAGGATTATTCTGGATGGCATTCAGCACACTTTCTTCCATGGCGGGAGTTCGCGTCGAACGTGGTCTGCCCACACTATTCCTGTTACCTCTAAATGACCCATAATCGCACAAATTTTGATGCACACACGTGAACAAATGGTGGTCCGGTACATGTCTGTCTGGGAAGCGTTCTCCATAAATTCGTTGAGCAGCTTGTCCATTGCCCTCTGCTAATCCATACACTAGGTGCATGTCTGCCAGCTCACAGTTCGTATATTGATGCATGCTCTTCGTGCGGCGAATACTGCTTGAAAGAGTAAACCAGAAAATTTCCCTCTCACGAACTGATGAACAGTACCGACTTACGGTTACGTTTCCAGTTATGGGTTCCTGCCTCCGTAGCCGAGTAGGCAGGAGCGGGAGTGCAGTAGCACACGCTCTTTGAGTAGACCACGGTTCAAGCCCCTGACTGCTGAATACGGTCGATCTGCCAACCCGCACTGGACCAGTGTGGCAGATTATGGTCCATTTCCCTCAGCATGAATTGTTGAGGAGGCTTCCATCCTGCAGTGGGTTGATAATGGCTGCACTTTACTTTTTTTTATGCGATTCACATTCCTTTAGATGTTACCTACCTCCCCCTAAACGTTTGTACCAATATTTATGAGACACCCTGTAGACTATGCAATCTGAACTGAAACCTTTCTTTGTTGGCAATGGCACCCTTTTGTTCTCACCAATCTCACTGCCCTTTTCTGTACTCATTCCACATCCTTCCTAACCATTAAATGGGATAATTACCTGCTAGCAAAATTCCTGTGTATCATTGATAAAACCCTATAAAACTTCTCAGAGTTCTTTATATCTGACTGCACAATTAATAAATTGAAAATGACCCCCCTGGTCTTTTCATTTTCCATTACTAAATTGTAGTACCGCACATTTGGTATATTAACCTTGGATTACTGCTACCCATACCTTGCCTTTGTCAATTTCAACTGCCACTTCTCTCTAGACTTTGTTGCAGTAGCATATCTTGATTACTGTCATTAATCACCCTGCCAACTCTTGTATCATCTGTAAACTTAGATATACCTTTATCAATGTCATTAATAAATATAGAAAACTACATTGTTAATGGTATATTGGCTCAGCACTGAACCCCGTGGAACTTCATTAATAACCACTGTCTTCTCCCCCCATTTAATGTGAAACATCCTTGCGGGTACCTACAAAAATTTCAGAGTAAATCTTACTGGTCACAAAAACACGCATCAGAGAAGTGATTATGTCATCCACAGCCTCCACCAGAGTTACTCAATGCAGGGATAGTGTGATTAGAACATGTGACACACATTTTCGTGACTGGTACATCTCAAGTTCTAGTGAACCAATTTGCAAAATTCAAATGGCAATCATTTGAATTTCATAAAACTGCATAATTAGAAAAACAAACACACACAAAAAAAAAATTTTTTTTATAAAATAAAATTTCAGTGTTTAACAATGCCAAAGTCAAGTGCAGAACGTTCTCACGAGTATCGAGGAAGAATGAAAGCAACAAGACCTAAGAAAATAAGATGAAGGTAGCAATGAGTGCACATGAACAAAAAAGACTATCAAGATTGAGTAAAAGACAAACAGAAAACCATGTGTTGGATTTAGCAGTGTCTTCAACCAGCAATGCCATTCCATCTAACAATGATGTATCTGAAGTGACTATTAATTATGTACGATGGAACATTTCTCCAATTGCAAAGCAGATGAGTTTAAATGATCAAGCTCATTTTCCTTATGCCAACTACTATTTACATATAAGAATGTACATTCAACCAATTTCATTGGCAACCAGAGTCAAGAACACTGTAAGCTGTCTAATCATAGCAAAGAATTCCTCATGTGTTAATGCAGATGCAAAATACCTACAGTGTTCAATTTGTGAACCTTATCAACAGTTAAACCACTGCTATCAAGTGGACCAGTATTCAATTTCCAAACATCTGGCAGTTCATTTCTTTATAACATTATAGTAAAGTTGACACCAGAAATTAATAATTATCTTGTTTTCTTCTTCCAAGAAATCCATATACAACTGCTTTAAATGATCTCCAAGCTGCTAATTCAGCATCTTGAGCGTTGTTTGAAATACATAATCTTTGAGCAGCGGAGCATCATCTTTAAGCAGAGTGCCACAAAAGGAAGAAAAAACACATGTTACTGAACTGTAGAAACTGATATATATGTTGTATGCCATGTAGGCTTTTTAAGGGCTACAGAGGGAACCAAAACAAAAATGTACATATTTGAACATAGAAAACAGTATTTTGTGAAATCTTCCTGTAGACCAGAGAGTGATCCAGTTACTTTAGCATTGCCACAGACATTTAATCAAAGTTATATCCTATATAATTTTTGCTTTAATTTTTCATTTACAGTCTGTTCCCGACATATGTAACTCGGGAATAACTAATAAAATATTGCTACTATATCTCTGATATGTCAAAATTACAAAAAAACCCACATCATATCCTCAGAAGAATGAAGAAAAATAGTTATATACCATAACAATTGGAAACTTTATCTGGGGACAGCAGCGAATTAACCAGAGTGTCACATAAGAAAACATAAAAGGAAGAAAAAATATGTTACCGAACTGTAGAAACTGATATGTATGTTGTATGCCATGTAGGCTTTATAAGGGCTACTAAGGGAATCAAAACAAAAAATGTACATATTTAAGATAATTGGTCTAAACCACAGAATGAATTAAAGTCTATACAAGTCAGGTCTGATGAACTAAAGGTAAATTAAAACAAACCTGAAGCATTAATAAGGCACATTAATCATGGTGTGTTGTAGGCTGAATAGAGGTCTGGCAGGTAATATGCGATATGAACTCTTCTATCTTCATCCGTTTCGTATGTGTTTTTTCCTCTTCATAAATTTCGCAATAAGCTGATAAGCAATCTTGAACTTTTCTTTCTATTTCCAAGAAAAATTCGGTTTTCATCCATTCAATGAAACATAGAGACCTTCCTGAATTTTATGAAATGCTTCTGCCATTTCCTTTAACCTCTTCCCAGAACATTTTTTTCCGGAAAATGTACCATAACGGATCGACTTTTTTTATTTTGCAGATTAAAAGTATGCATCATGCGAATACTTATTGTATAGTTTTTTGTGTTATTTATTAATTTTTTTTTTTAGAGAATACATGGGAGTAATTAACCCATTTGGGCTATACCAAGTTATCTCTTGTATGTCAAAAAGTGTGCAAATTATAGATTTTTTTAATAAATTAGCACTTGAGCTAAAAGAAAGACACAGAAAAAGTCTTCATTACTCATTATATAAATAAATTTTAAAAAATCAAGTGGGAATGCACAAGCAGTAATCTCCTGCCAAAAACAGTAATCGCAAACTAACTACATTCTGACACACGGCCACCACAAGTAGACAGGCGAAAAGCGTCGCTTATGGGCGGCAGTACAAGAGGGTGCCAAATTATTTTTGTGGGTTCAGTATTCTGCATTTAGGACGGCAAATTATATTTTGCTTACTGGCGGCACAGGAATGCATGCTACTGTTCTGACATTGCTGTACAATATAAGTAAAATGAAAGCCAGTTGTTTGCTGCCAGGCATGAGAAAACTCTGGGTTTACCTGACTAATGCAAAATTAGCCAGATAAATACCAGAGAAAATACGTTTCGGGTCCTAAATTTGGAGGTATTATCGTTGCTTTGGGTATGATTGTATCCCGAAATATTTCGGGAAGTTCCAAATAATATTTAAAACTAAAAACGAGATATCTCAGGATAATGCATGAAGGGGTTAATTTGAACTGCTTCTTGTGTTGCTCCAGTTTCTCAATGGATTCAGCTCTCCCTTAACTATTTGTGCATTCAAGTGGGCTAGGTATGTGTTGTTAAATCTTCACCTCATTCATCCACAAGCTTGTCTACATCTTCATTCTCCAGGACCAGCTGCAACTTCTGGGCTAAGTTTACAATTTCTTTGATAACAGAAGATAACAGCTCATCTTTGTCGTTAAGCTCGGAATGTTTTAGAGGGTTTTTCCAAACTCCGCTCACCTTGTTGTCAAATCATTCCAGGCTCTTGAAATGTTGCGTATTCCATCAAGGATATTAAACAGCTAGAATGTAATTCTCCAAGGAAATAGCCAATTGGACACAGTCCACGTGGCTTAAATGTTGTATGTGCGGGGGGGGGGGGTCTCTGCACTTGGCACTACTACGTTGAAGTGCTTCAACGTAGCAGTTCACTCAAACACTTTGTCGAATATTTCTTCAGAATTTTTAAAGCAGAAAACGAAATGTTAACTATTTTCCTACATTCTAGGTATATCGCAGGTTATTATTCAACATAGTTTGTATGGGAAAGAAAATAAAAACTTATACTTATTGTTCCTTCATTCTTAAAAATTATACAGAAAGTATCTTTATAATTTTATCAAAAAAATATAAATATTTACGTAACTCGGGGACTGTCTGTATATATAGTATCTTACTGCACTCAGGATCTTGTACACACTACCATTATGTTTCTTTCAAACCAATTGCGTGAAGTACAAGAAATGATGGAAATGCATTTCCATTGTGCAACAAAACTGCTTTTAAATATCAATAAATATATGCTCATCCATTCAATGCCCAATTTAGAAGACAACTAATAACTTTATAGAAACACATACTTTCTCACATTACAAAATAATCTGAAAACACTGATGTTTTCAGTACAGTCAAACTCAGGTATAACAAGATCCAAGGGACTGAAGAATATTGCTTGTTATTACCATTACTAATTATATCCATTATTGCAGCTATATATTACTTTGATGTTACTCACTACACTTATCATATACACAGGTATATACATTACTTATGAAAAAGGGATAAAAACAATGAATAACCATAGCTCATGATTAATGATGAAAATGAAAGTATTCGAAAAAAGAAGTCTTCCAGTAAAACAAAAGATATTACTGGAGGACTTTATCATGCATTGTTTTTATTTTTTAAAGAAGTCTTCCAGTAATATCTTTCGTTTTACTGAAATAAAAATCAAAATTCGGGAGCATTAGCAGAGGCATACAATGCAAGAAAGCAAGCTTATGCAGCATTAGCCAAAAAAACCCCTTCCATTTCACCTCTCCATTCGTTCCAAATGCCTGTCCAGCTCATCCTTAAATGTATTTAGGCTATCAACTTCCACAACAAAAGATGGAAGTCTGTTCCACCAATCAGCTATCCTCTGGATAAAGGTAAATTTCCGCACATCTATACACCTCAGCCCATCTGCACTGCTCAGCGAATTTCATTACCTTACCATAACAGTATTATTTCTTTTTTTGAATCTGTCAAGCCACATTCTATTGCAAACAAAATCTACATATCCAAGTTGATGAACCAATCATTGGTTTCACAGGGATGATATACATAAATAGAAAGGGTGCAAGAATATTTGCTGATGCTACGAGACAGTATTAGGTGGGTCGGAAAACTGCTAGCTTGGGGGATAAACAGACAGATTAATAGATTAACAGAAGCCACTGGCAGAGGTGAAAGTGATTCTTGCACTGCTTCTATTGGAATGAGTAGCAGCCTGGAAAACAAGGTGCAGGGCATTTCAGAGACTGCTGGAAGTCATTGCAGAACAAGTAAATTACATGGGCTGTGTTAAGGTAGCTAAGAGTAGGAACAGGGGCATGTATACTTGCGTATACACCAATGCTAGGAGTTTGGTAAATGAATTTGAGGTGTTGGTCAAAACATCAAAGGCAGATATTGTGGGGATATCAAAGATGTGAAAGAGTTTTTAAAGTAGTCTGTGCCTCTGCACTTGACACTACATTAATTGGACACTTGACACCTTATTCTTCCTCGCTGACATCTTCAGAAGCCTCGTTTTCAATAACAGCTTCGAGAATGTCGGCAGTCACCAAGTCGTCCAGTCTCGTAATTGCCCACACATGCCAACCCAGTATCCAAGTTATCTTCAACAACATAGTTAATAGAATATTGTCATTGTTTCCTTCAGTGTCTTCATCAAATTCCATGGGCTTTAAAGTCCTGCCGTATTAAGAGTTTTTGATGGTCTGTGATGTGACCTTATCCCGTGCCTTGCTCATGAATTGGATGGCATCAAGAACTGAATTTCTTCTTTCTTTTAATGGATTCTATAATTTTCAATATTAAAAGTTTTCTAAAATAGCATTTAAAGCTTCCAAAAACACCTTGATCCATAGGCTAGAGAAAAAAGTTGTCTGGTGGTAAAAATACAAGTTTCGTTACACCGAAAAGAATGGGATGTGATGAGCAAAATTTTCCTATCTTTTTTCTATGCTCTTTGTTCAAGTTACGCACTTCAAAAATGGATGATGTCAACCAGGATTTTTTGTTAATTCAGTATCTTAATGAAAGATTTTTAATGTTTTTAAAACATCTTGGATTTACCAATTACTAAGGGTTTTCTTTTTTTGGTTCCACTCATATTTGAAAAATCAGAACAGTTTCAGTTTCTCTTTAAATAATTTTCCGCCTGTGTACTTTTCACCTTTAAACTTGGTCATGTGGGTGGGGGGAGGCAATCTATAAAACACACCAGCTTCATCAGCATTAAAAATGTCACTTTCACAGAAACCTTTTTATATATCTGGCTGCACATTTTCAATCCAGTCATTGGCTCACCTCTTTGTTCAAAATTTGCCACTTACCTTAACCATAACAGTATTATTTATTTATTTATTTTTTTTTTGGATCTGCCAAGCCACTATTGCAAACAAAATCTACATATCCAAGTTGAGGAACCAATTTTTCAGTTGGTAGTTTCAGTAGAGAGCCACTGGAGGAATACAATTTATTTTCAGTATAAGCCAACTCAAAAGAGTAGATCCTTATCCAATTCACTTATTTAACTTTTCTGCAATGTTTTTTTTTTCAAAAGCATTAGTAATCATTTCTCAGTTTTTTCAAATGGTTGACACAGTTGGTGAGTTCAGTCAGTGAAAATTAATTTTCACTTTCATGATAATTGTCAACATTTCTTTTCTCCCCTACCATTATAAAGTAAAAAAAAATTGAATGCACACTGCCAGATTAAGAGATTGAAGAATGAAAACAAAAAAATTAAATGCCGACATGCATCCAGAGCATGGGACATGCTTTATTTAAACAAGGTAGTGTGTAGCAGAATTACCCCACAACGGCTAACCATTACAACCACTCCATGGCATTCAGCACAATGGTGGTGTTCAGGATTTCCACTATACCACTGGAATGAGGACTCTGCTCTTTACACACTAAAGAGATGCTGAGAATTGTTATAAGGGTTATACATAAATTGCTATCAGCAGGGAGGTGGAAGGCAATAAGGGAAATGTCATAAATGGGCAAAGCAATAACAGATTTTAGTCCCTCATATAGTAGTTTGGCCACTGCTCATCTTAAAGATTTGTTTATTATACGCATGAAGCTCTTAACTACCATGATCATTTTAATCATAATATACTGCTCATAAAATTCATCTTTTCCAATCAACTCTTCTCTCTTATCGCTCGAAATATCCAAACTCTCGTTACAGATGAGTTTGAATGTATATTGTAATTTTAGCTTTTGCTTGCCCTTCAGATTAGTTTCGACTGTTCTTTCTTAATTAAGTTCAACACAATTTTCTGGTTGATAGTCTAAATCTGTTGAAATGAATGGTCCCAGTCCCGTAAAGCCTGCAACACAAAAATATTTGTATATTCATAGCTGTTTCCTTTATCCCATGATTTTGATACTGGCATGTCTTCCTTATGTGGAACAGACCTTACAAAGGGTACTAGGAAAGTTTTGCAATATGACACAACAATGAATCACAGGAAGCTGCTTGTTGCTGCATGTTGAGACATGTTCATACGTGCATAGTAGCCGCCGCGCCAAGTCGATGGGCTCAGTTATTCATTAGTAGTGAGAGTGTAAACTGCTTGCGATGGCATCGTGGTCACGAAATGAGATAAGGACAGTTTTGCGGTATAATTTCGTGCGTGGTTTAACCATAGACCAGTGCTTAGAAGAAATGACTCTTGCACTAGATGATGATTGTCCACATCGTACAACGATATTCAGGTGGTATAGAGAATTCCAAAGGGGAAATTTCACTCTGGAGGATTCTGAGAGGCTGGGAAGGCCACGAACGTCAGTTATGGAGGAAAACGTTACTGCTGTGAGGAAAATGCTTGACGAAAACAGGCGAGTGACCTACCAACAGATAGAGGATACTTTGGGCCTAAATGCACCAGCAATTCGTTCGATTCTGCAAGATCATTTGCACGTGAAGAAACTTTCTTCTCTCTGGGTGCCGCATCAACTGACTGAAGAGCAGATGACACGACGTGTGACTTGGTGCCAGGAGATGTTAAAAAAATTTGATAAGGGACAATCTCGGTATGTGAACAACATCGTGACAGGTGACGAGACTTGGCTGTACTATTACGATCTGCCGACCAAGGCTCAAAACAAAGTTTGGGTCTTTGATGATGACGACACACCCGTAATTGTCAGAAAATCCCGATCTGTAAAGAAGAAAATGATAGCTGTATTTTTCAAATCGAGTGGAATTGTGGAAGGTGTCGTTTTGAACACGCAGAAGACAGTCACAGCTAAGTGGTATACTGAACAATGCCTGCCTAAAGTCATTGGATCTATGAAGAACCTGCGGCCAAAGTCAAGAATGGACACCTGGTACCTCCATCACGATAATGCTGCAGCTCACCGCGCCAAAGCCTGCACCGAATATTTGACCACAACAGGACAAACTTCTCGAGCACCCTCCCTACAGTCCAGACCTTGCTCCCTGCGACTTTGCACTGTTCCCGCATGTGAAAATGAAGCTAAAAGGGAGGCGGTTTTCCAGTGATGAGGACCTTCTACGGGCTTGGGATAACGAGTGTGCTTTACTCCCTAGTGAAACTTGGCAGAACTGGTTTAAAGATTGGTTTCGGAGGATGGAGAGGTGTATTGAATGTAGAGGAAATTACTTTGAAAAAATTAAATAAACAAAGCTGTATTGCAAAACTTTCCTAGTACCCTTTGTATTATTGATCATATGTTAGGATATTTGATATTGCACTTGTTTTTTCTGGATAGCCCTCTGTCTTGCAGAAACAGCAATTGTTAGTGTGGTTGTACGTTCTTATCACATTCTCAGATTTGTGATAGGTAATACAGCACACGTAAAACCAAAGTTTTGTCCTAATAATGCAACAAAGGTACAAAAAATATGCACATTTAGTAATATAGTCGATTCCGGTTATTTGGAACATATCAGGACTAGTGCATTTTGGCCCGATTAAGCGGCTGCCCCAATTATCCAAAGTTTTACGTAAATAGTTAAAAATACAATGGTCCCTCGCTTTACAATTGGTTCACTGTACAATCAAATACGATGGACTCACCATAGTAAAGTACCATTCACTATACAATGTGTAGTAAGTGCCGGTCATTGTGATCACATTTGTGAACTGAATTTTAATGCACGAAAATAGGAGGAATATTATCCACAAATTTACCCTTTATTACCTTACCAATTAAAAAATTAAATGATGTGTGAAAATCGGAAGAATAAACATGATAATTCGAATAATTAATACGTACTGTAATATATACATACTAACTAGTTGACATTTCTGTTCACTGACATTTGTAGGTGGGGGTTAAAATTTAAAACAGTAAAAAGATAAGCAATCAATAACAAAGAACATGGCACACACAAATTGCAAATAACATGATACGCACAAGTGAGAACGGAGTAACAAGTTACGAAGCTTTAAAAATAGGAATGAAGGTTATGAAAATTAATTTTTTTTTATATGATTGAATATTTCATGGAAGTGTAGACACATTTCACCATAATAAACTAGAGAATTCCAGCTGTCGGTATTATCGCAAATTCAATAAGATCGAGTTTACTATCCGTTTATGATAGATTGCACTAACAGAAAAGCCCAATAAACAGGTGACTGCTAATTGTTTTTATTGTTTTATGGTTGTTACCTCCAGACAATCTCCAGTGCTGCGGTCTCCTGCCGCAATTAAACTGCATGTTGTCCCAATTAAGTGAAGTAAACCCTGGCTATTTTCTCAATTCGGTTCTGATTTTTAAGATTTGGCCCAAATAACCGGAATCCACTGTACTATATTTTCTTCAAAAGCGTCCACACACAGCAAAAATTATCAGTATGATTCAGAGACTTCCTTTGCTTCTACTTAAACATTTTAACAATCCAAGCCAATGCTTAACAACACACACACACAGCAAAAATTATCAGTATGATTCAGAGACTTCCTTTGCTTCTACTTAAACATTTTAACAATCCAAGCCAATGCTTAACAACACACACACACACACACAATATGCAATAGCTGTACATGTATTCATTCTTCAAGTGTCTTTTCATTATTGAGAGGGAGATGGAATGCAGATTGAGCATATTAAGCCTCCCAATAGTACTGTCATCACTAAGAACATACAAATATTATTTTCGGGTTTTAATCGTGCATTAGCAAGTAAGGCTATAATGTGTAAAAGCCAGGTCATCTAAAAGATAACAGTTAAAAGATTTCAGTAACCTCACAAATTAGGTCCCTATGTCAAAAAAATGAATAACAATAAAAATATGCAAAAATGGTATAAAAGGTACATTTCAAATAAGAGTAACATGGTTTTAAATCTTTCAAATAACTAAAAACAGTTGACAATTAGTCATTGTCAGATAAAATCTGACAGTGTCTAAGAATCGGTCACCCAACTAAAAGTAGTAAAATAAAGCTTGCTTGGATAAAATGAATTGTTAAAAAGATGTCACAGTTCTCACACATAGAGGAATCATCTGCCATCAGCAGGAATGAATGAACGAATGCATAAAATTACTACATCTTATGCAAAGGTTAGCAAGAACAACTTCCTCTGCACAATCCCTACACAGACTAGACTGCCAGTGTTTGAATATAGACTTTATCTGATATAGCTTGTTTCTAACCTGTCCATGCATGATTGTTGCCACTGGGGGAGAAATCTATTGCATATTATTTGCCTGTGGGGGAAGGACTAACAGGCTATGATTCTTCTGGGGCTTTGGTGATCCATTCCAGCAGAAATGGATGTCAAATGAATATCAGAAAAAGAATGTAACATATGTTGGACCTGGGTAAGGAATTGGTGAGGATTATATATCACCCCCTGATTAAGCCTGTAGTATAATTAAAGAGTTACTATGCACATTTGGTAATTTTAGATTTTAATGTGGTCCAAGGCTGACAACTCTGCTATCTATATGCTACATTCATTGGGTACCTGGGAAGACAGCAAACCCAAAGGTTCAACTTATATTTTAAGCCATCAAGGAGAGCAGAAACGAAGTCAGCTCAGTGGGCAGCATAGAGTTGCAGGTAAACAGAACGCAGTCATGGCATTTCCCAATTTTTAATAGCAAAGTTGCATGATGGTACTCAAGTGGTTATGTTGATAACTTGACAACATTGTCTACCAATTGATTCTCTTAGTAGGCTCTTGGACATCAATACCAAGAGACAGTTTGCAGTCTTCAGACTGGTTACACAGTCTGACTGCAAATGTGGACATCTGCAAAAACAGATGTCCATGTGGGGTGGTTTGACAGGGATACTATGACAACTGATTTCAATGAACACGCCCGAGATCAATAATCTAGTTTAGAATATGTAAGTGCACAATAGAGTTGAAGTAACATGCAATAATCTGCACCTTAGAAGATAAAGGTGCTTTAAACAAGCTTATACCTTATGGTTTGCCAACTGTTTTTTTATAATTGTTTATCCAGTTTAGTTTTTTCTCTGACTGCTCACTGAGAGTGATGGTAGATAGCTCTCTATCTTCTAACTTCTCCACTAATGCTAGTGTCCTCCCAAGGTTCAGTTCTTTCCCCCACTCTTTTGCTCTTGTATATTTCTTCCATTGACCAGAAATCCTATCCATAATTTTGCTGATAATAGCACACTGCATTCCACTTTCCAGTTGAGAAACCTTGCCCTGCTCAATCAGCTTCAACTTCTCAAATATTCGCTACCAATTCCTTAAATGCCGATCTCCAGGTAATTCTCCAGTGGGACAATGACAACTTATTTGATTTCAATCCTTCTAAAACTGAGTCCTGTCTTATATCTCACAAAAAAGGATTCTTCTGTTCCTATGCTTATCTTTGGTGACACTCAGATTTCTAGTCAAGATGATATATCTCTTTTGGGGATTACCTGACTTTTAATCTCTCTTGGCACAAGCACATTAAAAATATTGCTTCCTCTGCATCTAAAAAACTTGGTTTCCTCTTTCGCTCTCAGCATTACTTTTCTTCCAAACAGCTGTTCACTCTGTACAAATCGCAAATCCGCCCCTACCATGGAATACTGTGCTGTTCAGAAGAGTGCAGAGAGCAGTGGAGAGACTCTTACAGAGTCTCTCCACTCTGTGTCTTGTAGAAGTCCTGTTTCTGCTGCATGCCTCTTCTACAGATACTTCCATGGGCACTGTTGTTCTGAATTGGCTTCTATAATTCCCACTCTCTCTTTCAAAACAATCCAAACACGTGCTGCCAACATCTATTTACTGCCCAACTTCAAACTCACAGAACCAACTTTTCATCTTCCTCGTGTATTCATTCCACTGCTGTTTTCTGGGACAACCTTCCTTCATATGTATTTCCTGAAAATTACAATCTATGAATCTGTAATTTTCAGATTCAAGTCTAATGTCAACAAATAAATATCTTCTTTCGTCTTCTGAATACCTAATACCTCTCGTGTCTGGGGTTTTCATAAAAAAAAAATTGTCTAGTTACTTGTGTCATCAGTTGAAAAAGGGTGTGTTTACCCAAAAAGGATGGTAGAACCTCATGAGTAGATCCATCCCGCACTCTTTCTTCACAAATAATTTGTTTGTACACTTACACAAGTGAGAGTCTTCATTTTGTTTAAATATGTCTTCTATAAGCAAAGTAAGTTGGCTGATGCTTAAGTAGAACGATCTTGATGTCATCACTATTCTGAAAGAATGCAAGGCCCCTGTAATAATCTTAATCTGCCCATTATTAGCCAATCTGAATCACATTGTTTCAGTCCAGGATTTCTGAATTTCAGAAATCCTGGGCTGAAATTATTATTGGAGTCATTGTTTTCTGGTTTTACCCATTGTTTTCTTGAATTTACCCCTAATTCCAGAACTAGGGGTAAATTCAAGTTACGGCGGTTGAGGTTTAGATTAGATTGTAGGAAGTTTTATTTTAGACAGCAGGTCACATTGCTGGAGCAAGTTGCCCTTGCAGGTAGTTGAGGCTGACAGTTTGAATAAATTCAAAGGTCAACTGAATAGTTACCAAATCATATAATTTGTATTTTTGCACACGTGGATGTTTTGCCAATGCAGCAAAAGCCTGTGCCTTCCTTGCACTATAGGCAAATACTGTTACTATAAGTTTCAGCTGCAAATAAAGGTTATAATTCTTATGAAAAGAACATTAGCAAAATCAAAGGATGAAATCCTTTTCTCTCTGAAACACAGAAGACATTGTTGTAAGAAATGAAACAAGCTTTTGTGTTAGATTATAATAGTCTCACTGGTAACCCCAGATGTATCTCTTAATTGAAATTTAGGAAAACAGGTAGGGATAACTTTCCTTATATAAGAAATCTTGGAAACGTCTCTCTCTGAACCCTCCATTCTATTTAAAGTAAAGAGCAGGCTCTCAAGTTGATTTGGAAAAAAACTGTAACTTTCAAATTTTTTTTAAAAGTTCAATCAAGTGAACCATTCTCTTATTTTTTTTGGAAGAGAATTTTTTAGATAGAGATGATTAAGGATAAATGTTGCTTTTTGATTAAGTTCTCACATTATTTCTCTCTCAATGTGCAATCATTCATGTATCTAAAATTAACTGAATAAAAATGAAAATTTTCTACTTCAAGCATTTGTCATTTGTTCAGAATGCAAATTTCTTTTAGAACTATTCAGTCAACGGTAATTCAAATAACTAGCAATTCATCATATTATAGGAATACAGGATTTCTGGGCCTGTGTATTGTAAAAAAGGGAAACCGATACTAAATCCAGGTTATAGCCATTTATAAATACTCTTCTGATGAGATCGGTAAAGGGGAAGGGTGCAGTATACAACGACATGTCATCTGACTAAAAAGAAGTTTTTTTCTTTCTTGCAGCATGCACTTCCTGTCAACCTTTCCCTATCTCTCCCATCATGCAGTATGATTGATGACTTTTGAGGTTATGATGAACGTCGTGGCGAGATCCAATATTCCTTACATTTCGAGGGTACAGCTCTAAAACGGTGTTCGCAGGCCGGCCGCTAGTTAGAACACCGAACGGAACCTATTGGTAACTCCCTAGGAGGCTTCCGGATCAGCTAGTGTATAATCTTGCTACCTCTACTCTGCCAGATAGTGACTGGAGGGAATCCGAGTAGTGTGTATGCGGGGAGCATTGTCGAGGCCACATTATGTCAAGGATCTGGGTACATGTACGCCATATCCAAAAATTTCATTACTTCATACAGCATGTCCCACCTACTTTTTCTTACTATTGAATACACCATGAATTGTCAAACTAATAGAGCAAGCTTATCTGTGAAAAGATCTAACCCTCCCAAGGACTTCCTAATTCATTTCACAAATATACGTGGTCTCAATTCTAATCTCAACGATGTCCATTTCCACTTGCAGTCTGCCAAACCCCATGTACTTTTTCTCACAGAATCTCAGTTATCGGTTGATTCATCTACTGCTCATCTCAGATGCCCAAATTATTCGCTGTATGATTCCTTTCGCCTCAAAGGTGGTACTTGTGCATATGTCCGTTCTGATATTCCCTGTCAGAGACTTGGCAATTTGGAATCTCCTCTCTTTGATATTCTCTGGCTTAAAATCTCTCTACCTCATTGTGTCAAATTCATCTGTAGTCTGTACCGTTCTCCCGACTTCACTAATCACTTGGAGCTCTTTGACTTCCTCTCTTTGCAACTTGACTTTCTCCAGTCCAACTTTCCTAACAGTGAGGTAATTTTCCTTGGTGATTTTAACGTTCACAACTCCAGCTGGCTTCCGTTTTCTAGTCACACCGACCCAGCAGGTCGAGATGCTGAGGCTTTTGCAATTACTAATGACCAAGCACAGATTGTTCATTTACCTACAAGAATACCGGACAATCCTAATCATACAGCCAATACGCTTGATCTTTTTCTCACAAACAACCCTTCTAAGTACACGGTCGAAGTGAGAGGTCCTTTAGGCACTTCAGATCACAACTTGGTGATTGTCTCTTCTCCAATGGAACCTTTATCTCATGGCTATTCCCAACCACGTGTTGTTTGGCATTACAAGAATGCAAAATGGGATGACCTGCGAGACTTCTTTTCTTCTTTTCCTTGGTCGGATTACTGTTTCAAAACTTCTGATGTCAACGTTTGCTCAGATCATGTCAGTGAAATTATTCTTGCAGGAATGGAATCCTTTATCCCACACTCCACTTTAAAATCTCGTCCTTTATCTAAACCTTGGTTTTCCAATAAATGTGCTAAGGCTGTCCAAGAGAAGAATGTGGCATATCATAATTGGCTTGTTTCTAATTCTTCAGTTTCATTTTCAGCCTACACCAAAGCTCGCAACAGTTGTAAAGCAGTTATTAACCAGTCCAAACTAGAGTTTGAACAGGCTAAGAGTAGAAAACTTCCTTCTTGCCTAATGGTAGCCAAGCATTCTGGTCTCTTGCTAAAGCTATTGACGGCAGCTTTTGCCCATCTCTGCTTCCACCTCTGTCCAAACCAGATGGTTCTGTTGTCACTTCAGCCAAGAATAAAGCTGACCTGCTAGCATCGCATTTTTCTTCCAACTCATGTATTAATGATCTTGGCAAAACACCTCCCACCATTCTCAACACGCTCCATTCAATGCCTCCTATGGTCTTCCGTCAAAAGGATATCAGAAGGATTTTGATGAATCTTGATGCTAAGAAAGCTCCAGGTCCTGATAGTATTTCTCCACTTGTTCTCAAAACCTGTACTCCTGAACTTACTCCTATTCTTTGCCGCCTTTTTTCACTTTCTTATTCCAAAGGTGTTTTTCCTTCTGCTTGGAAATTTGCTCATATCCAGCCAGTACCTAAAAAGGGTGACAAATCCCTCCCATCCAATTATCGTCCCATTGCAATTACTTCTACTCTTTCTAAAGTAATGGAGAAATCAATTAACCGCCAACTCTTAAACTACCTAGAAACCTTCCGTCTGATCAACGATCACCAGTATGGATTCCGTCAGTATCGATCCACTGGAGATATTCTGGCTTATGTTACCCATTTATGGACTAATTCAATGGAAAGGTTCGGTGAAGCACAAGTAGTTGCTCTTGACATCTCAAAGGCTTTTGATCGTGTTTGGCATAAAGGTCTTCTAAACAAGCTTCCATCTTATGGTTTGCCAACTGTTTTTAGTAATTGGTTATCCAGTTTTCTCTCTGATTGCTCACTGAGGGTGATGGTAGATGGCTCTCTGTCTTCTAACTTCTCCACTAATGCCGGTGTCCCCCAAGGTTCAGTTCTTCCCCCCCACTCTTTTCCTCTTGTATATCAATGACCTTCTTCCATTGACTGGAAATCCTATCCATAGTTTTGCAGATGATAGCACAATGCATTCAACTTTCCATTTTGAAAAACCTTGTCCTGCTCAATCAGTTTCAACTTCTCGAAAATCTGCTACCAATTCCTTAAATGCCGATCTTCAGGTAATTCTCCAGTGGGGCAAAGACAGCTTAGTTGATTTCAATCCTTCTAAAACTCAGTCTTGTCTTATATCTCGCAAAAAGGATTCTTCTACTCCTATGCTTATCTTTAGTGACACTCCGATTTCTAGGCAAAATGATATATCTCTTTTGGGGATTACCCTGACTTCTAATCTCTCTTGGCACAAGCACATTACAAATATTGCTTCCTCTGCATCTAAAAAACTTGGTTTTCTCTTTCGCTCTCGGCGTTACTTTTCTTCCAAACAGCTGCTCACTTTGTATAAATCGCAAATTCGCCCTGCCATGGAATATTGTTCCCACATCTGGGGTGGTGCCCCCAAAACCTCTCTCAGGCTTCTTGATTCCATTCAGAAGAGGGCAGTTAGGTTAATTAATGATTCATCTCTAACAGAGTCTCTCCACTCGCTTTCTCATAGACGCACTGTTTCTGCTGCATGCCTCTTCTACAGATACTTCCATGGGCACTGTTCTTCTGAATTAGCTTCTGTAATCCCTGCTCTCTCTCTTTCAAAACAGTCCGAACATGTGCCGCCACCAGCCAACATCCATTTACTGTCCAACTTCAAACCCACAAAACCAACTTTTCATCTTCCTCATTTATTCATTCAACTGCCATTTTCTGGAACAACCTTCCTTCATACGTATTTCCTGAAAATTACAATCTACAGAAGTTCAAGTCCAATGTCAACAAATATCTTCTTTCGTCTTCTTAACCTCAAACCCAAGCACGGTACTAAGTACTATAGGTTCTAATACCTCTCGCGTTTGGGGTTCGCATAAAAAAAAAAAAAAAACTTAAGTGAAAACCCAGACCTGTTGCTATTAATTTGGAGGACCCTCAACCACTTACAGGTGCCCACATAAAGAGGTTATTCACAGGTAATATACCAGATCAGTGTCAAATCTATTTTCTTAAACTGAAGTAAGATATACATTTTATGGATACGATTCAAAGTCAAATTTTAAGAATTATTTTAAAAATCTATTGTTGCATAGTGGAGGTAAAAATCATGTTAGCCAGTGTAATTAAAACAGAGAGTGATGACTTCACGAATAATAAGTATGTACATACTTTTGGAACAATTTATGAAGCCATAAATCAATTCAAAACATTAGGATAGATTCTTTACTTTGGTCTACATTTTTAATTATCAGTTATTTTTTTGAATTTTCAAGAAACCAGATACTGGCTATCACCAGTGGAAAGAATTTTATGGCATGTGAGATAAAGTGATTCAGTAAAACAGTTTGCACACTTGGGCAGGTATATGGGAAAAGGACACTTCATTACAATGCAGCCACATTTCATCTGAGCAAATTTTGTTTTTTGAATTCTGCTTGAAGTATGTCAATACCTGGTCTTTTTACCAATGGATACCAATAGTAAATACAATTTTTCAAATATTATTTCCAAATAAACAAAATTTTTATTAAATTCTGTTGGGGAAAAAAGCCTGCAATCATAAAATGTGAACATAGAAATACAGTTATTACAAAATCACTTAGCTCCCTGTTAGAGATTGATAAACGTCTGGCATTCCCCTCATTGAATAACTCCTTATGTGTGAATGAGGAGAATAAGATGCAAAATACTCATTCAGTTTATCAGCTACCTGAGCATGATCATTAATAGTCAACCCATCTATGTTAAGTAGTCCAATCTGATTCATCCCTTTCTTTCTAGAGTTTACATATATAAAGAACCCTTTGCTGTTTTTCTTTGCATCCTTTGCCAAAGATTTCTCGTAATCTGCCTTTGCCTGCCTAACCTCCTTTTTGACTTGATTACAGACAAGAATATATCTGCCATAAGCTTCTATGTCACCTGATAATTTATATGCATCCCATACATTTTTCTTCTCTGCCACGAGCTTCATTAATTCACCTGACATCCATTTAGGCCTGAACCTTGAACAGTATTTCTTAGTTGGAATGAAAAGCCTAGTAGCCTCCAAAATTGAGTCCCTGAAGGCTTCCCATTTAGAAATCAACGTATTCAACATTGGTAATATCAGTTGATCCCACTGTACAGAATTTAAAAACTGTCTGAAACCCCTGTTGTCATCTTTACAAAAGCAATAACCCTTCCCTTTAGCCTTGATGGTAGTTACATCTTTAAGTAATTTCCATATCAGTACATTGTAAAGGCGCCTCCGTAGCCAGGTGGACAGGAGCAGCAGTGCATAGCACACGCTTCTTGATTAGACCGGGTTCGAGCCTGTGACAACCAAATACAGAGGATGTGGAAAGGTCAGAGAATGCCTACCGCATATCCCCGGAGCAATATGGCCTTAGTTGCTAATGCTCCTAAACACCAAATAACAAACAAATAAACAGTACATTGTGATCACTGTCACCCAGTGGTTCCTTTACCCACAAATTCGTAATGCATGAATATTCACTGCTGATAATCAGATCACAAGTATTACTCCCTCTGGTTGCCTCTCACACATGCTGCTGTAGAAAACAGTCATCCAATAAATCCAAAAAAGTCTTGCTAGTGTGCAAGTGACCAACCCACAAGTTCCAGTCAATATCTGGAAAGTTAAAATACCCCATTATAAGACATTCTGATTTACCGGCCCATTCTATTTCTCTGCACAACTGCTCATTATACTCATCAGATTCATTAGACCACACACACACACACACACACACACACACACACACACACACACACACCTACTCTCATTTTTCCTTTCCCAGTGCTTATATCACACCAAACAGACTCAACACTGCATTGTCCACCAACATCAATTGGATGCACTTCCTTAGATTTTGTGTGTTTCTTAACTAACAGCATAACCCCTCCACCTTTCCTGTCCTGTCTATCCTTTCTGTACATATTGTACTCCCTAAATTCCAATTCTGCGCTGCTTATATCTGTGTGACACCATGTTTCTGATATCTGCTTTTGATGTCTTGACTAGCACTTCAAGCTCATCAAGTTAACTATACTCCTAGCATTGGTGTACATGCACCTGTTTCTACTCTTAGTGACGCTAACACAACCCATGTATTTATTTGTTCCACTATGACTCTTGGAAATCTTCATTGCCTTGCTTTCCATGCTGCTGCTCATTCCAATAGAAGCAGTGCAAGAATCACTTTTGCCTCTTCTTGCGGCCACTTTAACCTTTTAGTCTGTGTATCACCCCCCCCCCACAAACTAGCAGTTTTCCAACCCACCTATCCCTGCCTCGATAGCATCAGCAAATATTCTTGCACCCTTTCTATTTAACAGTACCCCATCCCTGTAGAAGCAGTCTCTCCTGTTAATCAGGCTTAAAATAATTCTACCCTCTTGAGGCTTGCACAATCTCTCCAGGGCCGAATTGATCAACAAGGTTCTCATCATATACTCCCTGCTATCGTGTCTATGCAGAATTGCAGACTCTTTCACATTCAACCCTAACTCATGACTTTTTTTTTCAACATTGATCTGTACTTTGAGTAAATCTGCAAATCTCTTACTCTTAATGTCTTTAGTTCCAACATGTACAACAATAGCACCTTTTGTGCCCGTAAAAGATGATATCTGCTCTACATCATCGTCAGCTTTTGTCCCTGGCAGACATACCCTGGTCCTAATTATAACACTTGATGCAATACTGTCTCATGCTGTTATTGTTATTTGGTTTTTAGGAGCATTAGCAACTAAGGCCATATTGCTCCAGGGATATGCGGTGGTCATTCCCTGACCTTTGTGCATCCTCCGTATTTGATGGTTACGGGCTCGAACCCCGGTCTAATCAAGAAGCATGTGCTACACACTGCTGCTCCTGCCCACCTGGCTATGGAGGCACCACTGTCTCATGCAATAACAATAAACATGTAAGACCACTTTGGCTGCATATTGTTCCCTTTTTCTTCTGGGTTGCAGATCAAGTACTTTATCAGGTGGGCTCTTTATGCTCTCTTGAGGTTATACATAAATGGCTGCATAAAACTGGTGGTACTGGGATGAAAAACCAATATTGTGTGATCATCAATTTCACTGCTTCAGCAGAATGTGCTTTGTAATTATCCTTAATCAATAACTGTCCCTTTTTCTGAAGCTATTCTTCTGTCCACTCTCAATAATCAATACTGGAAATTTTGACCAAAAGCCAAGCACTTTGATTGGACTGATATTTCCACGGAAGTTGTTTAAATCCTTTAAAGCATCATGGCTTGGAAAATTTCCCAACTAGAAGTGGGTGCAGTTTTGTACAGAATAGTGAGTGTTTGCTTAATCTTCCACCTTTAAAGGACTCTCCTCACATAGCAATGTGTTTTGTCTGGGAGTAAATTATAAAATATACCTGTCTTGTCAAGATTAAAAATAACTTTTGGCTTGTTTTTTAATCAGTCTGTTGCCTTTCCTTGTAAACTGATCCAGACTTGCCGCAAATATTTTGTGAAACAAAGTTATACTCATCCTTAAATCTCTGGAGCCACCAACTGCTCCATTTGAAGCAGCTAATTCCAAGTTGTTCAGCTAGATTATCAGCCTATTCTCACAAAATTGGATCAATAGCTGTATCTTCATAACAACAAATGGGCAAATTAGATGAATTTGTTAGTACCACTCAAGGTTTGTTTGAAGAATCTCATGTCATCTCATGTTTTGCATGTGATGACACGAGACTTGCTTTTCCTCCTTTTTTTTTTTTTTTATTTCAGCATCACATATTCAAGTTTTTTTTCAGTATCATAGACAAAGTGGGTAAACGGATATCCTTCACAATGTCTGTTTTACTTCAACCTCTTGAATAATTTCAAGCTTAATTCTCTCTGTTTTTCGGTTTGTCACAATAACTGATAGACGGTTTAATATAAACAGACTTGAAATAAGTTTAAAGACACAAACTCCAAAAAAGATATTAGTTCAGATCCTTTTAAAAATAACAAAAATGATTATACAAAATGATCTGAGCATGGCACAATTGTAACTGATCTACAATTGATGTTTTTCAGAGTGTATTTTTGTTGTAGCTACCACAAACTGGCTTTGTTTGACCATAAAAGTAAATTATCAAGTGATATCTTTCAGTATATGCAGAATCAGGTGTTCTCATGTATATCAGTGGTGGACAATAATGGGACAACTGCATTGAGCTTTGTATAAGCCATACAAAATGACATTATTTATTTCTCACAGAGTAAAAATGTACTTTGTAATACATATTAACTGAATTTTGTAATAAATCAATGTCTACATAGAAAAGCCTATCCTTTTGCAGGGTAGGCTCCTAATCTGTATTTCACAGAAACAAGAACTTTGTATAAACCAAGTTTGCAAGTTATTTTAGAAAAAATAATTTGAAAAGTGTCAGTCTATCAGTGGCATGAAGTTTGGTTAATCCTATTTAACCTATTCTAAACAATAAGCAAATTATGTATTAATATAATGAAAACTTACTTGCTCTACACCAACAACTTCAGGAATGTAGAACTGAAGCATGTTTTGTATGCCATTTTTCAAAGTAACAACTGAGCTAGGACAGCTGGTACAAGCACCTTGCATCTTCAGTTTTACAATGCCATCACTGAAACCCTAGAAAGCAGAACAACATACTGAATTACTTCCAAACAAAACTTTATTAAATGTTGGGTAGAACCAAACATTGATTACTGCTATTAGTTCAAAACAACTTTTGCAATTTACAATTCAACTATAAGTGTCAGAATTACTGAACCATACTTTTAAATGTACTTTCTTTAAATGGCCACATGTAATTAATAACATCCTATATGATCTAAGGCATTGCATCCAGCTGACATGGGAAGCCAGTGCAATGTTCATTCAGTTCGGTGTGACATAAGCAATTGAGAAAATTAAAAATGGGGGTGTGCTATAGGCCAAATGACTGACAAGCATAACAAACAACTATACACACAAATGGGAGTGGAGTAGTAAATCTGAATGTCTAATAATGAGGATTTTTACTTTACAGGAACTTTTGGTCATTAAAACAGTAGCATTAGTAGAGGCATATGATGCAAGAAAGTAAGCTTATGCAGCATCAGCCAAAAAAAAACAACAAACACACCACTCCCATTTCACCGCTCTGTTCATCCAAAATACCTGTCCAGCTGAGCCTTAAATTTATTTAGGCTTTCAACTTCCACAACAAGGGATGGAAGTCTGTTCCACCAACCAACTACCCATTGGCTAAAGACAAATTTCTGCACATCTATCCTACATCTGTCTTTCCTCAATTTGAATTTATGCCCTCTAAGGTGATTATTCTGAGCAAGAGGAAGAATCACATCAGCACTGAGCATGCTCAAACCATTCAAGGCTTTATACACCTCTATCAGATCACCTCGCCGGTGCCTAGTCTCCAGACACTGTAATTTGCAAAACTTAAGCCTTTCTTCATAAGAGCAACCCTTTGTTCCATTCACTAATCTTGTTGTCCTTTGTGGATTTACTGGATCACTATTTTCTACCCCAGCATGTTAGAGGCAACAAGAAAAGACAATAATCCTGATATTATTATCAGCAATGCATCTTCACGCACTAAGAATCTGAAAAAAAAAACAAAGAAAAAACACTAGGCTGGTGTGGGATTTACTTAAAGATGTAACTACTACCCGGGGTAAAAGATAACTACAGTGGTCTCAGTTTTAAATTCTATGCATTGAGACTAGCTGGTGGTGTCACCAAAAGCAAATTGTAAATGAGAAGTGATCATAGAGGCTACTGGGTTTTTTTATACCTAAATGGATGTCAGATAAACTGATGAGAACTTGTATCAGAGAAGAAAAATACATGGGATGCTTATAAATTATCAGGTGACACAGAAACCTACAGCAGATATAAACTGGTCTGCAATCAAATCACAAAAGAGGTCAGGCAAACTAAAACAGATAACAAGACATTTCTGGCAAAGAAAAACAGGAAAGACTTCTTTACTTATGTAAACATTAGAATGAAGGGGATGAATCACATCGGTCTGCTAGATACAAATGATTTAATTGTTAATGATCCTGCTCTGACTGCTGACAAACTGAAGAGATATTTTGCTTGTTTTGTTTGTTTGTTTGTTATTTGGTTTTTAGGAGCATTAGCAACTAAGGCCATATTGCTCCGGGATATGCGGTGGTCATTCCCTGACCTTTCCGCATCCTCCGTATTTGGTGGTGATGGGCTCGAACCCCAGTCTAATCAAGGACCGTGTGCTACGCACTGCTACTCCTTCCCACCTGGCTATGGAGGCGCCGAGGTATTTTGCATCTACATTTCATATGAGATGGTTTTTAGGGATGGGGATGCCAGAATAACATCAAATTCTAACAGGGAGCTAAATGATTTTGTGATAACCAAGAGGAAAAATGGAAGAGAAATTGTTGAACCTAAATGGAGGAAAGTACCTAAGGGTACTTTCCTCCATTTCCTATGCAAAATGGGATAATCCTATGCAAAATGGGATTATCCAGTTATATTAAGGGAGGCAGCAGAAGGTACAGATGTGTTAGTAAATTCTGTTCCAGGTAAAATATGGAATCACTGGTTAAAGATGTAATGCAGGACCATCTAGACAGTAATGCATTTCCACTGCAGTTACAGCATGGAGTTATTAAGGGACAATCGCAAGGGGCAGGAGCATGTAAAACTTCTGAATTCTGGAAAGCTTTTGCTGCACTCAAACTGCTTTTGATAGGGATGACCCTATCATCCCTTCTATCTGACCTGTCCTTCCTAAATACATTGTACATACCATACTGAAACTCATCTATTTCCAGGTGGCACTATGGTTCCGTAATGTCAGCGCTATTATGTCGGCGTTACTTCTCCTAACGAGCAGTTCGAATTCACTCATTTTATTGACAACACTTCTGACATTACTGTATAAACAATTAAGACTTAGTGTTCTTGTACAGTTAACTATCCCCACACAGCCCTCAAAGTTACTTAAGCTTGCTTCCCTGGCATTAGCCCTCAGAACATCTTGCGAATATGACACTGTAATATATGCAATCTTGAGGTATATGCAAGTGTTCATTTTACCAATATTATTAGATAAATGCGTATCTATATTACCCTTGTTCCCCCTCCCCCCAAACTAGCAGTTTCCCTGAATCGTTAAGGTATCCTCAACGATACTGGCAAAAACTCTTGAATCACCTTTGTTTAAATGTATCCTGTCTCTACAAAACAGATTCCCTCCACCTACAAGTCCAGGCCAAGGTGATAAAAATAAGTGTGGTATTCTCTAAAGCAACCATTCTCTGACCTGATCATGACTGTTAATCCTGTTGTTAGGCAGCTAGTGTATTCCTTACATTTCTAGGAATCTATAATTCTCTGAGATGACCATTATCTTACCTAACTGGGCCCATTAAAACTGTTATTTGAAGGCCAGTGTTTTTCACAGATTGCTATGAATCTGGAATTTCTGAAATAATTGTAAATATATTACTACTAAATAGATATTTCATTCATTCATTTCTGATTTATCCATCTTTGGTGGCAGAATAGAGCAAAATGAAGCTTTTAAATTTAGAAACACAAGGGAAAGTTACAGAAGATGCAATAAAGGGTTTATCAAAAATGGTCGGAAAAAAAAGTATAACTCTGATAAAACACAAATTCAAAAAATTTTACAAGAAAAAAATTAAAGAAATGTGGATTTGGAATGCAAATAAAAATATTCAATGAGAAACATATCAACAAATTAATGACTTAACACACCTGGTTTGATGGTACTCGGAAAAGCTACAAGGAAAAGCTTTGAATTTTGCAAAAGCTTTAAAAAAAGCTTTTGCAAAAAGCGTTTGTGGACCTTTCTCAAATAGTACACAATCTAGCCATAGAGGATGTCTTTGTGTGCTAGGTGCAGAAAATATGAAGAAATTAGGTGTCAACTCAGTGTTCTGATGGGCATCTATGTGATTTTGAAGAGTGGGGTAGATGCCCTAGAAGGAATTAAAATGAGGGACCCATCAAGCTCTCATCTGCCCAACTCAATGCCAGAGCTCACTCTTGTGCACCAGGCAACACAATGGCAATCTTCAGGACAGAATGAGACTGGACTGCAAATAAAAATATTCAATGAGAAACATATCAAGAAATTAATTACTTAACATACCCGGTTTGATGGTACTCATACTAGAGGAATTCCAATAAGTGGTTCAACACTACAAGAAAAAGCTTTAAAAAAAGACATATGTTTGTAGATCTTTCTAGGACAGGACATGATCTAGCCATGGAGGATGTCTTTGCGTGTGTGTGTGCGTGCTAGGCGCATAGAATGTAGTAGTAGTAGCAGCATATGATGCAAGAAAGCAAGTGTATGAGCTTATGCAGCATCAGCCAAAAAAAAAAAAAAAAAACAATCCCCACTAAATATTTGGCAGTTCCGCCTTAAATTTATTTAACCTATCAACTACCACAACAACAGATGGAAGTTTGCATTCCCCTCACCAATCTTGTTGCCCTTCTCTGTACATGTTCAAGCAAATCTACATCCTTCCTAAAATGCGGCTTCCAGACCTGCACACAGTACTCAAGGCTTGGCCTGACCATTGCCTTATACAGAGGGACAATCACCTCCTTTTCCCTGCTAGCAAAATTCCTGTATATCATTGACAACACCCCATTACCTGCAGCCATCTGCATTACTCAGAAAACTTCATATCTGACTGCACAATTACTCCCAGGTCTTTTTCATTTTCTACCACCTTAAGTGTAGTACCACACAGTTGGTACGTTTCTCTCGGGTTACTTCTACCCATATGCAGTATTTTGCATTTTTCAGTGTTAAACTTCAGTTGCCACTTCTCAGCCCATCTGCCCAAATTTTCTACATCCTGTTGCAGTAACACGCTGCCATTACTGTCATTAACAACCCTGCCAACCTTTGTATCATCTGCAAACTTCGATACTAAGCCTGATATACCTTCATCAATATCATTGATAAATATACAAAACAACAGTGGACTCAACACCGAACCCTGTGGGACTCCACTAATAACATTAGTCCATGAAGAGCTGCACCCATTAATTACCACGCTCTGTCTTCTCCTACTCAACCATCCTTTTATCCATGGTAGCAACTTACCCTTAACACTATTCTGCTCCAATTTGTACAGTAGTCTTCCATGCGCAACAGTGTCAAAAGCTTTCCTTTTCCAAGTATATGATATCAAAATTATTTTTTGCATCCAGTTCCTTTGTAACCACATCATAATAACCAATCAAATTTGTCAGGCAAGACTTTCCCTTAACAAACCCATGCTGTGTCTGAATGTGAAGAAATTAGGTGCCAACTCAGCATTCTGATGGGCATCTATGAGAGTTTGACGAGTCGGGTAGATGCCCTCAAAGGAATTAAAATGGGGGCCCATCAAGCTCTCAGCTGCCCAACTCAACGGCAAAGCTCACTCTTTTGCACCAAGCTACACAGCGGCAATCTTCAGGGTAGAATGCACTGGTCCCACAGGAGTTAGTGTCTGTGACTCAATTATCTGGGAAACGGGAAATATATTGTGCAAAACGGATAGGTGGAATAGGACAAGGATATGTCTGACAGGGGCAAAAGATGATGACGTTGTAGAGGAGATATCATCTTTTAAGGGCAAAAAAGATGACATTGTTTTATACATTGGCACTAATGACTTAAGTGTAGGAGATCTGAAGATTTATTTAACAAGTAACGGTCAATTAAAAAAAAGTCGCGAGTCAAGGTTAAATTTGAAGGTGTCTGCAATCATGCCCAGACCCGTTAGGAGGGAGTATATAATGAGAGCCTTGTCAATCAATTCGCCGCTGTTTTGATACATCAATGACCAAATTCAGAGGTACTGTGATCAATGTTCAGTTGTGCGTAAGACCAACAACATTTTGCAGACACACATGTTGTTTTCCATTGCAAAATATCTTGAAAACTCTTCATTTCGCTTACAATATATTGTAATGTTTGTACATTTGGCAAGTAAGTTCCACTGTTGTAGTCTTGAGTAATTGAGTAATTACTCAATTATTAATTGAGTAATTCAGCCTTCTCTTTGGGTAAGTCCAAGTCTCTGATCAAGTTGCTTAATTCTTCTTGTTCAATGTAGTGTGGGACCTTTTCTTTTTCTGGCCCGTAGTCCAAATCATGTAAAGTACATGGTTCCGCAACATCTGGTACAACAATTTCTTCTTACCTTCATCATTACTTCCGATACCACACGATTTTGGAGGCACTGGCAGTTCTTTACTGTGTGGCAATGGCCTAATTGCTGATGGGTATTTGGATATTTGATGCAGTGCATGCTCTTGTTGGAAATATCTTTTATTTTTGTCATGCAGAAATAGCAGTCGTCAAAATGATTCTTGAGCTCATCGCATACCATAGGGATAGCAAAAGGTAATGCTCGCTTGCCATATAACCACAGCCTTAAGTTCGTTGTACAAGTAATACAATGGATATGTGGAGCCCAATATTTTTATTGGTCACTGATCTTGCAGCCGAAGTACAATGAATATGCAACTTCTTGTAGCATAATTCATCATACACTATATATTGAATAGTTGAATGGTGTAATAAAATTAATAAAAATACTGACTTGTCTGGAAAAGTGCATCAAAATATACTATATTGTAAGAACAGTAATGATGTACTTGCTTAACTTTTAGCTCAATAAACAAAACCAACAAAAAGTTAATAAGTTTAAAAATTGTATTTCAAACAGTAATGATATCTTTGTACAGAATCCAGTTATCTATCTATATCATAAAACTGAGACGTGATAGGAAATTTTTATGATTGATTTTAAATTCTATACATAAAACCTGACCAGAAACAACCATTGATATGCTGTATGTAAAAATCATGTTGGGTAGTGTTATCGGGCAACACACAGGCTTATGGTATACATAAGCTAGTCGGTAATCAAGTCACAAAGGAGGTTAAGGAAGCGAAGGTAGATTATGAGAAATCTTTGGCAATGGATGCAAAGAAAAACAGCAAAGACTTCTTTACTTATATAAACTCTAAAAGTAAAGGGATGAATCAGATTGGTCCACTTGATATCAATGGTTTGACTGTAGATGATCATTCTGTGATAGCTACCAAACTAAATGAGTATTTTGCATCTATATTCACACATGAAGAGTTATACAAGGAGAAGAGGGCCAGATGTTTATCAAACTCTAACTGGGAATTAAATGATTTTGTAATAAACTGAGAGCAAAGTGGAGGAGAAATTGTTGAAGTTAAACATGGGATCTATCCAGTTATATTAAATTAGGCAGCAAAGGAAGTAAGCCAACCTTTAGCCATAATTATGAGAGCATCCTTGGACTCAGGGGAAGTCCCAACGGATTGGAGATGTGCAAATGTATCTCCAATTTACAAAGGAGGATCAAAGGGAGACACAAACAATTACAGACCTGTTAGTTTGAGTACTGTTCCAGGGAAAGCAATGGAATCACTGGTTAAAGAAGCATTGTATGATCATCTAGACAAGACAGCAGTAATAATTCAGACAGCATGGGTTTATTAAGGGGAAGTCTTGTCTGACCAATTTGATTGGATACTATGACATGGTCACAGAGGAACTGGATGCAAAAAATAATTTTGATTTCATAATTATTGAATTTCAGGAAAGCTTTTAATACTGTTGCATACAGAAGACTACTGTACAAATTGGAGCAGTATGGCATTATGGATATGTTACTATAATAGTTAAATGGATCGTTGAGTGGGAAAAGACAGAGTGGTAATCAACGGATACTGCTCTTCATGGACTAATGTTATTAGTAGTGTTCCCCATGGTTCGGTGTTGGGCCCATTGTTGTTTTGTATATTTATTAATGATATTGATGAAGGTATATCATGCTTAATGTCAATGTTTGCAGACAAAGGTTGGGAGGATTGTTAATATCAGTAATGACAGTATGCTGCTTCTGCAACAGGATCTGGAGAAGTTGGGCAGATGGGCTGAGAAGTAGCAACTGAAGTTTAACATTGACAAAAAAAAAAAAAAAAAAAATGCAAAGTACTGCATATGGGTAGCAGTAACCCCAGAGAAATGTTTCAACTGGGTGGTGTTACACTCAGGGTAGTGGAGAATGAAAGAGACCTGAGGGTAATTGTGGAGTTAGATATGAAGTTTTCTGGGCAGTGCAAACAGGTGCCAGAGTGGGTCATGGGGTCTTGTCAATGATATACAGGAATTTTGCGAGCAGCAGGGATAAGGAGGTGATTATCCCCTTGTATAAAGGGATAATCCCCTCCTTATAAGGGGTGAGGCCACACCTTGGGTACAAGTCTGGAAGCCTCATTTTAGGAGTAGAGAGAAGGGCAACAAGACTGGTAAGGGGAACAAAGGGATACACTTACAAAGAAAGCCTTAAGTTCTGCAAATTGCAGCATCTGGAGTCTAGGTACCTGCGAGGCGATCTGATTGAGGTGTATAAGGCCTTGAATGGATTGAGCAGGCTCAATGCTGATGGGATTCTTCCTCTTGCTCAGATTACAAACCTGAGGGGGCATAAACTGAAATTGAGGAAAGACAGTTGTCGAATAGATGTGCGGAAATTTGGCCAGTGTCTAGTTGATTGCTGGAACAAACTTCCATCTGTCATTGTGGAAGTTGATAGCTTAAATAAATTCAAGGCAGAACTAGAGAAACATTTGGAACGAATGGATGGGTGAGATTTTTTTTTTGCTGTATAAGATTGCTTTCTTGCATCATATGCCTCTACTAATGCTAATGCTAATATTTTCTGATAGCAATGGATGGCTTAATAAATTTTGTAACAGAAATAATGTTTTGAAGACTCTGTATGGTGAAAGTGCATCTCTGAATGAAAATGTGGAATAGTGGATTTTGCAATTGCCATCTTTAACACAACAATATGAACCCAAAGACATCTTTATTGTAGATGAAACGGCCCTCCTTTATCATGCTTTACCAAGTAGATCATTAGTGTTTAAAGGTTCTAATTCTTTTGGTTATAAAAAAGAAAAACCATTAATAATAATGGGTACTGTGCCGAGACCAAGATATTTTAAAAACATGAATATGGCATCCATGAATGTTGATTGGTACGCCAATAAAAAAAGCATGCTATTTTTTCTAAATGGCCTCATAATTTGAGCAAAAAAAATTAAAACAAGAAAACAGGATGATCATACTATTATTAGACAATGCTCCATGTCATTCCAAAAATGTGAATTTAAGTAATGTCTATTGATTATTTCTTCCTGCTAATACATCGAGGTTTGTCAACCACTGGACCAAGGTATCATTAATCATTTAATTTCTCAAACCAATGTAATTAACCAAATTAGTAGCAAATATGGACATGGCACGAAATATTAAAGAATTGGTTAAAAAAATTTCACTAGCAGATGTTATTGAATTCATAAAATTGGCCTGGAAAGTGTTAGTGAAAAAACTATATATGTGTTCCAATAAATGTGGAATTAACTGTAATACTGACATGGAGGTTGATGTTAACCAATTTTATAGAAGTACAAAATGAACTTGGACAAGTTCTTTTTGTAAAAAACAACATCAAATAACTTGGAAAGCAAATAAATGGAAACATCTACAGGTAGTTTCAGACTTTACGCGCTCATAAAGCGAAAACTCGTAAAGAGGGAATTTATTTCCCATAGACACAATGTTAAAAATAGGGGTTATGTTTTCAATCATGAAATTAGTTAGCTAATCAGTTTGTTTAAACAATGGTTGATTTATCCAAATAAATGAAAATTTAACCTGTAAAATCAAGAATATTATAATAATAAAGAAAAAAAATATGTTTTAGTCGAGGCTTAATAACGGTCACTTAATAATAAAGTCGTTATTAATAATAATAACAGTCATTATTAATAATAAAGAAATTATTTATGACTTACAAATGTTAAAAAACTTTATTCTTCTTCATCATCGACTAAATGCATGTTCGTTGATCACTCATTATTGGCACGGCACTCGTTGGTTTGTTAACAGCACAAGGAGTCGTCTTCTTCAGAAAAGCTTCAAGAGGCGTTTGTTTCCAAGATAATCTTCTCTTTTCTTTATAAATTTCAATAGCATGCACAAGCATTTTTTAACGGATCGCACAAATTTCAACTAACACGAGTTGGGTGGAATAACAAGTTTATGAAGCTTAAAAAAAGGAATGAAGAGAAGATTCTGAAAATTTATTTATGTTTTTTATACAATTGAAGATTTCAGTTAAGGAGAAACAGATCTCACCATTATAACATACAAAACCACACAATTCCAGCTATCGGTATCTTTGCAAATGCTATAACATCGAATTTACTACCTGTTTATAATTGCTTGCAGTAACAGAAAAGCCCAATAAACAAGAAAGTGCAAATTGTTTTTATTGTTTTATGGTCATGACCTCCAGAAATGTGCTTTAGAAAAATATCACAAAGGAGTTCAAAATTGGTTCTTATAACGGAACATATGATAACAATGAAAGTGTAGTACATTTTAACTGTGAAAACCTCAAAGGTACTTGAGGTTGTCACAGACATTCTCTCAGATATGCCAGACAAGCTGTACTTGATACCTGGGAGTCTAAAACGCTGATGGAACTGATATTCGGGTGACATTCAAGACAAGTGGACCCAATTTGGCGAAGTCCGGACAGTCTGTGACAGCCAAATCCTCTGCTTGCACCTTCACGATGGTGGGCCTGTTAGTAATTCTGGGTATAACCTCCATGCACAAGTACTGTGCGTGACCACCCAGGTGTGAACCAACGTAAGCAGGGGTAGCAGTGTGGCGCCCACACCACATGGAGAAATGCCCCCCCACCTGTGTTACCAGGCAATACTAGGTGGTAAATGACTCCCATCAACCAGTGAAACACCACCACTTTGCTTATTGGAGGCTTGAAGTGGTGGAACCCATGTTTAGTCTCCAGAGCTAAGTTCCAGTCAACCCTTCCCCATCTATTCCATCATGCAGTATGACTGATGACTTTTGAGGTTATGATGAACATCATGGCGAGATCCAATCTTCCTTACATTTCAAGGGCACAGCTCTAAAATGGTGTTCGCAGGCCGACTGCTAGTTAGTACACCAGACTGAACCTATTGCAACTCTTTAGGAGGCTTCTGGATCAGCTAGTGTATAATCTTGCTACCTCTACTCTGCCAGACAGTGACTGGAGGGAGTCCGAGTAGTGTGTATGCGGGGGACATTGTCGAGGACATGATATGTCAAGGATCTGGGTATATTCTTACCATGTGCACGCCATATCCAAAATTTTCATTACTTCATACGGCATGTCCCCCCCCCACTTTTTCTTACTATTAGATACACCATGAATTGTCAAAGTAACAGAGTAAGCTTATCTACAAAAAAGATCTAAACCTCCCAAACACTTCCTAGTTCATTTCACAAATATATGTGGTCTCAATTCTAATCTCAACGCTTTTCATTTCCACTTGCAGTCTGCCAAACCCCATGTACTTTTTCTCACAGATTCTCAGTTATTGGTTGATTCAACTACTGCTCATCTGAGATGCCCAAATTATTCGTTGTATGATTCCTTTCGCTTCAAAGGTGGTACTTGTGCATATGTCCGTTCCAATATTCCCTGTCAGAGACTTGGTAATTTGCAATCTCCTATTTTCGATCTTCTTTAGCTTAAAATCTCTCTACCTCGCTGTGTCAAATTCATCTGTTGTCACTATCGTTCTCCAAACTCCACTAATCACTTGGAGCTCTTTGACTTTGCAACTTGATATTCTCCACTAAAACTTTCCTAACAGTGAGGTAATTTTCCTTGGTGATTTTAATGTTCACAACTCCAGGTGGCTATTGTTTTCTAGTCACAATGACTAGAAAACGAGTCGAGATGCTGAGGCTTTTACAATTACTAATGACCTTGCACAGATTGTTGATTTACCCACAAGAATACCGGAGAATCCTAACCATACAGTAACACGCTTGATCTTTTTCTCACAAAAAAACCCTTCTAATTACACGGTTGAAGCGAACGGTCCATTAGGCACCTCAGATAACAACTTGGTGATTGTCTCTTCTTCAATGGAGCCTTTATCTCATGGCTATTCCATGAGAATGGGATGACCTGCAATTTTTCTTTTCTTTGGTTAGATTACTGTTTTAAAACTTCTGATGTCAACATCTGCTCAGATCGTGTCAGTGAAATTATTCTTGTAGGAATGGAATCCTTTATTCCACACTCCACTTTAAAATCTCATCCTTTATCTAAACCTCGGTTTTCCAATAAATGTACTAAGGCTGTTCAAGAGAAGAACGTTGCATATCATAATTGGCTTGTTTCCAATTCTTCAGTTTCATTTTCTGCCTACACCAAAGTTCGCAACAATTGTAAAGCAGTTATTAATCAGTGCAAACTACATTTTGAACAGGCTAAGAGTAGAAAACTTGCTTCTTGCCCTAACGATAGCCAAGCATTCTGGTCTCTTGCCAAAGCTATTGGCCGCAACTTTTGCCCATCTCTGCTCCCACCTCTGCCAAAACCAGATGGTTCTGTTGTCACTTCAGCTAAGGATAAAACTGACCTGCTAGCATCCCATTTTTCTTCCAACTCAGGTATTAATGATCTTGGTAAAACATTTCCCGCCATTCCCAACACACTCCATTCAATGCCTCCTGTGGTCTTCCGTGAAAAGGATGTCAAAGGATTTTGATGAATCTTGCGGCTAAAAAAGCTCCAGGCCCTGATGGTATTTCTCCACTTGTACTGAAAACCTGTGCTCCTGAACTTACTCCTGTTCTTTGCTTCTTATTCCAAACGTTTTTCCTTCTGCTTGGAAATTTGCTCATATCTAGCAAGTTCTTAAAAAGGGTGACAAATCCCTCCCATCCAATTATCGTCCCATTGCAATTACTTCTACTCTCTCTAAAGTAATGGAGAAATCAATTAACTGCCAACTCTTAAACTACCTACAAACCTCCCGTCTGATCAACGATCGCCAGTATGGATTCCATCAGTGTTGATCCACTGGTGATATTCTGCCTTATGTTACCCATTTATGGACAAATTCAATGCAAAAATTTGGTGAAACACAAGCAGTTGCTCTTGACATCTTTCGATTGTGTTTGGCATAAAGGTTTCATCTTATGGTTTGCCAACTGTTTTTTGTAATTGATTATCCACTTTTCTCTCTGATAGCTCACTGAGCATGATGGTAGATGGCTCTCTCTGTCTTCTAACTTCTCCACTAATGCTGGTGTCACACAAGGTTCAGTTCCTTCTCCCACTCTTTTCCTCTTGTATATTAATGACCTTCTTCTACTGACTGGAATAGTTTTGCCGGATAGCACATTGCATTCCACTTTCCATTTTTAGAAACGTTGCCCTGCTCAATCAGTTTAAACTTTCTCGAATATCTGCTACCAATTCCTTAAATGCCAATCTCCGGTTAATTCTCCAGTGGGGCAAAGACAACTTAGTTGATTTCAATCCTTCTAAAACTAAGTTTTATCTTATAGCTCACGAAAAGGATTCTTCTGCTCCTATGCTTACCTTTGATGACACTCCGATTTCTGTTTTGTTGATTACCCTGACTTCTAACCTCTCTTTGCACAAGCACATTACAACTATTGCTTCCTCTGCATCTAAAAACTTGGTTTTCTCTTTCACTCTCGGCGTTACTTTTCTTCCAAACATCTGTTCACTCTGTAAAAATCGCAAATCCGCCCTACCATGGAATATTGTTCCCACATCTGGGGCAGTGCACTCAAAACCTCTCTCAGGCTTCTAGATTCCACTCAGAAGAGGGCAGTTAGGTTAATTAATGACTCCTCTGAAAGAGCCTCTCCACTCGCTGTCTCATAGACATATGTTTCTGCTGCATGCCTTTTCTACAGATCCATGGGCACTGTTCTTCTGAATTGGCTTCTATTATTCCCACTCTCTCTCTTTCAAAACAGTCGAACACGTGCCACCACCAGCCAAAATTCATTTACTGTCCAACTTCAAACTCACACAACCAACTTTTCATCTTCCTCGTTTATTCATTCAACTGCCGTTTCCTGGAACAACCTTCTTTCGCACGTATTTCCTGAAAATTACAGTCTACAGAAGTTCAAGTCTAATGTCAACAAATATCTTTTTCCGTCTTCTCAACTTCCAACCCAAGCATGGTACCAAGTACTATAGGTTCTAATACTTCTCGTGTTTGGGGTTTTCATAAAAAAAAAAAAATATATCTGAATTGGTAACTAATGCAATTTACACTATAAAAATGACCTTTTAGAGTTACATAGCGAAAATTTCAACTTCCAAAGACATGGAAAGAATTACTAAAAACCAATGTGTTATTGGGTTCACATTACAATATTTTCATGATAGAATGGTGCCTATGAAAAGGATTAATTAATATCACAAAGCGGGGCACACTGTATTGTATAGCTACGCGTGTGATTTGAAATGCGGTATTTATGAATGTTTAACGTTCATTTTTTGCAATTAATGTTCATATTTTCGATTTTGTTGATACTTGAGAAAGAAAGAAAGAGAAAAAAAAAACCTCATAAACCCAGGAACTGCCTGTAAATGGAATCTGAAGAAGGTTCCTTCACATGTGAGAACAAATGAAAACTGAGAACTTTATGATTCCCCTAGGAACACTAAAAACGACAATTTATGTGAAAATATGAATAGAAACAATAAATTGGATGTTAAAGAAATTAAAATTCCAATAGAAAGAAAGTTTAAATACTATTTTAGGGCTTAAAAATTTGCCTTGTGATTTAGGTAATAAAATGTTACAATTATTACATGATTTTGAAACTATTTTAGAAAAAAGGAAATAATTCAACAAAAACAAATTCATTCAGCCAAACTATATTTTCAAAATATATGAAATATTTTAAAATATATACAGTTGTGCCCCTGTATCCAAAATAATTCAGTTACCAGTGGTTAACCAAGGGAAAAAAATTAAAAAAATTTAAAAATTTGGAAAATTCCAGAAAATAAAAAAATAAATGGTTCAGAAGTTTCAAACTGCCTGCCAAGCAAGTACAGGCTGAAAAATGGTGAAGTCTGCCAGCCCAGTAAAAAACTCATCTCCCTTTGTCCCCATATCACGCTCAATGCAAAACTTTCTCCCAAGCTGCCTCTAGCGTTTTTGCTGATCGCATTCGTTGTAGTGTTATCGCAGTGCCTTTGTTTAAGAATGACCTTATTTACTGTAATAATAGCCCCAAAGTGTAAGAGTAGAGGTGCTAGTAGTGCTTCTAAGCCTAAGAGAAGCCGTGAAGTGCTTCCCATTAGTGAAAAAGTAAAAATTCTCGATACGATTGAAAAAGAAAGAAAATCATATGCAGAGATTGCCGGGTTGTATGGTAAGAACAAACTTCGATTTGTGAAGTGATGAAGCATAAAGACAAAATTCATGTTAGTTTTCCTGTTGCACCTCAAAATGCAAAATTAACTGCTACAGCGCACGATAGTATGTTAGTGAAGGTGAAAAAAGCATTAAATTTTGCGTGTGGAAGATATGGACAGAAAAAGGATGCCCATTGATGGCAATGTGTTACGGCAAAAGGCCTTAAGTCTATATGAGGATTTTCGGAAAAAAGATAAGACGGAGGAGGAAACAAAGCCATTTACTTGGTAAACAACAGGGGACATAGATTCAGAAATAGGTTTAATCTGAAAAATATAAAAATTACTAGAGAAGCTGCATCTGCCGATGAGGAAGCTGCTGTCATGTTTCTGGGAGAGTTAAAGAAAATTATAGAAGAGGGAGGCTACCATCCTAAGCAAGTTTTTAATTGTGATGAAACAGGACTGTTTTGGAAAAAGATGCCCAACAGAACCTATATCCATAAAACTGCAAAACAGGCACCAGGCTTTACAGCATGAAAGGACAGAGTGACATTGGTACTATGTGGCAAAGCAGCCGGGCATATGATAAAGCCTGTTTACCAAGCAAAGAATCCTCGTGCTCTCAAACACAAAAACAAAAATTATTTGCCCATCTTCTGGCAATACAACCTCAAGGCATGGGTCACAGCAGTGTTATTCACTGAATGGTTCCACGAATGCTTCATCCTCGATGTGAGGAAATATTTGGAGAAGGAAGGGTTGCCTTTCAAGGTTTTATTAATAATAGACAGTGCACCTGGCCATCCTCAGTCGATCACTATCGAAGATCCTAATGTCCAGGTTGTATTTTTGCCACCTAACATGACCCCACTTATTCAGCCACTTGACTAGGGTATCATTAGGTGTGTCAAGGCCGCATACAGTCGACAAGTGTTCGAGATGATTCGAGCAGCGAATGATGATGACCCTGTCATTGAAATCATGGACTGCTAGAAAACATTCACCATTGCTGATGCAATAACATTCATCAAAGGTGCAATGGACGAATTAAAACCAGAAATGGTGAATTCATGCTGTAAGAATTTGGGGAGTGAAGTCGTCCATAATTTCAAAGGCTTCCCAGGAATCAATGGAGAGGTAAACAAGATCATCGGAACAGCAAGAGAAGTTGGTGGCGATGGATTGGTCGATATGATTGCTGAAAAAATGTTAGACCATATCAAAGAACATAACCCCAGGGGCTCACATCTGGAGAGTATGGGCTTGGCACATCCAGGGTCCTGAGCTGGATGTCATCATACTTCTCTTTCTTAGTGATTCCCTTCTACTTCTGACTCCCATTCTCTCTCTCTCTCTCTCTCTCTCTCTCTCTCTCTCTCTCTCTCTCTCTCTCTCTCTCTCTCTCTCCAGAGGGTTTGACAAACAAGGAGTTGGAAGACCTTGTTAGATCGCCTACAGAGGAAGAACATGAGGAAGAAGAAACTGATGCTGAACCAGCAAAGTGGTCACTTGAAAATTTGCCGAAGCATTAACGTTACCCATTTAAAGTTTCGTTTGATAATGGAAGCAGTGGAACCTGTCCAGCATATGTTTGATGAATCAAAAAGGCAAAAGAAACAATTCCCTATCACAATGTTCTTCAAAAAGGTTGGGGGAAAAAAGTGTCCACTATCGACGATCCACAGCCATCAACATCATCTACTCCTGATGTCATCCAATGATCGTCATCTTCATCTCCTCCAGCTTCGGAAGATGATCCTTCTGGCATCTCATCAGAAGGTCAATAGCCTAGAAGAACATAACAATGCCTACGCCATCACCCCACTTCATCTCATCATCGTAGGCATTGTACAGTATCATCATATCATCGCAGCAACAACGAAGAAAGGAGAAGCTGGTGAGCACCCACAATAGGCTAAGATATTTTCTAACAAATAAAACTCTTTTCATTACATGTACAGTACATGATACAATAGTACTGTACAGGTATTTTTCATTGTAAAATGTGTAGCAGTACAGGTATGTTTTTCTTTTGTGCCTTCGTCCTTTGAGGTGTATAGAAAGTATAATTTTCATTACTCCATCATCCTTTGATACATGATATTTTTTCATTACTTTATCGTCTCTTGAGGATTAGGCTAAAACATCAGAATCCCTTTCATTCAAGAGGTACAGTATAGTACTGTATAATAACATACAATGTACTTTATTATTACTGTATTTAATGTTGGTAGTGTCTTACTGTGTGTTTAATTTATCAATTAAACTTTATGTATGTACAAGAAAATCACGTTATAAATGGGGTCAGCAGGTGTTCGCATATATCCATGGTTTCAGCCATTACACACATCCCCTTGGAACGTATCCCTCCGTGGATAAGGGGGGTCTTACTGTGTGTGTATATATATATATATTTACATTTTTTAAAATATTTCCAAATACTTCAAACAATAAAAATATATATTTTATATTATCTGTTTAGTTACAAGGTTTTTATAATTAAAGTAAATAATTAATTAAATAATGTTATGTTTAGTTTTAAGCCTTTTGATAATTAACATAAAAAAATAATTTAGAGTTTCAAATAAAATATTTTTATTATATTGCGACATACACCGATGAGACAAAACATTATGACCACCGAGTTGTAATGCAAATCGAATCAACTGCAGGTGAACTACAGCGTGTGCACAGGTTGGGACACAGTATAAAAAAACACCTGATAACTGAACTCCATTAATCAGTGTTACTCATGTTTTATTCAGATAGGAAAGGCAGTGGACTTAAGCGAGTTTGACAAAGGCTAAATTGTAATGGTGACTGGGTCAGAGCATATCCAAAATGGCACAGCTCAGCTGATGGGATGCTCACTGTCAACCATGGTTAGTACCTACCAAAAGTGGCCCAAGGAGGGAAAACCCACAAACCGCCGGCAAGGTGTTCGACGACCATGGCTCATCAATGCTTGAGGTGAGCAAAAGCTCTTCCGGATGGTACGTGGCACCAAAAGGTCGACTGTGGCACAACTTGCCGGTGTTGGAATGCTGGTGATGGGAGTAATGTGTCACAACACACAGTACATCGAACGCTGCTGCAGCTACACAGGTCGCTCCAAGCGGCCTGTGTAGCCGCAAACTGCTCCAAGTGCCCATGCTAACCACTGTTCACCGGTCACAGTGCCTACAATGGGCACACAATCATTGAAACTGGACCTTGGGTGACTGAAAGAAGGTCGTCTGGTCCGATGAATCATGTTTCCTGTTGCACCATGTGGACGACTGGGTACATGTATGTTGTTTAGATGGGGAAGTGATGGAGCCTGGATGCACTGTGGGACGAATACAAGCCGGTGGCAGCAATGTTCTGCTGGGATACCCTGGGTCCAGTCATCCATGTGCCAGACACTCTGATGTCTACCACCTACCTAAACATCTTTCAGCAGGATAATGGTGCCACTGTGCCACACCACCCAGATTGTTCAAGACTGGTTTGCAGAATATGAGGAAGACTTCCAGGTATTGCTCTGGCCTCCAAATTCCCCAGGCATCAATTCCATTGAGCATCTGTGGTTTGTGTTGGAACATTGGGGGTAGTGTCCATGCCTTGCTGGGTACAAGTGTTTTGGCTACATGTGGAGGACCAACATCGTATTAGTTAGATGGTCATAATGTTTTGGCTCATTGGTGTATCTAACATATATTTCTGCAAGGCATCTTCTATAAGAAACCAAATATATGTGGAACCAAAGGTGGTCATCTTAGAGAGGTTTCACTGTATATGATGTCAAAATTATTTTTTGCATCCAGTTCCTCTGTTATTGCAACACAGCATCCAATCAGACTAGCCAAACAAGATCACCCCCCTTACTAAACTCATGCTGTGACTCCAGTATAACTGCATTCCTGTCTAGCTGCCAATTACTCCATAATTATCCTTGAAAGAGAAGAGTCAAGCTTACAGTTCTGTAATTATTCATGTCAACCTTTCTTCCCCTTTGTGAATTGGGTGTAATGTGTACATCTCCAGGCCATAATGAGAGCATTCTTGAATGCAAGGATGCTGTCATAATTGCATGTTTCAGGATAGGCAATCAATTTTGTGGTGAACACCCTCTATATTTTGAATTATGTTAACTATATTGTAATAGTAGAATTACTTTAATATTTAAACTTTTCTTTGCTCTTTTGATGATTTTATAAACTTTCGATATAATGAATATTTTTCTCATTCCACTGGAGAAAGCACTGTAAAGAGCTATATATACTAAGAGAAAGAATATGTACCCAACTATGAAGATGTGATACAGTATTTTATATTGAAAATCTTTTTATTTATCTCAATCTGATGACACGTTTTCTGCAGTCCTTACAATTCTGAAGAGCTTACAGATGCGGCAAATTATCAACTTTAATGTGATATGCATTATACTTACTGATAATTTAGGTGCATCAAATGGCATAACTACAACTAAGCAGTAGTTATTCACTGAATACCATAGATAATCAGAAGGTGTAAGTGTATTGATTGCTAAAACTGACTTTGGGAACAAGAAGACTCGATAGCTTAATTTCTTTCTAATCTAAATTTATTTCAAGTACTTCAAGTACTTTTAATGAAATTTATTTCTTGAAATAAATTTCATTTATTTCAAGCTGAGTGGTCAAGTTTAAGGGTGCAGAAGCACATGTGCTTTAAGTAGACTTGAGAATAATTTCTAATCTATATTTATTTAAAGTATATGACACTGTGTGATCAAGTAAACTTGACCCACGATGACTCCCTGCAGAGAGTCATCGCGGAACATGTAAATACATGGACTGTGTTAGAGTAACTAAGAGTAGGAATACATGCATGTATACTTGCATGTACACCAATGCTAGAAGTATAGTTAAGAAATTTGATGAGTCTGAAGTGCTGGTAAAAACGTAAAAACATCCAAGACGGATATTATTGGGATATCAGAGACATGGTGTCACACAGATATAAGCAGTGGATAATTGAAATTTGTGTACAGAAAGGACAGAAAAGGAGGAGGTATTATGCTGTTAGTTAAGAAACACAAAATCTAAGGAAGCACATCCAATTGACATTGGTGGACAATGCAATGCAATGCTGAGCCAGTGTGGTGTCACATAAGCAATGGGAAAAGGAAAATGAAAGTAGGTGTTTGTTTTAGGCCTAATGACTCTGAAGAGTATAATGAACAATTGTGCAGAGAAATAGAGCGGATCAGCAAATCAGAATGTCTTATAATGGGGGATTTTAACTTTCCAGATATTGACTGGAACTTGTGGGTTGTCACTCTCACACAGAAGCAAGCCTTTTGTGAATTTATTGGATGACTGTTTTCTACAGCAATATGTTTGAGAAGCAAGCAGAGGGAGTAATATTCTTTATCTGATTATCAGCAGTGATTTTTCATGCATTAAGAATTTGCAGAAAAAAGAATCACTGGGTGAGAGTGATTACAGTGTACTGATGTGGGATTTACTGAAAGAAGTAACTACTATTAAAGATAAAGGGAAGAGTTTTTGCTCACATTTTTGCTTTTTGCTAAATTCTAAACAGTGGGATCAACTGATGATGTCACCAAAGGTGAATTCTAAATGCGAAGCCTTCAGGGACTTAATCTTTGAGGCTACAAGGCTTTTCATACCAACTAAAAAATACTGTTCATGGATTAGGCCTAAATGGATGTCAGATGAATTAATGAGGCTTGTGGCAGAGAAGAAAGGAGTCACAAAGGAGGTTAGGCAAGCAAAGGCAGATTACGAGAAATCTTTGGCAAAGGATGCAAAGAGTTCTTTACTTATGTAAACTCTAGAAGGAAAGGGATGAAACAGATTTGTCCACTTAATATCAATGGTTTGACTATTGATCATGCTCAGGTAGCTGATAAACTAAATGAGTATTTTGCGTCTACATTCACACATGAGGAGTTATTCAAGGAGGGGAATGCCAGAAGTTTATCAAACTCTTACAAGGAACTAAGTGATTTTGTAATAACTGAAAGCAAAGTGGAGGATAAATTGTTGAAGATAAACATAAGGAAGGCACCTCGGGGTGGATGGGATCTAGGGCTTACAATACCGGTATTCACAATACCGGTATTGATACAAAAAAAAATACCGGTTTTTCGATACTGATTTTTAAAAAAAAGTTCACATAATTTAATCACATAAAGGTTATAAAATCACCTTTATGTGATTATGACATTTTTATCTCTACTAGCAAATGTTCGATAAATCATCGATAGGACACCATGCAACATTCCAACCGGTCCACAATTCTCGGATAACTTCATGCCTGACCGTATCGTAACTCCCAAGTCCCGTTCCTGCACTACTGACTTTAGTTCAACTCAACCAAGTGCATAATTTATTTTGTGGTTGCTGTTCCCCAGGTGTAAGACCTTGCATTTTGCAGAATTAAAGCATATAGCTGCCACTTTTCTGACAATCCCGGAAGTCTATCTAGGTCACTCTGAAGAAGCTCTGCTTGGCTGCAATCATTAACTATTCTACTGATCTTTACATCATCTGCAAGTTTAGACCTCACGCCCTCCATAGATGTCATTTAAGATAATCAAAAACAACAGTGGTCCCAATACTGATCCTTGGCAAACCCAGCTTCTTACATTAACCCAATCTAAGGAATAGCCATTTTTAGCATTAGTATTAGTAGAGGTATATGATGCAAGAAAGCAAGCTTATGTAGCATCAGCCAAAAAAGGAAAAAAAAAAAAAAAAAAAAAAAAAAAAACCACTTCCATTATTTCACCTGTCCGTTCGTTCAAAACACCTGTCCAACTGAGCCTTAAATTTATTTAGGCTATCAACTTCCACAACAAGGGATGAAAGTCTGTTCCACCAACCAACTACCTGCTGGCTAAAGGCAAATTTCCACACATCTATCCTGAGCAAGAGGAAGAGGATGATTATTCTGAGCAAGAGGAAGAATCCCATCGGCATTGAGCATGTTCAAACCATTAAAGGCTTTATACACCACTATCAGATCACCTCGCCGGTGCCTAGTCTCCAGACACTGTAATTTGCAAAACTTAAGCCTTTCTTCGTAAGAGCAACCCTTTGTTACATTCACTAATCTTGTTGCCCTTCTCTGTACTCGTTCCAGCAGCTCTACATCCTTCTTGAAATGAGGCCTCAAGACCTGTATACAGAACTCGAGGTGTGGCTGGACCATTGCCTTATACAAGGGAATAATCACCTCCTTATCCCTGCTAGAAAAATTCCTGTATATCATTGACAAGACACCACTCTTGCAGCCAGTCCGCACTGCTCAGAGAACTTCCTATCTGCCTGCACAATTACCCCCAGGTCCTTTTCATTCTCTACAATTGTCAGTGTAGTACCACAGAGTTGATACGTTGTTCTGGGGTTGCTGTTTCCCATATGCAGTACTTTACATTTGTCAATGTTAAACTTCATTTGCCACCTCTCAGCCCATCCGCTCAACCTTTCCAGATCCTGTTGCAGCAGCATAGTGTCAGTAGTGTCCTTAACAACCCTGCCAACCTTTGTATCGTCTGCAAACTTCGACATTAAACTTGATATACCATCAAGTTTAATGGTATACCATCAATATCATTTATAAATACAGAAAACAATAATGGACCTAACACTGAACCCTGAGGGACTCCACTAATAACATTAGTCCATGATGAGCAGTGTCCATTGATTACCACTCTCTGTCTTCTTCCCCTCGACCATCCCTTTATCCATAGCAGCAATTTGCCTCCAATGCCACACTGCTCCAATTTGTGCAGCAGTCTTCCATGTGCAACAGTATCAAAAGCCTTTCTAAGATCCAAATATATAATATCAATGTTATTCTCTGCATCCAGTTCTTTTGTGACTGCATCATAGTATCCAATCAAATTGGTCAGGCAAGACTTTCCCTTAACAAAACCATGCTGTGTCAGAGCTATAACTGAAGTCTTGTCTAGATGATCTTGCAGTGCTTCTTTAACCAGTGCCTCCATTAATTTTCCTGGAACAGAAGTTAAACTCACACGTCTATAATTATTTGTGTCAGCCTTTGATCCTCCTTTGTGAATTGGGGTCACATTTGTACATCTCCAGTCTATGGGTACCTTCCCTGAGTCCAAAGAAGCTCTCATAATTATGGCTAAGGGTTTGCTTACTTCCTTTGCTGCCTCCTTTAATATAACTGGATAGATCCCATCCACCCCAGGTGCCCTTTTTATGTTTATCCTCAACAATTTCTCCTCCACTTTCCTCTCAGTTATTACAAAATCATCTAGCTCAATGCCAGAGTTTACTTCACCTCTGGCATTCCTCTTCCTGAATAACTCCTCATGTGTGAATGTAGATGCAAAATGCTCGTTTAGTTTGTTAGCCACCTGAGTAGGATCCTCAACTGTTGAACCATCAATATACAGTGGATCAATCTGATTCATTCCTTTCCTTCTAGAATTTACATAAGTAAAGAACTCTTTTCTGTTTTTCTTTCCATCCTTTGCCAAGGATTTCTCATAATCTGCCTTTGCCTGTATAATCTCCTTTGTGACTTGGTTACAGACCAGCTTATATCTACAATAGGCTTCCATGTCACCCATTAATTTATATGTAGCCCATGCATTTTTCTTCTGCCATGTCTCATTAGTTAATCTGACATCCGTTTAGGCCTAAACCTTGAAAAATATTTCTTAGTTGGTATGTAAAGCCTAGTAGCTTCCAAGATAATGCAAGATAAGTTCCTTGAATGCTTCCCATTTTGAATTTGCTGTTGGTAACATCATCAGTTGGTCCCACTGTATAGAATTTAAATACTGTCTCAGACCATCATAGTCGCCTTTACGAAAGCAAAAACCCTTCCCTTTACCCCCTGATGGTAGTAACTCTTTGAGTAAATCCCACTTCAGCACACTGTGATCTCTGCCACCTAGTGGTTCCTTTATCTGCAGCTTCTTAATGCATGAAGAATCACTACTGATAATCAGATCAAGAGTATTACTCCCTCTAGTTGCCTCCCGAACATACTGATGTAGAAAACAATCATCCAATAAATCCACAAAAGCCTTGCTAGTGTGAGAGTGAGTGACCAACCCACAAATTCCAGTCAATACCTGGGAAATTAAAATCCCCCATTATAAGACTCTCTGATTTACTGGCCCACTCTATTTCCCTGTACAGTTTCTTATTATACTCATCAGAGTCATTAGGCCTATAGCACACCCTACTCTCAATTTTGATCTCCCAATGCTCACACCAATGTCACACCAAACTGACTCGACACTGCACTGTCCCGCGATGTTGACTGGCTTTGCTTCCTTGGATTTTATGTGTTTCTTAACTAATAGCATAATCCCTCCTCCCTTCTTAACCTGTCTATCCTTTCTGTAGACGTTGTACTCCCCAAATTCCAGTTCTGCATTCTTTATACCTGTGTGACACCGTTTATACCTGTCCCGCGATGTTGACTGGCTTTGCTTCCTTGGATTTTATGTTTCTTAACTAATAGCATAATCCCTCCTCCCTTCTTATCCTGTCTATCCTTTCTGTAGACGTTGTACTCCCCAAATTCCAGTTCTGCATTCTTTATACCTGTGTGACACCGTTTATACCTGTCCCACGATGTTGACTGGCTTTGCTTCCTTGGATTTTATGTTTCTTAACTAATAGCATAATCCCTCCTCCCTTCTTATCCTGTCTATCCTTTCTGTAGATGTTGTACTCCCCAAATTCCAGTTCTGCATTCTTTATACCTGTGTGACACCACGTCTCTGATATCCCAACAATATCTGCCTTTGATGCTTTGAGCAATACCTCAAATTTATTTACTAGCATTGGTGTACACACAAGTATACATGAACCTGTTCCTATTCTTAGCTACCCTAGCACAACCCATGTGTTTACTTGTACCGCAACGACTCCCAGCAGTCTCTGAAATATCCTGCATCTCGTTTTCCAGGCTGCTGCTCATTTCAATAGAAGCAGTGCAAGAATCACTTTCTATCACCTCTATCAGTGGCTACTGTTAATCTAATAGTCCTTGTATCCCCCAAAGCTAGCAGTTTTCCGACCCACCTAACACTACCTCGATACCATCAGCAAATATTCTTGCACCCTTTCTATTTAAGTGTATCCCATCCCTGTAGAAGCAGTCTCTCCTGTTAACAAGTACAGACCAGGCTGAAAAAAATTCTACCCCTTGAATCTTGCACAATCTTTCTAGGGCTGAATTGATCGACAAGGCTCTCATCATATACTTCCTCCTGTCGTGTCTGGGCAGAATTGCAGACACTTTCAAATTCAACCCTAATTCACGGCCTTTTTTCAACAGTGACCTGTACTTGTTAAGTAATTCTGCCAGTCCCCTGCTCTTAATATCATTAGTGCCAACGTGTACAACTATATCACCTTTTATCACAACCCCCTGCCTGGTGCCCTCAAGCCATCGTTGGGACTGAGTCAAATGCTTTGCTGATATCTTAATAAACAATGTCGAAATTATTCCCTAAATCCAGCTCACAAGTGACCATAAAAATGGCCAACCAGATTTGTAAAACATTATTTTCCCTTTACAAAACCATACTGTGTATCCTACAGAATTCCATTTCCATTTGAATGATCCTTAATTCCACCCTTGATCATTGCCTCCATGATTTTCCCCACTACTGAAGTTAGACTGGCCAGTCAGTAATTTCCTGTTACACTTCTAGAACCACCTTTATGTTCCAATTTACACCAATCCAACGGAATCTCTCCTGAGTCCATTGATGCTCTCATAACTAGCCTTAATGGTTCAATGCACTCATTTGCTGCCTCCTTTAAGATTATAGGGTATATGCCATCAACCACAGGACCCTTACTCACCTGTGGGCGCAAAAGTTTTCTCATTAAATCAACATGTGAAATTTCAACATCATTAATTACATTTTTTTCAACTTCACTCCCATAATTTCTCATTGATGTGAAGGGTTTTTCCTTCTGTAAATATCGATGCAAAGTAAATGTCGAGTTCATGTGCAACATCGGTTGGGGTATCTAATACCATCCCATGCAATTACCTATGTGTCCGATCTGATTTTTCCTTCTCTTCTTTGCATTTATATATGTGAAGAATTCCTTAACTGCACTCTTTGCTCTCTTTATTCCTTATCCCCACTCTTTGCTCTCTCCCAGACTCAGTAAAGATACTGTAGTGAAAATTATACTTCGCTGAATAAAACGTCTTTCTCCTTCAAAAAATGATGAACATAATTCAACTATGGAAGACCAACATGGAACAGAACATCAGCGTTCTGCAAATTCTTTCCAAAATAAGAAATTGCCTGACTCCAATGAGATTTTAAAAGATGAACTTAAGTTGGAAATTAATGAAATACTTTTAACTATTTTTGCTAAAAAAGTTCAAAACCTGGACTGACATCGTCTACGATTATCTGAGTGCAATAGTACCAGAACAGAATCTGAAAGGGCGTTTTCTGCCACTAATCAAATACTGTATATACCAAAATTAGATCCAGTTTAAACGATAACCCTATATGCTTATGTTTCTTAAGAGCTCACTTTATTCAGAGAGGTAGTGTGGATGCTTAAACATAACTAAACTTTGCAGTAACAATATGTATTTCTTTGTTTTAAGAATACTAACTAAAAACAAAAAAATACATATTGTTACTGCAAAGTTTATTATTAAAGTATTTTTAATGATATTTTTCAGAATATTCATTATTGCAATAAATGTTTATTTAAAACTTGAATTCAAGTAATTACAGTACTTGTTTTTTCCTTACTTTATTGCACCTGTCATCAAAATTTATTGAGAAAAACCTTTGTTTTTGGAATACCGGTATCCCGGTTTCATAAATTAAAAATACCGAAATACCGGTATTAAGATTTTGACCAGTACTGTAAGCCCTAATCGGATCTATCCAGTTATATTAAAGGAAACAGCAAAGGAAGTAAACAAACCCTTAGCCATAATTATGAGAGCTTCCTTGGACTCCAGTCAACGGGCAGGTCCCCATTGACTGGAGATGTGCAAATGTGTCCCCAATTTGCAAAGGGGGGAATCGAATAGTGACACGAGTAATTACAGGTCTGTAATTACTCGTGTCACCATTATAAAATGGAGTCACTGGTTAAAGAAGCATTAGAGGATTATCTAGACAAGACTGCTGTAATAGCTAAGACACAGCATGGATTTGTTAAAGGGAGGTCTTGTCTGAACAATCTGATTGGATACTATGATGTGGTCACATAAATGGATGCAAAAAATAATTTTGATATCATATACTTGGATTTCAGGAAAGCTTTTGAAACTGTTGCACCATGTGGAAGACTGCTGTACAAATTGGAGCAGTATGGCATTAAGGGCAAGTAGTTATAATGGATAAGGGGGTGGTTGAGTGGGAGACGACAGAGAATGGCAATCAATGGACATTACTCTTCGTCGACTAATATTATTTGTGGAATTCCCCCAAGGTTCAGTGCTGGGCCTATTGTTTTGTGTATCATCTTTTCTGACGAATCGAAATCCAACCTGCATGGCTCGGATGGGAAGCGATGTGACAAAAGACAAAAATTGGAGGCATATCACTGCAAAAATCAGAAGCATAACACCGACTGTAAAGTTCCCCATGGTCAGATGGTCCGGGGAGGCATAACAAACAAAGGGGTAGGGTGAATTAAGTTTATTAATGGAATGGTGAATGCAGAAACCTACACTGCTATCTTGGAGGAGTGCCTGAAACCTGTTATTAGGGATCACCAAAAATCCAAAACTGCATTTTTAAACAGGACTCAGCACCTTACCACACAGCAAAATTGGTAAGTGTTATGCTATTTACATTTAACGATGTTTGTCTTCTTGTCTCATAAGGCTTAAAACATACTTACACCAATGTTTTCCCTCGTTTTACTCCCTTAAAGTGCAGTCATATCTCAGAAATGCTGGAATTATAGTGTTGGACTGGCTCGGCAACAGTCCAGATTTGAACTCTACTAAAAATTACTGGTACATAATGTTGTTTAAAATTGCTCAGAAGAAACCAACAAGTAAGATTCACCTGCAGGAGAGCATTGTAAGGGCGTGGTACCACGAAATTGGGCAACCGAATCATTGCAAGGCTATAATTGCAGCTCGAGGAGGAAAAACAAAATATTGAGGACTTATTCTGCTGATTTACAGTACATAATCCTATTATGTTAAGTTGTCATTTCAGTTTGTACATGTAAATGCAATAAAACATGTTTGGTTGTCGTGATTGCCATTTGCACGATTTCTCATATTTCCATTAATTATGCATTTTACCCTTTGTGAAGATATTTATGGCAATTAGGTTTGTCAGGTGGAGTCTTTTTATTGGATTTCATTCACAAAGATATATATCCCATCTAACAAATGCATTTCAAACATTACTGAAACCCATAATGCAGCACAAAACACATTATTTGCAAAATTCACAAGTGATGCAGTTTTTTTGTCTGCCCATTGTATCACATTTGTTACTCAGAGTAATTCTTAAAAATATTGAAAGTATAATATTGCAAATTTACTTCAATATTTATTTATTTTTCTCTCCCATTTGATTACTTTCCAAAGTAATCAAATGGGAAAGAAAAAGATTTTAAAAATTAAAGAAAAAATTTCTTTAATTTTTTTCCAATGAAAAAATTTCCTGTATGTATAACCAAAACAGAACACTCTGGAAATACTTCAAAATGCTTGTGTTCAAAATCCTTGAAAATCAGAAACATTTCTCCATAAAAATAATTAAGTTAAAAATGTACTGTTCAGTTTAAACATTTGGAATACATAAATCACATTAGTTTTTCTGCTTCTTCTCAACTGATAATTTTACCTTCTTATTGTATCATTATTAAAAAAATAAAAATAAATAAATAATAAACCACAATATCCAATGTTCTGCCACATATAGCTTATATTGAACACTTTTTATGTGATATGACTATAAAGTTGCTAAGGCATCTTCATAGCCTAATGCTGAAACTTAAACCTCCATTTTCCCATAGATTCTTAACTCTTGTCATTTGCTGTCATCTTCATAAACTCTGTAAATGGGGAGATTCTGGTATTCTGCTATTCTTAAGTATTTTTTTTTTTTTTCTGTGTATGATATAATCCAGATCTTTTCTATCCTTTAGGACTGACTATATTCATTTTCAAAGATCATTCCATTGGGGGAGGGAGGGAGAGAGAGAGAGAGAGAGAGAGAGAGAGATCAAATTTTACTCATGAAGCTTTCTTACATAATCTATAAAAATAATGACCTACCATAAACACAACATCACCACCATCTTCTTGAACTACAGGGCGGATTCTTGTTTCTAGAAGTTCCTTGATCATCTGTACGGCATCATCATCATCTGGCTGGACAGCTATGTTGAATTTTAAACAATTTTTTTTTAATTAGCTATTTATATATTTCTCATATATAATCTGGAGACAAATCATATAAATTTATGACTAAACATCAGATTATGTGCAAATGCACATTGTGCCCATTTTAATCAATAATGCATATAAATGCACATGACACAAATATTACTAGAAACACTATGCAATTCATTAATTTGTTCAGCTCAGAAATGTAATTTCCATTGAAAGCATCATAATATTACAATAACATTAGTATGGGAAAACAGGTCAATGGTGTTTCCTTTAATAACATTGGGTGAAAGAACAGTCTGAATGTATAACATAAACAGTTTGTATTGCTATAAAAAAGTAAAAGAATGGGTAGTTGGAACAGGTGCAGGGAAGAGCAATGAGATTAATGGGAGGAACAAAAAGGTACTCTTACCAGGAAGGGCCTCAGTTCTGTAAACTGGAGAACCTGGACACTAGGCATCTGCAAGGAGATCTGACGGAGTGTTTAAGATTTTAAATGGATTGAATAAGTTCAATGCTGATGGAATTCTCCTTTTAATCAGGCTACACAGAAGGGAGCATAAATTTGAACACAGGAAGGATGGTTGCTGGGTAGTGTGGAAATTTGCTTTCAACCAGTGGGTGGCCGACTGTTGAAATAAACTCCCATCTGGTGTTTTAGAGGTGGATAGTTTGAATAAATTCAAGAAAGACCTCGAAAAACAGTTAGAAGGGATGAAGAAATATGGAGAGTGATTTTTTTTTTTTTTTTTTTTTTTCTTTTGATGATGATGTATAAGCTTGTGAGAGATAACCTATAAAATTAAAAATAAATCCTAGAATTTCCTCCAACCACACGTACTTAGAAAAGGTTAATGTAACCCGCAATGTAAAACTTACTGTGGGTGTCTGAAACAATTTTGTAACTAATTTACTATTTTAAGGATTATTACGTTTAAAGACCTGCTCACTTTCTAAAGTAAAGTAATCTTGAATGTAGTCAAACTTAGACAATTTATTACATTTTCAATCTTCTTCATGACTATGCATGCACATACCTGTTAACTTTCAAAACTTGAAAATCGAAGCTTTTAAGGGCTCTGACATTTTCCAGAATGTTCAAGACTGCAAGAATTACAAGAATATTTGCTGATGCTATCAAGGCTGTGTTACGTGGGTCAGAAAACTCCTGGCTTGGGGGGGGGGGATGCAGAGACTAATTGATTAACAGCTTGGATCAGCGTAAAATGCAAAAACTTTGGGAGGTGCATTATGGCCATAAAAGCCGCTGCGTCAACAACTAAAAAAAAAAAAAAAAAAAGCAGCTTGGAAAACAAGGTGCAGGAGATTTCAAAGAATGCTGAGAGTCATCGCAGAACAAGTAAATACATGGGCTGTGTTAGGGTAGCTAGGAATAAGAACAGGTGTCATGTATACTTGTGTGTACAGCAATGATAGGAGTTTGGTAAATAAATTTGATGAATTTGAGGTGTGGGTCAAAACATCAAATGCAGATATTGTTGGGATATCAGAAACGTGGTGTTACACATATATAACATGCAGAATTGAATTTTGGGGAGTACAATGTGTACAGAAAGGACAGACAGGATAGGTTCTGCAATTAGTCTAGAAATACATAAAATCTAAGTAAGTGCAGCCAGTTGACATGGATGGATAGTAAAGTGTTAAGTCAGTATGGTGTGACATAAACATTGGGAAAGTAAAACTGAGAGTAGGAATGTGTTATAGGCCTAATGACTCATCATCACCAGCCATTTTCAATCCACTGTAGGATGAAGGCCTCTCCAGCAACTTTCCAGTTCCTTCTGTTTTGTGCAATGGCCATCCATTTACTATCCACAATCTCATGAATTTCATCAATCCATTTCTGCCATTGTCTTCCAGGTTTTCTTCTAGCTCCTCTTGTTATTTTCTTAGTCCACCTGTCATCATGTCTTCGAGCTTTAGTTTTGATAAGAATGTCCTTTACTTGAGTTTTTTTGCCTAATCCATGTGTTTCTCTTCTTATCTAACACAGTCTCATTCCCGATATAATTCGTTCCATTCTTTGCTGTGTAGTTCTCAGCATCTCTTCCATTCTTTTGGTGAGTGCACAAGTTTCCCCTCCATAAGTCATGGTGGGGAGTATACATTGGTTCATTATTTTACGTTTCAGACAAACTGGGATATTGCTCCTCAGCATGTGACTATATTTCCTGAATGCTATCCATCCAAAATTTATTCTTCTCTTGACTTCCAGCCATTTATCATTATTACAGCTAATAACTTGTCCCAGATAAGTATATGACTCCGCCTTTTCAATTACTGCCCCTTCAATCATTATGTCCCTTTCTGTGGCATACTTGTTCATCATTACTTTTGTTTTAGCCATATTCATCTTTAGTCCAAAATCCTTACTAACTCTGCATAACTGATTAAAGATTTTCCTCTAATTCTTTGGGATCGTGACTTATGACCACAATGTCATCTGCAAATCGTAAATGGTTTAGGTACTCTCCATTCATATTGACTTCTTTCTGCAACAAGTTCAATCTTCTGAAAGCTTCCTCAAGGGCAGCTGTAAACAACTTCAGAGATATTGTCTCCTCAATTTTAAATTTCCTACTGTCTTTGTCTAGTCTAATAAAGGAGGTAGCGTTCTCATATATTTTCATCAAAATCAAAATATACGGGGTATCTATGCCTTGTCTTTCCAGTGCCCGAAACATTGCCTTATGCTGTATGGAGTCAAATGCCTTTTCATAATCCACAAATGCCATGCATAATGATTTTTATATTCATTTGCTTTCTCCATTAGCTGTGATATTACATGAAGGTGATCCATAGTTGAGAATCCTGCCCTAAAGCCAGCTTGCTCTTTCAGTTGATTCTCCTCAAGTATTCTTTCTATTCTGTTAGTAATGACCCTTGTGAACAACTTGTAGATGCGGGATAACAAGCTAATTGGTCCATAATTTCCAATTTATCTCCTTTCTTATGCAGCAAAACTATGATTGCATTATTCCACTCCTTAGGCATCACACCTTTTCTAATGCATTTTGTGAAGAGTCTTTCCAGTTTTTGTATCATGCCTCTTCCTCCCAATTTTAACAACTCTACAGTAACTTCATCTTCCCCCGGGTCTTTCTGATTCTTCATTTTCTTCAATGCATGTTCTACCTCATCAGGAAGGATATTAGGTATGTCATACGTGTTACTAATTTGCGATCCATCTTCCCCACTGCTGGCATCATTCTCTTCCTCCTTGTATAATTCTCTATAGTAGTCTTCTGCTATTTGAATTATGCCTTCTCTGCTATTTATAAGTACACCATCGGTATTCTTCAGTTTCAGTATCATTTGTCTTTCTGTATTACTCTCATGGCTGCTGATTTAAGTCCTTTGTTTTCCCTTAATGCTTGTTCTAATTTTTTTGTGCTAAATCTTCTTATCTTCTCTGGGTCTCTTTCTAATGGCTTTGCATAAGTCAGTATACTCAATTTTCTCCTTGTCAGTGTTTATCTTGCTCTTCATTTGTCTTCGGTTTATCATGACCAGTGTTTCTTGACTAATTTTGTCTTCTTTGGATTTCTTTTTACCTATAGGTTTCTTGGGCTAATGAGTCAGATGAGTATAATGAACAATTATACAGAGAAATAGCGGGCCAGTAAATCAGATTGTCTTATAATGGGGAGGATTGTAATTTATCAGATACTGACTGGAACTTGTGGGTTGGTCACTTGCACGCTAGCGACACTTTTGTGGATTTATTGGATGATTATTTTCTATAACAACATGTTCGGGAAGCAACTGCAGGGAGTAATACTCTTGATTTGATTATCAGTGATTCTTCATCATTACGAATCTTCAGATAAAGGTGCAGTGATCACAGTGTGCTGATGTGGGATTTACTGAAAGAGGTAACTACCATCAGGGGTGGTAGTAGTAGTAGTGGCATGTGATGCAAGAAAGCAAGTGTATGAGCTTATGCAGCATCATCCAAAAAAAAAAAAAAAAAAAAAAATCACACCATTCCCTCAAAATGCCTGTCCAGTTCCTCATTAAATTTATTCAACCTATCAACTTCCACAACGACAGATGGAAGTTTGTTCCAGCAATTAACCACCAGCTGGCTAAAGGCAAATTTCCACACATCTATTCTATCTGTCTTTTCTTAATTTGAATTTATGTCCCCTTAGGTTCGTAATCTGAGCAAGTGGAAGGATCCTATCAGAATTCAGCGTGCTCAACCCATTCAAGGCCTTATACACCTCAATCAGATCACCGTGCAGGTACCTAGTCTCCAGCCACTGCAATTTGCAGAACTTAGATCTCTCTTGGTAAGAGGATCCTTTCATTCCCCTCACCAATCTTGTTGCCCTTTCTCTGTACACGCTTAAGCAAATCTACATCCTTCCTAAAATGAGGCCTCCAGACCTGTATGCAGTACTCAAGGTGTGGCCTGACCATTGTCTTATACAGACGAACAATCACCTCCTTTTCCCTGCTAGCAAAATTCCCCAATATCATTGACAACACCCAATGACCTGTCTGCATTGCTCAGAAAACTTCATATCTGACTGTGCAATTACTCCTAGGTCTTTTTCATTTTCTACCACTTTAAGTGTAGTACCACACAGTTGGTACTACACTTAAGGGTAAAGGGAAGGGTTTTTGCTTTCGTAAAGGTGACTACGGTGGTCTGAGAAAGTTGTTAAATTGTATACAGTGGGACCAACTGTTGAAGTTACCAGCAACAAATTCTAAATGGGAAGCATTCAAACAATTAATCTTGGAAGCTACTAGGCTTTTCATACCAACTAAGAAATATTGCTCAAGGTTTAGGCCTAAATGGAAAATCAGATGATCTAATGTGACATGTGGCAGAGAAGAAAAATGCATAGGATACATATAAATTAACAGGGGACACAGGAGCCTATGGTAGATATAAGCTGGTCTGTAATCAAGTCACAAAGGACATTAGGCAGGCAAAGGAAGATTACGTGAAATCTTTGGCAAAGAATGCAAAGAAAAAGAACTCTTTGTTCTTTACTTACATAAACTCTAACAGGAAGGGGATGAATCAGATTTGTCCCCTTAACATAGATGCTTTGACTATTGATGATCATGCTCGGGTAGTTGATAAACTGAATGAGTATTTTGCATCTCATTCTCCTCATTCACACATAAGGAGTTATTCAATGAGGGGAATGCCAGAGTTTATCAATCTCTAACAGGGAGCTAAGTGATTTTGAAATAACTGAGAGCAAAGTGGATGAGAAATTGTTGAAGTTAAACATAAGGAAGGCACCTGGAGTGAATGGGATCTATCCAGTTATATTAAAGGAAGCAGCAAAGGAAGTAAGCAAACCTTTAGCCATAATTATGAGAGATTCCTTGGACTCAGGGCAGGTCCAGATGGACTGGAGATGTGCAAATGTGTCTCCAATTCACAAAGGGGAGATCGAAGGGAGACACGAGAATTACATACGTATTAGTTTTACTTCTGTTCCAGGGAAAATAATGGAGTCACTAGTTAAAGAAGCATTGCAGAATCATCTAGACAAGATTTCAGTTATAGTTCAGACAAGCATGGGTTTATTAAGGGGAGGTCTTGTCTCACCAATTTGATTGGATACCATGATGTGGTCACAAAGAAACTGGATGCCTAGATTAATTTTGATATCATATACTTGGACCTCAGAAAGGCTGTTTGTTTCTTTGTTTGTTTAGGGATTTATTAGGTGCATCGGCATCTGTGGCCATTAAGCCAATGGGAAGGTTGTTGATACTGTTGCACATGGAAGACAAATTGGGGCAGTGTGGCATTGGGGGCAAATTGCTGCTATGGATAAAGGGATGGTTGAGATAGAATAAGACAGAGAGTGGTAATCAATGGACATTGATCTTCGTGGACTAATGTTATTAGTGGAGTTCCCCAAGGTTCAGTGTTGGGTCCATTGTTGTTTTCTGTATTTATTAATGATATTGATGAAGGTATATCAGGCTTAATGTCCAAGTTTGCAGATGATGCGATTGGCAGGGTTGTTAATGACACTAATCACAGTATGCTACTGCAACAGGATCTAAAAAAGTTGAGTAGATGGGCTGAGAGGTGGCAACTGAAGTTTAAAATTGACAAATGTAAAGTACTGTATATGGGTAGCAGTAACCCCAAGAGTAAAGTACCAACTGTGTGGTAAGAATGAAAAGGATCTGGGGTAATTGTGCAGTCAGATATGAAGTTTTCTGAGCAGTCTATACATTCTGCAAGAGTAGCTCATGGTGTCTTGTCAATGATATACAGGAATTTTTCTAGCAGGGATAAGGAGGTGATTGTTCCTTTGTATAAGGGAATGGTCAGGCCACACCTTGAGTACTGTATACAGGTCTGGAGGCCTCATTTTAGGAAGGATGTAGAGTTGCTGGAATGAGTACAGAGATGGGCAACAAGATTAGTGAAGGGAACAGAGGGTTTCTCTTATGAAGAAAGGCTTAAGTTTTGCAAATTAGTGTCTGGAGACTAGGCACCTGCAAGGTGATCTGACTGAAGTTTATAAAGACTTGAATAGTTTGAGCAAGCTCAATGCTGATAGGATTCTTCCTCTTGCCCAGATTAAAACAATATTTTAATGTGTAGTGTGGAATAAAGGATTCCATCCCTACAAAGATAATTTCACTGACACGATCTGAGCAAATGTTGACATCACAAGTTTTGAAACAGTAATCCAACCATGGAAAACAAATCTTGTAATGCCAAACAGCATGAGGTTGGAAATGCCAAACATCCTTGTAATGCCAAACAGCATGAGATTTGGAAATGGCCATGAGAAAAAAGCTCCATTGGAGAAGACAGCATTACCAAGTTGTGATTTGAGGTGCCTAGAGGACCGCTAACCTTAATCATGTGCTTAGAAGGGTTGTTTGTGAGAAAAAAATAAAGCATGTTGGCAATGGTTAGGACTGTCTGGTATCATCATTAGTGACTGCAAAAGCCTCAATATCTTGATCAGCTGGGTCTATGTGACTAGAAAACAGAAGCTAGCTTGAATTGCGAACATTAAAATCACTAAGCAAAATTACCTCACTGTTAGGAAAGTTGGACTGGGGAAAGTCAAGTTTCAAAGAGAAGAAGCCAAAGAGTTCTAAGCGATTAGTGTAATTGGAAGAACGATAGAGGCAACAGATGATTTGACAGAATGTGGTGGAGAGATTTTAAGCCAGATAAGATTGAAAAGAGGATATGATGTGCTCCTGGAAGTTTAACTTCTTATCAAATTAGCCCTAGGAGACGAATACTTTTCACGATTCGAAGAGCGTGATTGGCTTAATGTAACTCGAGTTCAGGATGCATTTTGTGTTGGTGCAGAAATGCATGGCTGCAGATTTGTGGCTTGACAATTTGATCTAATTTGTTCCATCCATAATTCAATGTTATTTATGGATATTTGTAGATGATTCTCCATGTAGCTTATACTCTTTAGATGTATACGGCACTGTGGAAGAAGATTTTTTCTGGAGACCACTGATTGGATGAATACAGTTAATGTTATTCTTGACAGACTATTCCCAGTGGATGATATAATTACTGATTCTGTTGTACATTCAAATATTCGAGTTGCAATTTCGCTTTATACCACCAATATTCAGACAGAAGAATTTACCATTGATGAGTTAACCGCTGTTGCTAAAAAGATTAATATTAAGAAATGTCCAGGGATAGACCTGGTTGAAAATACATTTATTTTGCGATTTTTCAAATTGTGTCCACAAGTACTGCTTTTACTTTTTAACAAATGTCTCCAAGAAGGTCTCTTTCCTGATATGTGGAAAATTGCGCTTTTAAAACTGATTAAAAAACCAGATAAACCAGCATTAAATCCCAGATCTTATAGGCCTATTGCACTTTTGCCAAATCTTGGGAAGTTTCTAGAACGTCTAATGACTCTGCGTGTTAACTGATCTTCTTCAGGCAAAAAATATGGTGTCCTCTAATCAATACGGGTTCTGTGTAGGGAAGTCCTGTGAAGATGCACTTGTTGAATTTGCTGGCAGCATTGAGAGTTCAACATCAAAGTACACGTTAGCTACCTTTGTTGATTTCGAGGGCGCTTTTGACTCTCTATGGTGGCAGAGTGCTCTCGAACGGTTACGATCAGCTGGATGCTCTCAGCAACTATACCACCTATTCACAAGCTATTTCAGTAATCGTCACATTTTAGTGAAATCTAAATTGTAATGTAAATTTTAGTGAAATCTAAATTTCAGTAATCGTCACATTTTAGTGAAATCTAGAGAAGTTTCACGAGGGTGTCCCCAGGGGTCTATCCTAGGGCCTCTTATATGGAATATGGTATTGCAGGATTGGATTTCCCGTAGTTTCAGTGGTACCAAAATCATCGCTTACGCCGACGATCTTACTATCTTAATTCATGGTTCATCTAGATCTGCTATCAAAAGTAATGCCAATGATGTCTTACAAAATTTATTCCAATGGACAGTGGATAATAAATTGACAATAAGTTCGTCCAAGACTAAAATGATGATCTTTGGATCACATTTAAACCCTCAATGACCCCCTTTAGTGAAGATTAATAATAACAGGATTCCACTTGTCTCTGAAACTAAATTACTTGGGATTACAATCGACTCAAAGCTTAATTTTGTCTCTCATTTAAATAATGTAACAACAAAGATCAGAAGATTCACTGGTGCTATTGTAAAAATTTCTCGTTCAGACTGGGGACTTTCTAGACGTACCATGAGAATCTATTATAACGCTGTATTCCTTCCTATGGCTACTTATGCTGCAGGTGTATGGTTTCACAGGCTTAGAACTGTTAAATTTCGATTGAAGTTGGCTACTATGCAACACACAATATTATTATGCATGTTAAGAGCTTGTCGAACTGTTTCAACTTCTGCACTGCAGGTTCTTGCAGGTGTATTGCCATTGGACCTTCACATAGCTTACAGAGGTCTTTGTTATAGGTTAAAAAACCAACTATCAACTGAATTTATGGGTTTGGTTCTGAATATTAATTCAGATATTAAGCAAGAACGTAATCGTTTGTGGAATGAAATGATAAATCTGTGGCAGACCCGCTGGGATACGTCATCTGTCGGATCTGTTACTAGGACTTTTTTCCCTGAGGTGACCTTTTGTGTAAAGCAGAAACCTGCTTGGTTCTCTTTAGACTTACATACATCCTTCCTCTTAATGGGACATGGATCTCTTAACGAAAAACTATGTCGTTTTGGTCTTTCTAGAACGGAAGCTTGTCAATGCGGGGAAAATGAAAATTGGAGCCACATTTTATTTGAATGTCCGCTGTATAATGACTTGAGAGATGTTCTTCGTTCATCAGTTTCTACACTCTCTCATGGGCATGAAACTTTACTGGTGGGAGACAAGAATTCTTATGTTGCTCTTCAGCAGTTTGCATCTGATGTTTTCACAAGAAGAAGAATTAGTTATACGGCTACGAATAATTCTACTCCTTTGTCTGGTGGAGCTGCTCAATAGGGAGCAACATTGCCTAAATTTTTTATTTATTTATTTATTTATTTTTATTATTTTTTATTATTATTATTTTATATTATTTTATTTATTATTATTATTATTTATTTTTTTTATATATATATATAAAAAAATAAATAAATACATAAATAAATATATATTATAAATATAATATAAATAAATACATAAATAAATATATATATATATTTATTTATTTTTTTTTTTTTAACACCACCAGGAAATTCTTTTTTTTTTTTTTTTTCTCTCTCCTCTGGAGTGGGCCCCCAGAGGAATCTGGCCCATCTTTTGCCAACATCAGGTGGGTCAGAGTCTCGAATTGAGACAGTGCGAGCTCCATTGAGACTGGCCCACCTTCCCGTGGTGTGGACGAGTACCCAGAATCATCTGTCCAGGTGACTGATGATTCTGGGTAGCCAAGCGGTCAGACACAACAACAGAATACACACAAACATACACTACTTATTTCTGGCCCTTCTACAGTGGTACTGTTCTTCACAGAGATACGAGGCGGAGATGAACCGACGTTCTAGGTGCCGCCCATTACAAAAACACATGTCCACATGTAGCTCATATTCTGGGAATGGCAGGATATGGTAAGATGATCTGTGTAGAGATTCAAGTCAATTTGGAATGCTGTTTGTGATATTGTTTATTCATATTGTAAACAGAGTGGTGCAGAGAACAGAGTCTTGTGGAACTCCTTCTCCTTGTATACATGTTTGTGATAAAACCTGCTGGTACATAACTTGGAAGCACCTGTGTCAAAGGAAGCTTTGAATAAAATATGGTAAAGGCCTCTCACAGGAACAGAATAGAGATCCCTTAGAATGCCGTAGTGTCATGTGGCATCAAAGGCTTTCTCTATATCGAGGCATATCATTACGATCTTCACTAGACCTCATGCCTCTTTTGTTATGAAGTCTAGTGACAGTCTATTCTTCCAAAAGCCAAACTGATTATGTTTCGGGATTCAAAGTATCAGGTGAGTTGATGCTGATCCATTTTTTCCAAAGTCTTACTCAAGCAGCTGGTTAGAGAAATTGACCTATAGTTGAGGAATCAAATGATCTTTTCAAGGCTTAGGTATAGCTATTACATTAGAATGTTGCCAGGAAGTGGGGAATATATGTGCTGAGAATATCCGATTGTAAAAGCTTAGCAATAAAGATAATGATTTCTGAGTGAGATGTTGAAGCATTATATAGTAAATTCCGTCAGGGCCAGGAGTGCTGTTCTTTGAGGTATGTATAGATTCTTTCAGTTCAGATATTGTGAGTGGTTGGTTATAGGGTAAAAGACATGTAGCTTTGAAGTTTAATTTGCTTTTTTCAGCTTTGGCTTTAATTTTTTGAAAAAATTTTGATATGCAGTTGAGTTGGACAATTCTCAGAACCCAGTCCCTAAGGCATTTGCAATCTCCTTCCGATTCCAATTAATAAAGGAGAAGGTACATATGATATTTACCGCTTAGCTTCTTTATTTTTTTCCAGATTATTCAGGTATCAGCATCTTTGTTGACTGAAGAAGCAAATTTTATCAATGAGTCTCTTTTTTGGTCTTTTTCCAGATGTAACGAGCTTTGGCACTCGGTCTCTTGAAGTTAATAAGGTTGGCAGTAGTTTAATACATTTGCGAAAGGCATTTCATGCTGTGTTTTTTTCTCTTTTCACTTTGGCATACCAAACCATTGGCATACCAGTGATTGGTATGCCAATGGTTTCTTATTTGAGACTGTGGGATGATAGCTGTTGCAGCCGTTAGTATCTGCTTTGTGATATGATTGGTGATGGCGTCAACAACGGAAGACTCAATGATGTCTCATCAAAAGATACATGATTGTTAAATTTTGTCCAGTCCGATTTGGAAAATTTCCATTTAGTTTTTGTTTCCGTTTGTTTGGAATGGGAGGTTTGAATTTTACATATTAGCAGATAGTGATCACCATTCAGAGGACTGTCATGCACTGCCTACTCTATAGTTGGGAAGAGGATTGGAGAGCAGATTGAGAGATCTATTGCAGAGGTTGATCCAGTAGGAAAATGGATGTAATTGGGTAAGCCAGTATTCAATAGTGACAAATTCTCTGTCAAGTAACATTTCAATAAGCTCTCTACGTCCGTCTGAGACCAGAGAACCCCATATTGGATGATAGCCGTTAAAATCACCTAACAGACAGAAAGGAGTAGTAATTTAAAAATAAGATTTTTCAGTTCCTGAATTGTACAAGGATGGTTCGAAGGAAGATATGCTGAGACCAGTGTGAGAGTGGTACCAATTACAACAGGTTCCAATGGTATTCGCAAAGGAATGCATCTGGAGTGAACCAGTGGGTCCATGACCCACTGGTTCACTCCAGTGGTTAGACAGATCAATCCTGTCTAAAGATAATATAATTTTTTACTGAAAGAGAGATTTTTGGCATTAAATTTGTTTCTTGTAAGCACATGGAAGCAGGATTGTAATTGTGGATTAATTCAGAGATATCATCAATATTGCTGTAAAAACCTCTGAAATTCCATTGTATGATTTTTTTTTTTTTTTTTTTTTATGGAAATCCCAAACACGAGAGGTATTAGAATGTATAGTACTTGGTACAATGCATGGGTTAGAGGCTGAGAAGACGAAAGAAGATATCTATTGACATTAGACTTGAACTTCTGTAGACTGTAATTTTCAGTCTGGCTGAAAAAAATATTTTTTTTGCATCATATGGTTGCAAAAAATAATATTTTTTGCAACCAGATGATGCAGTGCACAATGCAGTGTATTACAAAATGCAAGAACTTCATTTCGGGACATACTTCCTTTAGGTGGGCTCTAAAACATTTATGTCTTCCAACTATGGAGGTAGAACCATCAAAATTTTCCAATGGTACTTGTTTTCATAAAACCATGTTTTTACAGCAGAAAAAAGGATGCTCCACCAGTACAGTCAGTGTCCATAGATTTTACAAACATCTTTTCTTGCAATTTTTTTTTTTTTTTTTTTTTATGAAAACCCCAAATACAAGAGGTATTAGAACCTATAGTACTTAGTACTGTGCTTGGGTTGGAGGTTGAGAAGATGGAAGAAGATATTTGTTGACATTTGAACTTCTGTAGACTGTAATTTTCGGGAAATACGTATGAAGGAAGGCTGTTGCAGAAAACGGCAGTTGAATGAATAAAGAGGAAGTATCTGTAGAAAAGACATGCAGCAGAAACAGTATGTCTATGAGACAGAGAGAGAGCGTCTGTTAGAGACCAGTCATTAATTAACCTAACTGCCCTCTTCTGAATGAAATCTAGAAGTCTGAGAGAGGTTTTGAGGGCATGGCCCCAGATGTAGGAACAATATTCCATGGTAGGATGAATTTGCAAATTGTACAGAGTGAACAGCTGTTTGGAAGAAAAGTAACGCCAGGAGCGAAAGAGAAAAAAAGTTTTTTAGATGCAGAGGAAGCAATATTTGTAACTCAGTCTTGTCTTATGTCTTGCAAAAAGGATTCTTCTGCTTCTATGCTTATCTTTGGTGACACACCGATTTCTAGGCAAGTTGATATATCTCTTTTGGGGATTACCCTGACTTCTAATCTCTCTTGGCACAAGCACATTACAAATATTGCTTCCTCTGCATCTAAAAAGCTTGGTTTTCTCTTTCGCTCTTGTTGTTACTTTTCTTTGAAACAGCTGTTCACTCTGTACAAATCACAAATCCGTCCTACAATGGAATATTGTTCCCACTCTGGGGGGTGCCCCCAAAACCTCTCCCAGGCTTCTAGATTCCATTCAGAAGAGGGCAGTTAGGTTAATTAATGACTCATCTTTAACAGTCTCTCCACTCACTGTCTCATGTACTGTTTTGCTGCATGCCTTTTCTACAGATACTTCCATGGGCAGCGTTCTTCTGAATTGGCTTCTACAATTCCCACTCTCTCTTTCAAAACAGTCTGAGCATGTGCCGCCAACATCCATTTACTGTCCAACTTCAAACTCACAGAACCCACTTATCATCTTCCTCGTTTATTCATTCAACTGCAGTTTTCTGGAACAACCTTCCTTCATATGTCTATCTTGAAAATTACAGTCTAAACAAGTTCAAGTCCAATGTCAACAAATATCTTCTCTCATCTTCTTAACCTCCAACCTAAGCACGGTACTAAGTACAATAGGTTCTAATACCTCTCGTGTTTGGGGTTTTTGTAAAAAAAAAAACTAGAAGGCAGTCGAGGAGTTCTGAGGAAACCCATGGAGCAGTGAAGTTAGAACAGCTGTGCCCCCTGGATAGATCTAGAAAGAAAGAATATGAAGAACGTACAAGGGATGACAGAATGGGAGATTCAAGAGAAAGAAGTATAACGGTCAATCAGGAAGTTCCACAACTGGTGAACCCCATGAACAGATAACATCCACAACTACTAGAACAAGAAATTCAGCTACACACACAGGCACATAGCAGAGCAGTTCACCCATATAATAAGGCACCCTGACACAATCACCTACCTGAAGACTAAGGACAAAGACACCACAAATCTGCAAAAGTACATACCAATAACTGTCTCCCAATAATGTACAAGGTAACTGATCCATCTGCAAAACTAAGAAGATATCAAACCATTTGGAGAGCCAGAACATCATGGCCTCGTTTCTCTGTTTATACTCCGACACGACCATATGGCCAGAGGAGTTCACAAGATGGAGAGAATACAAAAATCAGCACCATATTTAGCAGTCAAAGACTCATGGCCAAGTAGCATAAGGGATGTAAGCAGATGAGCAGAGGATGCAAAGGGCAATTAACCATTGATGCTGCAGTTGTGGGGCAAGTCTACACTACAAGAAGCAACCTGTACATGGCCTACATTGACTACCGCAAAGCCTTCAACTAGATGCCCCATAGCTGGCTGAAGATTTACAAAGTCAACCTGTATTGAAAGCTTCCTAGAAGCAATCATGGCAAAATGGAGCACTACCATCGTGATTGAGATCATCACAACCAGACCGATAGTCATCAGAAGAGGAATCTTCCAAGGAGATGCCCTGAGCCTACTATAGTTCTGTCTAGCACTCAACCCACTGTCCACCATGCTCAATAACAGCAAGTACGGATATACCCTAAAAAAAGGGAGGAAGAACCTGTACACTTGATATACATGGATGACATCAAACTTCATGCCACATGAGAATCAACTCCAACAACTACTCTGGATCACTGAAGAGTTCAGCACTGACATCATGATGCAATCTGGCCTAGAAAAATGCAAGACCTATGGATTACATCAAGGTCATACAGTCAAACAAAACTACCAGCTGAAGACTAGCGAAGAGATTGAAACCATGACAGAAGGAGAGACATATAAATATCTGGGGATGATGCAGGCCACCAGTAAGAAAACAAAGGGATCAAGGCCCACCTGCCCAAAAAATATCATCAGAGACCAAGAAGCCTTCTAACATCAATGGCAAATGGCAGGAACATGATCACAGCCATAAACACTTACATGAAACTCCACAAAATCGCGATCCTGAACACCTGCAGTTTAGTACAAGAGTTTCTCAACCAACAGTAACAATAGTAATCCCATGCACTTGGTACCAGTACCCATCACAGGGCAGAAAAAAATCCCATAAAGGAGAAAGGTTTTTTTTTTTTCATACTAATAATAATATCCTAGCAACTAGAACCCAGGAACAAGAGGCCTCCCAGAGAACACTAACATGGAACTCCAGAAAGCCACGATCCTGAACACCTGTAGGATAGTAAAAGAGTTCCTCGACTAACAGTAACAATAATAGTAACCAGACACAACGAATCAACCCATACACTTGGTACTAGTACTCATCGTGGGGCAGAAAAAAATCTCATAAAAGGAGAGAAAGTTTATAAAAATAATAAACCATATAAAATTAAAATAAACACAGCATAATATGTAAATTTATTCTTAGGATATAAAACTAAGTTTATTAAATTTAATTATTAACAGGAATCAAAATTTGTTCTGTGTTATCTCAAGACTATAATCTGAAGGCCTCTCTAACAAATTATAAACCATGCTTAATTTTGATAGTTGTAGGTTTTATTTTAAAAAAAAATTAAACTTACTAGTACTGCTAAAAGTCAAAAAAGAAATGATCAGTAACATTTAATTACTGTTCCTGACAAATAATATAAAACATTGAAATTAATACTAGTTAAGGTCTACATTACTATTAAGACAAACAATTTTACCAGTATCTGAAGGATGAGCGTCATCATCATCGATAGCCACCGGAAGACCAGAAGCAAAAAAATCCATAATAGTTGCAAAAATGTTAGGTTTTAGAACTTTCCATTCTAACTCTTCATCTACCTAAAGGAATTAATGTTTTGCTTAAATTAGTATTAATAATAACTGTATTAATAATATACTATTAGACATAAAAATGTGAAATTAAAAAATACAATTTTTTTTAATGATTACCCCAAACATGGCTGATATATTGAAAAATACTTATTGATGTTCGACTTCCATTTCTGGAGAATATAACCTGCGAGAAATACATAAGAAAGCACAAAATCAGAAATGAATAAATGATGAGAAGGAAAAGTCAGTTCAATAAATCTGAAGTTGAACTGTGAATGGATGCCGACTAGCTAATGCAAACAAATAAACATTTTTGGGAAGAAAAAAAAAAAAAAGGTGAATTACAAGCATTAAATTCAGAAGATTCATGGAAATTTTAGTATAAGTGATGCAATGATTGAAAGAAAGCCACATAGCCTGGCTTTTGAAGAAAGCCAGGCTACGTGTTTTCTCCTCTAGTAGGAACCAATCCAAGTGTTCTTTGAATTTCTCCAAACTAAGGTGCACAATCAACTACCCACTTATTCTAATGAGGCAACTTATTCTAATGATTAACAACCCACCAGCTAAAGGAAAATTTTCTACAATTGGATCAATAGCTCTCCCTCCTCAGTTTTAATTTATGACCACTGGTTCTAGCAATCATTTAATACCATAAAAATTTCACTGTCACAGATTTTGCTATCCCCTCTCAGAGCATTATAAACTTCAAGCAGATTTTTCCTATTGTAAAAGTTACCAAGATCAGTAGCCCAAATATCTTGAAGTCTAAATAATGTGTTTGCAGATTTATTTTTTCATATAAAGTTCCTCTGAGTAAAAGTAACAAAGGTCCAGAAAGAAAGGACACCTTTCTTTTTTTCTTGTTATCTCTACTAATAACAACTAACACACTAATATAGCCACGTGGTCAATACTTGGCACCCACTCTTGCCTCCACAAATGGTGGGGTTGGAACCTGGGAGGAAAAGCAACTGCACCCAGCAAAAAAGAGCAACAATGACTTACAAATTTGTTAAATACCAAAGTCAAAGATGCAGCCCCAGCTAGTAATAAAATTGAAGAAACATACATAACACCCAAAAAAAGGCACAAAAAAACAGACAACGATATACTTTGAGCTAGTGTTTTTGGATTATATTTACTCAACTACTGAGCAACAAATTCAAAAAACAGTCATCCTTCTTTATTTAAAAAGGTCTTGAAAGATTTTGTAAGGCCTCCAAAAAATGTCAAATGCTTAAGATATGATCTCCTTATAAAGACTGCAGGAGCACAACTGAATGGTTTCTTCAAATCATATCTTTTTTTCCTTAATGAAAATCCCAAACATAAAAGGTATTAGAACCTACAGTACTTAGTATTGTGCATAGGTTGAAGACTGACAAATGAAGAAAGCCACTTATTGACATTAAACTTGATTTCTATAGATTGAAATTTTCAGAAAATAAATGTGAAGGAAGGTTGTTCCAGAAAACAGAAGTCGAAGGGGTAGATGTGGAAGAAGAAAAGCTGGTTCTGTGAGTTTGAAGTTGAACAGTAAATAGATGTTGACTGGTTGTGGCACATGTTCAGACTGGTTTGGAAGAGAGAGGAGGGAATTACAGAAGCCAGTTAAGAAGAACTGTGCCCATGGAAATATCTACAGAAAAAGGCATGCAGCAGAAACAGAATATCTATGAGACAAAAGGAGCTCCCCCCCCAGATGTGGAAACAATATTCCATGGTAAGGTGGATTTGAGATTTTTTCAGAGCGAGTAGTTATTTGGAAGAAAAGTAATGCCAAGAAACAGCAAAAGAGAAAACCCAGAGGAAGCAATATTTGTGATGTGCTTATGCCAAGAGAGATTAGAAGTCAGAGTAATCCACAACAGAGATATGTGATCATGTCTAGCAATTTGAGTGTTGTCAAGATAAGCAAAGGAGCAGAAGAATCCTCTTTGTGAAATATAAGAAAGGACTGAGTTTTAGAAGGATTTAAATTAACTAAGTTATGTTTCCCCATTGAAGAATTACTTGCGGCTCAGCATTTAACAAACTGGTAGTGGATATTCAAGAAGTTGAGGATGTTTGTGCAGAGAAAGGTTTCTCAACCTGGAAAGTGGAATGAATTGTACTATCAAATAGCAAAACTATAGATATGGATTTCCTGTAAATGGAAGATCATTAATATACAAGAGGAAAAGAGTGGAAGAAATAACTGAATCTTGGGGAACATGCACATATTGACATTAGTGGAGAAGTCAGAGAACCATCTACCATCACCTGCAGTGAGTGGTCAGAGATAAAACTGTCCACTCGATTACAACAAACAATCAGAAATTCATAAGATGGATGCTTATTTAAAGACCTTTATGCTAAACCTGATCAAAAGCCTTTGATATGTCAAGAGCAACTGCTTGAGCTTCACCAAACTTTTCCATTGAATTTGTCCATAGATCAGTAATAGAAACCAGTATATCACCAGTAGATCGACACTCTGAATCCACGTCGGTGATCACGGATCAGAGGAAAGGTTTCTAAGATAATTTAGGATTTGGCAGTTAATGGATTTCTCCAATATTTTAGAAAGAGTAAAAATGAGTGAAATGAGGCAATAACTGAATAGGAGGAATTTGTCACCCTTTTTATGAACTGGCTGATATGAGTAAATTTCCAAGAAGGAAAAATACAGGGAATAAGAGAATATAAAAAGATGGCATAGAACAGGAGTAAGCTCAGCACAGGTTTTGAGAACAAGTAGAGAGCTATAATCAGGAAATGGAGCTTTCTTGGCATCACGATTGCTCAAAATTCTTCCAACATCCTCTTGACGGAAAACCACAGGAGGCATTAAGAGGTTGTTTGTTGTTTGTTTGTTATTTGGTTTTTAGGAGCATTAGCAACTAAGGCCATATTGCTCCGGGATATGCGGTGGTCATTCCCTGAATGACCTTTCCGCATCCTCCGTATTCGGTGGTGACGGGCTCGAACCCCGGTCTAATCAAGAAGCGTGTGCTACGCACTGCTGCTCCTTCCCACCTGGCTATGGAGGCGCCAGTGCATTAAGAGGACTGTGCTGACAATGGTAGGAGGTGCTTTACCAAGATCGTCAATATAAGGCTTAGAAAAAAAGTCGGATGCAAGCAGGTCAGCTTTATCTTTATCTGAGGTGGCAATAGAACTATCAGGGTTTAATGGGGAGTGAAGTGAACTGGTATGGGCATTTAAGGGCAGCTGAGGCCAAAATTTGCCTATTCCTTTTTTTTTTTTTTTTTTTTTGTGTTAGTTGTTGGCGCATCAGCTTCTATGGACATATTTGGCAGTATTTGGTTGTTTGGCTGCTTGATCTGCGCTCTCTTTACTTGTAATACCGGCATACCCTGAAATCCAGCAAAATCACTGAACAATTAGTATTCTGTAGATGTTTTAAACAGGAACGGATTTGTTTTATGATGGGATGCTTGTTTGTTTGGGAATTTTTTAAGTGCATCGGCATCTATGGCCATAGTGCACCCCGATGGGATGCAATATTGAAAATTTATTGTCCAATGCAAATACTGCACTCGTGGAATCACAGTGTATATTTACACTGTATTATGAAAAGTGTTAATATTCTCTAAGGCTAATTTTATTGTGTATAATTCTGCAATATAACTGCTACATTCAACCGGTACTAATATGAAAACTGTAAAAAAAGAAAAAACAAGTGCTGCACCAACAGTAGAGTCTGCTTTTGATCTGTATATATTAGGCAGCTTTGGGTATTGTTAAGGGCATGGCCTTTATGAAGTTGTATAATATGTTTGTTTTCCAGAGATTTCTTTCCCTATTGCTGAAAATGGGTATCAAAGTGAAAGAGATTTACAGACCAGGGTGGATGAGGGGTGCATCGGCCTCTTGAAGTAAACTGTCAAATGGAAAGTTCCAGGTGTGCAATAAATCTTTTAGTCAAATACCATTGGGTCTATTTTCAGCAGGTTTCCTGTTGTAGAAAGTGGTCCATTCAAGGTCAATAATTGCCGATCGAACAGGTTGGGCTGGAAGACTGAATTTTGGCTACGTAATTGAGGAGCAGCATTTTCCTTTTAAGGTGAAGATGAGGTACATACAGACTCTGAGCAGGGGGTGTTCTAAACGTCCTAGAGCAGATATATAAGATATATCTAAGGTAGATCTTGCAGAGGGCATACACTCTTTTATATATATAAGATGTATATAAAAGAGTGATATATACACACTCTTTTGCAAATGTAAAAGAGTATATATATATATATATATATATATATCAGCACCCCATGTCATAGCAGAAATGGACCTATAAGTTTCTTTATACAAACAGTTTAGAGGTATGTTATGTGTGAAAGAAAATTAAGTTTGGTTTCCAACATTAAACCTAAGAAATGAAGATTAGTAGTGAGAGGGATCAGCTGATTCTTTAGCCGAAGTTCTGGTTCTGAATGCAGCTTGCGTTTTTTGCAGAAGTGAATTGAGACTGTTTTTTGTTCTGATATACGATATCCATTTTGCAGTGTCCATGTTTCTAGCTTATTTATGGAAAGTTGTAGCTGTCTTTCAATGGTATGAATGGGACTTCTTCCTGAGTGTAGATACAAGAAAGTACAGTTTGATAATGGACTTGAAAAGTTGTTGAAGAAAGAAAATTATGAATTTCAATAAATGTCCTTACAATCCTAGGGAATAAAGTTCTCGCAATATGCCATATCTCCAAACATTACAAAATGTTCATTTTTCACATAAGCATTAAGGATATTAGTCTCTGCTTTCACCACAAGGTCCAAAGAGGATCTATTTTGTCAGAAACCAAACTGATTGTTGTTCATCAGCATTTAAGTTTCGAGAGCACAGGTAAGTCAGCTGTGTATCATCCTTTCTACAGTTTTACCTAGGCAAATGGTAAGGGATATTGGTCGGTAATTTTGTGGGAGTGATTGATCCTTTCCTGGTTTGGGAAAGGCTAAAATAACAGAGTGGTGCCAGGAAGGGGATATGTATATTCAAGAAATATCCGGTTAAAGAATGTTATAGTAAATTCAAAGCTGCATTGTTTAGATGTTTCAGCATTACATAAAAGATTCCATCAGCTCCCACAGCACTATTGGTTGATCTATTTAATACTGTCTGGAGTTCAAATAGATAAAAAGATTGATTGTAGGCATGAGACTGGGTAGTTGAAAATTTATTTTGTATCTTTCTGCTAAGGCTTTGATTTGTAGAAAAGAAGCATCATAAGCTGAAGTGGCAGATGTTTCAGAGAAATTTTCTGCAAGCACGTTAGCTATTTCTTGCAGAGAAGATATTTCCTGTCTGTTCTTGGTTAAGATTGGAACAGAAACCCATAGATATTTACCATTTAGTTGTCAAATTTTTTTTCCAGATAATCGACAACGAAATGGTAAATATAATATCTATATAAATGGTAAATATCTATGTATCCATGAATCTTTTTTGGCTTTTCTTGTAATTTGTTGTGCTTTTGTCTTAAACCTTTTAAATTGAATAGGAGATAGAGCAGAATACTTTCCCAATCTGCTTTGGAATTTCCATATTACCAAATGATCAGGTCACAGTGTCTGCATTGCTTGAATTCTGCATATAATTGGGAAATGATCACTATTGTGCAATATTTAAACTATCCATCTATAATGGAAAATAACTGTGGGGAACAAATAGATAAGTCAATTGCTGACACAGATTCCATGGGAAGGTGAGTAATAAGTATTATCACCAGTGTTCCTCAATGTGACTTTGTATCAACCTTTGTAGCATCTGCAAACTTGGACATTACACGTGATATACCTTCACCAATATCATTGATAAACATACAAAAAAACAATGGGCCCAACACCGAACCCTGGGGAACTCCACTGATAACATTTGTCCACGAAGGGCAGTGTCCACTGATTGCAACTCTCTGTCGTCTTCCAATCAACCATCCCTTTATTCATTATAGATTGCAACTTACCCTTACTGCCATACCACTCCAATTTGTACAGCAGTCTTCCATGTGCAACGGTATCAAAAGCTTTCTTTAAATCCAAGTATATGATATCAAAATTATGTGTGGCATTCAGTTCCTTTGTGACCACATCATAGTATCCAATCAAATTGGTCAGACAAGACCTCCCTTCAACAAACCCATGCTGTATCTTAACTATTGCTGTATCTTAACTATCTCTAGATAATCATGCAATGCTTCTTTAACCGGTGATTCCATTATTTTCTCTGCAACACGAGTTAAAATAACAGGTCTATAGTTACTTGTGTCACCATTTGAACCTCCTTTGTAAATTGGTGATAAATTTACACAACTACAGTCCATGGGGACCTCTCCTGAGCCCAAGGAAGCTCTCATAATTATGGCTAAGGGTTTACTTACTTCCTTTGCTGCCTCCTTCATTATAACTGGATAGATCCCTCCATCCCAGGTGTCTTTTTTATGTTTAACATCAACAATTTCTCCTCCAATTTGCTCTGAGTTATTACAAATCACTTTGCTCCCTTTTAGAGTTCGATAAACTTCTGGCACTCCCCTCATTGAATAACTACTCGTGTGAATGTAGATGCAAAATACTCATTCAGTTTATCAGCTACCTGAGCATGATCATCAATAGTCAACCCATCTATGTTAAGTGGTCCAATCTGATTCATCCCTTTCCTTCTAGAGTTTATACAAGGAAAGAACTCCTTGCTGTTTTTCTTTGCATCCTTTGCCAAAGATTTCTCATAATCTGCCTTTGCCTGCCTAACCTCCTTTGTGACTTGATTACAGACTAGTTTATACCTGCCATAGCTCACCTGATACTTTATTTGCATCCCATACATTCTTCTCTGCCACTAGCCTCATTAATTCATCTGACATCCATTTAGACCTAAACCTTGAACAGTATTTCTTAGTTGGAATGAAAAGCCTAGTAGCCTCCAAAATTAAGTCCCTGAAGGCTTCCCATTTAGAATTCACTGTTGGTAACATCATCAGTTGATCCCACTGTAGTCACCTTTGCGAAAGCAAAAGCCCTTCCCTTTAGCCTTGATGGTAGTTCGCACATCAATGCATTGTGATCACTATCACCCAGTGGTTCCTTTATCTGCAAATTCTTAATGCATGAAAAATCACTGCTGATAATCAGATCAAGATCCCTGATTTTGATCTGATTGTTAGCCTCCCTCTGGTTGCCTCTCGAACATTTTGCTGTAGAAAGCAGTCATCCAATAAATCCACAGAAGTCTTGCTAGTGTGTGAGTGACCAACCCACAAGTTCTTGTTAATATCTGGAAAGTTAAAATCCTCCATTATAAGACATTCTGATTTACTGGCTCACTCTATTTCTCTGCACAAGTGCTCATTATACTCGTCAGATTCATTAAGCCTATAACACACCTATTCTCATTTTTCCTTTCCCAGTGCTTATGTCACACCAAACAGACTAAACATTGCATTGTCCCCCAACATCAAATGGATGCACTTCCTTAGATTTTATGTGTTTCTTAACTAACAACATAACCACTCTTTCCTTCCTATCTTGTCTATCCTTTCTGCACACACTGTACTTTAAAAATTTAAATTCTGCATATTTATATCTGTGTGACACCACATCTCTGATATCACAAAAGTATCTGCCTTTGATGTCTTGACTAGCAATTCAAGCTCATCAAATTTATTAAATATACTCCTAGCACTGGTGTACATGCAAGTATACATGCACCTGTTCCTACTCTTAGTTACCCTAACACAGCCCATGTATTTACTTGTTCCACTATGATTCTTGGCAGCCCTGGAAATCTCCATTACCTTACTTTCCAGGCCACTGCTCATTCTAATAGAAGCAGTGCAAGAATCACTTTTGCCTCTGCCTGCGGCTACTATTAACCTTTTAGTCTGTAAATCCCCCAAAGCTATCAGTTTTCTGACCCACCTAACACTGCCTCAATATCATCAGCAATATTCTTGCACCCTTTCTATTTAAGTGTACTCCAACCCTATAATAGCAGTCTCTCCTGTCAACAAGCACAGACCATGCTGAAAAATATTGTATCCCTTGAGCCTTGCACAATCTCTCCAGGGCCAAAATGATCGACAAGACTCTCATCATATACTCCCTCCTATCATGTCTGGGCAGAATTGCAGACACTTTCACATTCAACCCTAACTCGTGACTTTTTTTCAACATTGACCTGTACTTGTTGAGTAAATCTGCAGATCTCTTATTCTTAATGTCATTAGTTCCAACTTGTACAACAGTATCACTTTTTGTGTCCTTAAAAGATGATTTCTGCTCTACAACGTCATCAACTTTTGCCCTTGACAGACATACCCTGGTCCTGTTCCACATATCCTTCTGGCAGAGTATATTCCCCATCTCCCTGACAATAGTCACCAACAATAACTAGTTTCTTTGGGACCAGCGCATTCTGCCCTGGAGATTGCCTCTGTGTTGCCTGATACACAGGAGTGGGCCGGGCAGCTGAGAGCTTGATGGGCCCTCATATTAATTTCTTCGAGGGCATTTTCCCTACACCTCAAGCTCTTGTAAATGCCCATCAGAACGCTGAGTTGGTGCTTAATTTCTTGGCACTCTAGACACCTAGCACACACAAAGGCATCCTCCTTGGCTAGATCATGTCCTGTTTTAGATAGGTCGGCAAACATTTCACATTTCACACATTTTTTGAGTCTGTGATGCGTTGGAGAATCGCCCCTTCGTTTCTTTCCTGATTCACAGCACTGTCGCTAGTCTCTGATCTTTGCTTCGCAGCTCTAGTCTGGGTCATGATTTCCATTTAATTACATTTTAATTAACAATGAAATTTAATAAGATTAATATTTTTGATTAATTGATAATACTGTAATAAGCTAACAGATTCCTCATATAGTGTTTCGTATTACACTATCAAGTTTTAATTTATACCTTACGCTATTCAATTCGAGATATATATACATCCCGCTAATTCTTATTGACTACAATATGGGGGCTAGTTCAACAATATTGCCGCCAACACCGGGAGTCGTAACTTCCAAAAATCTCGAGTTAAATTCAAAATAAGAAGCTATCGAACGCTACTAAACCTATTTGCCAATCTTGGATTTCTCTGAATCCAAGGATGTTCTCATAATTATGGTTAAGGCTTGCTTACCACCTTTGCTGCCTCCCTTAATATAACTGAATAGATTATATCTGCCCCATGTGCTTTTATTATGTCCATCCTCAACAATTTCTCCTCTACTTTCCTTTCAGTTGTCACAAAGTTATTTAGCTCCCAGTTAAGAGTTTGATACTTTTCTGGGATCCTGTACTCTAAACAATTCCTCATGTGTGTGTGAATTAAAATGAAAAATATCCATTCAATTTGTCCGCAAACTGAGCAGGGTGATCAAATGTTAACCCCTAAATATCAAGTTGACCAATGTGATTCAACCCCTTCCTTCTACTGTTAATATAAGCATAGAAGTCTTTGCTGTTTTTCTTTGCATTCTTTGCCAGAGGCTTCTCATAATCTGCTTGTTTGTTTGTTATTTGATTTTTAGGAGCATTAGCAACTAAGGCCATATTGCTCCGGGATATGTGATGGTCATTCCCTGACCTTTCTGCATCCTCCATATTTGGTGATCACGGGCTCGAACCCCGGTCTAATCAAGAAGCATGTGCTATGCACTGCTGCTCCTGCCCACCTGGCTATGGAGGCATCTTCTCATAATCTGCCTTAGCTTGCCACCATCCTTTGTGACTTGATTACAGACTAATTTATCCACCATAGACTTCTGTATCACCTGGTAAATTATATACCAGGCACTTTTCTTCTCTGCCACATGTCTCAAGAATTCGTCTGACATTCATTTAGGTCTAAGCATTAAACAGTATTTCTTTGTTGGTAAGAAACACCTAGTAGCTTCTTTGATTACTTCCCTGAATACTTCCCATTTAGAATTTGCCATTGGTAACATCATCAATTGGTCCCACTGCACACAATTTAAAACCTGTCTAAGACCTCTGTAGTCACTCTTAGAAAAGCAAAAACCTTTCTCTTTACCCTTGACAGTAGTAACGTCTTTAATTAAATTCGACATTAGTACACTATGATCGCTGCCACTCAGTGGGTCTTTTACCTGCAGATTCTTAATGGATGAAGAATCACTGCAGAAAAACAGATCACGAATATTGCTTCCTCTTGTTGCCTCTTTAACATGCTGCTGCAGAAAACAGTCATCCAAAAAATCCACAAAAGTTTCTAGTGTGTGAGTGATCAACCCACAAATTCCAGTGAACACATAGAAAATGAAAATCCCCCATTACGAGACATTCTGATTTGCTGGGCCCACTCTATTTCCCTGCATAGCTGTTTGGTATACTCATCAAAGTCATTAGGCCTATAACACACTCCTACTCTCAATTTTGTTTTTCCAGTGCTTATATCACACCAAACTGACTCAACATTGCACTCAACACCCAAGTCAACTGGATGCACTGCCTTAAATTTAATATTCTTCTTAACTAAGAGCATTAACCCCTACCTCTCCTGTCCTGTATGGACATACAGAACAGGAGAGGTAGAGACAGGAGAATGTATATATTCCTATATACATTGTACTCCGTATATTCAAATTCAGCATCACTTATGTCTGAGTGACATCATGTCTATGTTTTTCTATATTGAAACTTATCATTATCAAATGTTGTTGTTGTTTTTTTTTTTTTTTTGGTAGTTGTTGGCGCATCGGCTTCTGTGGCCATAATGCACCTCCCAAGGTTTTTCCAGTACTTTGATCCAAGCAGAAGCGGGATTCAAACCCGCGACCTTTGGGTTGCCAGGCAGGCACTTTACCCACCCGGCTAGCAAATGTTGTTTTCTTACAAATGTGTTTCTTATGTTGATTTTTGCTTTATTCATCAAAACTAAAGTTGTTGGCCTTTTTTTTTTTTTTCCCTGAAACCACTTTGAGTAAGATTGAGTAGGTTATACCACAACCACATCAGCCCTGCATTTAAAATTTTTTCTACGAGGCCTATAATACACACAGGTTAGAGCTATGGGACAATAATGGTTTGGATTTATGAGATCTTTACCTGGTTATGGAAATGCCAAAACTATTGTAAGATGCTTTTGATTTGGAAAACAGTTTTTTAGATATTCTGTTGTATAATAGGAATAGCAATGGGTTTTTTTTTACATTTTTTAACATCATATACACTATTCCATCTAGATCTGCTGCATTTTGTTTTGTCAGGCATAGTGTTCTACATAATTCTGTTAAAGTGAAAACTTGATTTTATGGTTCATTATTTTTAGTTGAAAAAATCAGGTTGTGTTTTGTATTTCTGAAAGGCTGATGTGTATGATGTATTATTGGGAATGTTTGCAAAGATTTTCCCATGGATGTTTGCAATGTCTTCTGAGCTAGCTGAATCTTGTCCATTCTATTTCACAAATTGCAGAATCTCATCGTCATTCATTAAAACAACAGATATCTCTGAAAACAAAATGAACAACAGATATCTCTGATACCTGTTGTTCATTTTGTTTATTTTGTTCCAGACTGTATGGCTATCTGTTTTTCTGGTTATTGTTGAAGCAAAACAGATCCATGAATCTTTTTTTTTTTTTATTTTCTTTATTTATAATTCACCTGGCTTTTCCCCTTCCTTTTTTCTATTTGATTAAATTGTCAGTGGTAAGCTTTTTTCAGAAAATATTACACATGCTTTGATTTTCTCCTGTTTCGCTTAACAACACAATTCATTTTACCACAGTTTCAGGTGTGTGGGCAATTTTGTAGATGTTTTTGGTATTGTTAATTTTCTAGCATTCAGTAGCATGTTTGTTAAGGAGTCAACTGCAGGTAAATGGATGTTTGTTGGATCTGTTGATGCTGTTCTAATATGGCCAGCTGTTTGTACTTTTTGCCAATTTGCTTTGTCTATCTTCCGGTTTGGTGTTCGTCCTGATTGGCAAACAATGATTTTATTTAGAAAAATCTTTATTGGATAGTGGTCCTTGTTCAAGGGGATTACTGCATACTGCCCACTCAAGTAAACAGTATACTGTTAGAGTGAATATTGATTTTTCAATTGCAGTATTGGTTCCTATGGGTACTCTTACATGTGTGTGTGTGTGTGTGTGTGTGTGTGTGTGTGTGTGTGTGTGTGTGTGTGTGTGTGTGTGTGTGTGTGTGTGTGTGTGTGTTCCATCCTTTAAGACTGTTAAATTATAACTGTTGAGATAGTTTTAAATATCCTGTTTATCCTCTTTTGTCCATGTTTTCATTTCCCATAGGGTTGATGATCACATAAATCTCCCATAAAAAAAAAAAGGGGGCAGGTAGTTGATTGACTAGTTCTTCTAACTCTTCACATCTTATATCTTGGCTTGATGATAGGTAAATAAAGACTACTGTTAAACGAAGTTAAAGAATGCATACCGCTACTGTTTGTTTGTTATTTGGTTTTTAGGAGCATTAGCAACTAAGGCCATATTGCTCCGGGGATATGCGGTGGTCATTCCTTGACCTTTCCGCATCCTCTGTATTTGGTGGTCATGGGCTCGAACCCCGGTCTAATCAAGAAGCGTGTGCTACCCACTGCCGCTCCTGCCCACCTGGCTACAGAGGCACCATACCGCTACTACTGCTACCAGATTGGTTCTTAATGGGATGGCTGAGTAGGTATGCTGAAATACTACCCATCCACATGCTATGATATTTGTAATTCTGTCTTTTATTATTATTATTAGCCATACAGTGCAAGGAAGCCTGAGGCTTATGCTGCACCAGCCAAAAAAAATTTTCTGAATTACCCAGAGAGAGACAGAGCATCAGAAGTAGAAGGGAATCACCAAGAAAGAGAAGAATGATGATATCCAGCTCAGGACCCTAGGTGTGCCAAGCCCATACTCACCAGATGTGAGACCCTGGTTTTCTGAAAATATTGTAGTGCTTTAGTGATATATTACTCTTTGGTTTAAGACAGGGTTCTTGAGTCATACTGTGGTTTGGATTTATGACTACTTTGGATTACTAAAAGTTCTAGAATACCATAAAAATTGTTGCAGAAACCTCTACAGTTCCAAATGCAGAAAAGTGTTCATTAATCGGGTTTGGGATTACTTTTGGCATATGTCTCCTGTCTTTTTTTTTTGGAGAAGTGTGGTTTCCCAGTGTCCATTTCTTCCTCAGCAAAGATTTAGAGTATGGTTTCTTCTGATTGTTTTCCTTCTTGGACCACCATGTGATCTGTATTATGATTGTCTCTGCCTGTACATTTATCTTTTGTTGTATTTTTCCTTGTGGATTTGATATTTGTAATGTTTGGTTGTACAGGTAGTTCTCGACTTTACAAGTTAATTCGTTGGTTAGTTGGTTATTTGGTTTTTAGGAGCATTAGCAACTAAGGCCATATTGCTCTGGGATATGCGGTGGTCATTCCCTAACCTTTCCGCATTCTCCGTATTTGGTGGTGACGGGCTCGAACTCCGGTCTAATCAAGAAGCGTGTGCTACGCACTGCTGCTCCTTCCCACCTGGCTACGGAGCCGCCAGTTAATTCGTTTCTAGCACACTCTCATAAAGCAGGATTTCCCATAGACATAATGTTATAAATAGGGGTTACGTTTTCAACAATGAATTTAGTTAGCTAATTAGTTTATGTTTAAACAATGATTGATTTATCCAAAGAAATGAAAACGTAGCCTGTAAAATCAAGCAAATTATAATAATAGAGAAATTATTTATGACTTACAAATGTTAGAGAATGTTTATTCTTCATCATCATCGTCGCCTAAATGCACACTCATCGATCATTCCTTTTTGGCTCGGCACTCGTTGGTTTGTTGCACAAGGAGTCGTCTTCTTCGGAAATGCTTCAAGAGGCATTTATTTCCAAGATGATCTTCTCTTTTTTTTATAAATTTCAATAGCATGCACAAGCACTTTTTAACGGAACGCACAAATTGCAACTAACACGATTTGCATGGAATAACAAGTTCACAAAGCTTAAAAAAAAAGAAATGAAGAGAAGATTCTGAAAATTTATTTATGTTTTTTATACGATTGAAGGTTTCAGTAAAGGGGAAATACAATTCACCATAATAACACAAAAAACCACACAATTCCAGCTATCGGTATTTTCGCGAATGCAAGAAGATCAAGTTTACTACTCATTTATAATTGCTTGAAGTAACAGAAAAGCCCAATAAACCGGAAAATGCAAAATGTTTTTATTGTTTTATGGTCGTGACCTCCAGAAATGTGCTTTAGAAAAATGTGACAAGGCATTCAAAATTGGTTCTTATAACATATGATAACGATGAAAGTGTAGTGTGTTTAATGATTTGAATTGGTAACTAATACAATTTACACTATAAAAACAACCTTTTAGGGAGTTATATAGCAAAAATTTGAACTTCTGAAGTCGTGGAATGAATTACCAAAAAACAATGTGTTACTGGGTTCACATTATGATATTTTCGCAATACAATGGTAATGGATTAATATCGTAAAGTGGGGTACACTGTATTGTATAGCTACACAAGTGGTTTGACATGCAATGTTTATGAATGTTTAACATTCATTTTTTGCAATTAATGTTCACACTTTCGATTTTGTTGATACTTGAAAAAAAAAAACTCGTAAACCTGGAACTCGCAAAGCGAGAACTGCCTGTATTGAGATTGGCGTGTTTATTGCCTTGGCTGTTTTTTTGTTGTTTTGATTCAGTAAGCAATGCATATGCCTAGTCTGAAATGGACTGGTTTGGTGGGATGGTCATGTCTGTTCATGATTCTACAGTCCTCTGTGCGATTTATGCATATGATGCTCCATTTGTATTTTAGGATTGTTTTTGCTTTTGCATGTCATACTGTGCTCTACTTTATATCTTTGTATTTTCTTTTCTTACTTCCACTGTTCAGATTCTTTAAAGTATGCATTTTGTTCCCTCCAGAAATGGAACACCTTGGATTTTGGGTTGTACAACCTTGTTGTGAATTATTTCAAGATCCACATGTGGCACATATTGTTGGTCCTCAGTACATGGGAATGTCAATATTTCTGGTATCTGCATAAAATCAGATAGGGTTCAATATATATGGCCTGAGAAGAAATTCAGGTAGCCTGCTTTTATAGAGGTTAGTGGCCTAGGTGTGCTGAATGTTAAATTTACATTTCTTTTTGGAGCGATTACTCCATTTGTTTTATTGTTATCCGCTTTGCTTGGATAACTCCCTGTCTGTGCAATTCATGTTGGATTTGTTCTTCTGATACACTGAGAAGATCCAGTTCTCTAATTACAACTTTTGAGGTGTTTAAGGTGGCATGATGGATGACTGCTACTGGGATGGATGACTGCTACTGGGAAATTTTTTTACTTTAAGCAGTTCTGACTCATTGGTTTGTCACTTCTACAACATCCCTGATCTTAGGCATCCGACTGCTTTACGTGATCCAGCTATGTTTTCCAGACATTTCTGTATCAAAAAAGGATAACAGTTTACCAGTGGCCTAATCACTTGTCAAGTCAATTTTTGTTATGGTTGTTTCTGGTGCAGGGGCTACTTAGGCCATATTACACCTACCAAAATAAGTAAGGTTACATGTAATAACTGCTCTCGGAGCAATTAGAATCAGTCATACATTTGAATTCGCTTCAGGTAGAAGAAAAATTCAGGGAGTTTTGCATCATTACCTATGATACTGCTGAGTGACAAAGATTCTTGTAGGTTTCAGAGAGAGCTGAAAGTAGACTGTTGGGCAATATTGAACAAGCTACATTCAATGAGTATGTGCTTCACTGATAGTGGTCGTAAGCAGTGGGTGCATTACAGAGGATCATTTCCTGTGACCAGAAACAGATAAATAAGGTGAGTATGGCCTATATGGGTTCTGGGTGGGATTACTATTTCTTTTCTATTTTTACGGAGGCTAGAAGTCCACAATTGTGGTTCAGATTTCAGTTTAAATAGCTTGTTATGTGTTTGCTTTTTCCACAGAAGTGTCCATTGTTCCATACATATTTTCTGTATGTTGCATTTGCAATCGGAATATGGGATCATATCATTTGTTGCAGCATTGCTGGAGGGATGTTTGCAGCATCATCAAACAACTCATTTCCTGGAATACCACTGTGACCTAGGATCCAAGAGAAGACCAGTTTGCGGATGCTCATGAAGACTTATCAGCTCATGTCTTATGAGCTTTAACAAAGGATTGTAAGCTGAGGTGTTTTTCAGAGATAAGAGAACACTCTTGGAATCTGTGTATACTATACTTTTGTTTATTGATAGGAGTAAAATATTTTCCAGGGCAAGCTTAATGGCACGGAGCTCAGCATTATAATTGCTGCATTCGGCTGGATGTGAAATAGAAACAGTTGTATTAGGGAAGACAGTAGCTCCACTTTATTGCCAGACTTTGAACCTGTCAGTAGATCTTAGAAAAGTGAAAATAATTTTGTGTATGAACAAGATGTAGTTGTTGGATGCTAATATCTGCTATAACACTTTTTCCTCACTGCTCAAAGTAATCACAAGAAGGAGTGAAGATAATCCAGGGGAATCCAGATCTCTTATATTTCTGATGATATTATGAAATTATATTATGAACATTCCAGCATTCTGACACTGGTAGGTCAGATTGATGTGTAGTGGCCAAACAGCATGAGTGGGGAAGCTTTTAATTTTAGCTAAGTAGTTCATCAGTAACATTTTTCTTCTAATAGTGAGTAAAGGTTCAATGACCTTCAACATATAGACTTTGAATTGAGAGTGTTCTCTATGTACCTAGATTCCATTTTTTTTTTCATTTATTAATACACACAGTTTACATACATTCATATATATATATATACATACATTCATATATATATATATATACATACATTCATATATATATATATATATATATATATATATATATATATATACAAAACTTACATAGATTTATATACAATTACATATACATTTCCATATCATCCAGTGTGTGTGTGTATGTCATGGTGGCTCTAAGGCAATAGCCCATCTCCACTTTTGTTCTCTGTGATGGTGTAGAAACTCTAAGCCACTTCGCCACCAGGGAGCAGCCAACACCTGGGCAGCTGCCACATGGTGCCCATCCCCAGGCACGATGAAACCAGCCTGGGTCTACTATCCTATATGTGCTTATGTGCACAAAATGTACCTAGAGCAATCCTAAGAGCAGAATGTTGGATGAGGACAAGATGCAAAATATGAGGACAAGCAGAGTCATAAACAGGTGCTCCATAGTCTAGCTGAGATCTAATTAGGGACCTATATAAGTGGAGCAGGGTATAACAATCTGCACCCACGATGTACTAAAGATGCCCCGGATTATTTCATTTTATTAATGCAGGTAGTTTTTAAATGTTTAATGTGACCTTAGAAGTTTAGTTTCTTATAACAAAATTAGCCCTAGGAGATAACTACTGTTCACAATTGAAAGAGGATGATTACTCAAGTGTAACTCAGGTTCAGGATGCATTTTTCACTCTTTGTATAAATGCATGGCTATAGATTTGTGGTTTGATAATTTGTATCCATTCTGTGTCGTCCACAGTGAACTGTGGATGGCACAGAATAGATACAGATTTATTAATTTTATTTATTGATATATTTGTAAATACCTCTCAATATAGCCAATATTCTGGAAATAACAGGAAAAGGTAAGATCAACAGCATAGAGATATCAGTCGACAGTGTTTGGAATGCTGTTTGTGATACTGCTTATTCATATTGCAAATAAAGTGGTGATGAGATCGAAGCCTTGTGGGATTCCTTTTTCTTGTATATATCTTTGAGACAGAGCCTGCCAGTATCAAACTTGAAAAGACCTGTGGCAAAGAAAGTTTTGAATAAAATATGGTAAATGGTCTCTCATATTAACAGACTGGAGATACCTTAGGAAGCCACAGCACCATGTGGTATCAAAAGCTTTCTTGATATCAAGACATACCATGACAAGATGTTGATTTCTGATATACTATTCTTCCGAAAGCCAAAATTATTACTGATTATGTTTCAGGACTCAAGGTACCAGATGAGTTAACAGTGGACCATTTTTTCCCAAGTTATTCAAGCAGATGGTTAGAGAAATTTGTCTATAGTTGTTAGGAATCAAATGATCTTTTCCTGGTTTAGGGATAGCTATTACATAGGAATGTCACCAGGAACTGGGGAACATATGTTCAGAAAAGATCCAATTGTAAAAGTTCACCAGTGAGGATAATGATTACTGGTCTAGATGTTTAAGCATTACAAAGTAAATTACATCAGGGCTGGTGGCATTGATTCAAGAGGTATTCATGGATTCTTTCAGTTCAGGTATTGTGAGTGATTGGTTATAAGGTAAAGGACAGATAATTTTGAAAGATTTCTTAGTTAGAATTTCTCAACTTTGGCTTTAAAATTTTTGAAATGATGGCTTAAATGCGATTGAGGCATTCCATTCAGAGAACAGTTCCTAACACATTTGCAATCTCTGCAGGAGTAGAGATTCCAGTAAAAAAAAAAAAATGTAAACTACAGCCATTATCAACCCGCTGCAGGATGGAAGCTTCCTCGACAATTCATGCTGAGGGAAACGGACCATAATCTGCCATGCTGGTCCAGTGCGGGTTGGCAGATCGACTGTATTTAGCAGTCATGGAATTGAACCCCGGTCTACTCAAAGAGCATGTGCTACTGCACTCCTGCTCCTGACCATTCGGCTACAGAGGCCTTTTGTAGAGATCCCATTCCAGCTAAGGATAGGTGAAGGTAACGTAAGGTATTTTTATCCAGATTATTCTGGCATCAGTATCTTTGTTGATTGATGTATATTTTGTCCAGTCTGCTTTGGAAAATTTCCATTTTGTTTGTTTCTGTTGTTTTAGAATGAATTCTGCATATCAGCAGATAGTGATCGCTGTTGAGAGGATGGTCATGCATTGCCCACTTGATAACTGGGAAGAGGATAAGAGAGCAGACTGAGAGATCAGTCTGTTGTAGAGGTTGACCCAGCAGGAAAATGGTGGGTATAAGTGGGTAAGCCAGTATTCACTAGTGTCAGATTCTGTCCGTCTAGCAACATTTCAATAAGCATTCTCACATCCGTCTGAGATGGGGGGGGGACCCCAAATATTGTACGTGGATGATTGGGTGGAAAATAAACCGAAATGAGCATTAAAGCAATGCCAATCATTATACTTGCCACAATGGCTTCTAAGAAGATTTGGAGAGCAATTCGCTCACACAGAACGAATCTAAGCTACTCCTCCATGAGCACTATTTGTAAGGACCTGTCTTGCCAAAACGGAGTATAAAATTTAACTGAAATGAATACTTGAGGTGTTAGATTTGTTGCTTGTAGGCAGTTACCAACCGGATGATACTGATCAATTAACTTGTTGATGTCATATATGTTGTTGCAAAACCCTTTGCAAGTCCATTGCACTATTTGTTAATTGTTTAGGTTTAGAATTGGAATCTGCCTGCTTTTTCAAGGTGCTCTGCTCTACTTGTAATGGTCAACTTTTATTTTATCCTTTTTTTGGGAAGAATGAACGTGTGTCCACATAAAGATCTAGAATGTGTTCATCATAACAACTATTCTCTGCAATATCCATAGCTGTAGTATCAGATGATTTCCTTCCAACATATTAAAATTTGATCTGCAGTTACTGGAGCTGATTGAGCAGTAGGCGGTATTGAGGTTGGAGTATTGTTTTTCCTACTATAGTTTGTTATTTTTTGATTGTGATGTAGACAATAGCAGTGATCAGGCCCATTCAGAAATTGAAATTTTTCGGGGTAACTGATGTATCTGTTTGAGTTTAAACTGTAAGGTATCTCTGGGATACTTCAGCATATGTACATTTTGGCATATTTGGTACAGATGTTTTCTTTCTTCTGGGTATGAGACTGTTCTCTACTTTGTTTTTCTAGATTTTTTTTCTCCACTATCCATTACTCACAGGATTTAGAAAAGGCAGGATGGTTGCCTTTACAGTTTGGACATTGTGATAATTTGGCAATGCAATAAGTATGAATATATTATTTTGATCCACAGTTTGGGCATACTGAATCTCCTTGGTAGACAGTTTGGGAATGCCCAAACTTCTGAGACTTGTGTCACTGTATAGGGTTGGGTATACAGTCAGTCCTCGTATAGCACGATAGTTGTGTTCCTAGAAACCCTCGTGCAATGCAAAATCGTGCAACATAAACAACAGGCCCTATTGGAAAAATAGGATTAGGTACCGACCACCCAAGATTGAACCCACATTTGTAACCAAAATATTACCAAACACAATAAATAATCGTAATAAAATACGTAAGTATTTTATTACGACTATTACGTAATAAAATATTGCTACTGCTTTTGCTTCTATTGTAAGCAAACTTGTTTTTTGTTTGATTTTCTATCCAAACAGATGACAGCCATCCCATCTATTCCAATTCTTTGCGTCTTAATCTAATGGATTTTAATTACACTTTGAGTTGTTCCTGCTATGAAAGTTGTTTTTATTTTCTCTGCATTCTTTGTAATTCTCAGCGTTGCCTCATTTAGGCCACATGCAATATCACATGGTCTTTCATTTCGCTCAAAGCGTTTCACAATTTCATATTTTTCTCTATCGACAGAGGCAGACTGGCCATAAGTCTTACCAGAGGCCGGTGTGATTTTGGCCATAACCGCTTGTATGAGGCCGCTTTAAATTTTCCCGGGTAAGAATTTTTGACCCAGTCCGCCTCTGTTTATCGATATTGCTTGTCTTTTTCTCTCTGAATCTGCAGTGTCTTCACCAGGACACTTCCTTTTCACACCTTTTAAGAATTTTACTCATTTTTAGGGAATAAAGCACAATAACAAAATGAGGAGGCATGCTCGATACACATAAACAAAGCTGCGCGTGTGTAGCAACTGAATAAACAACACTGTAAAGGCAGAGACACTATGAACACCTCACTGGATCACATTTCTGGGGGTTATATACCATAAAACAATAAAAACAATTTCCAGTTGTGTTTCTGCTATTGGAATCTGTTATAAACTGGTAGTAAACTCGATCTAATTGCACTTGCAACAATACCGATAGCTGGAATTGTGTGGGTTTTTACGTGATTATGGTGAAATGTATTTCCCCTTCACTGATATAAAAAACATAAATACATTTTCAGAATCTTCTCTTCATTCCTCTATCGTGTTACGTTCAGTTGGGGTGATTCCGCGTTCGACTGCCATTTCTTGTAAACACAAAGGCGAATTGTGCATAAGCGAATTCGGTTCGTGTTATATATGATATCGTTCCCCTATTTATAAATCATGTATAATCAAATTCGTGTAGTGTAAACACGTGTTATATGAGGACTGACTGTATAAGGAATAGATGTAGCAGTTTAGGTATCCAGCTTTTACTGATGAAGGAAGGTTTGTTGTAGAGAAAGTAAGAATGATGCTGCTACAAGTTGTCACAAATTCTCCACCTTTCTTGAACATTATTCACTTTGATTAAGTTACTTTCTGGTCCAGTAGTTCTTGAACAATCTCCTCCTCTGAGACGTTTAAAAGGTCCAATTTGGAAATGACAAATTTGGAAATTTGGAGGAATTAAAGGTGGCATGTGGAGACACCTTAGTAGGAATCCCACCAAATTCAGGCATTCTGGTCTCTTGCCAAAGCTACTGGCAGCAACTTTTGCCCATCTCTATTCCCACCTCTGTCAAAACCAGATGGGTCTATTGCAATCTCATCTAAAGATAAAGCTGACCTGCCAGCGTCCTACTTTTCTTCTAACTCGCATATTAATGATCTTGGCAAACAACCACCTACCGTTCCCAGTACACTCTTGCCTCCTGTGGTCTTCTGTCAAAAGGATGTCAGAAGAATTTTGAACGGTATACTAAGAAAGCATCAGGTCTGGATAGTATTTCTCCACTTGTCCTCAATAACTGCGCTCCTGAGCTTACTCCTATTCTGTGTCGCCTTGTTACAATTTCTTATTCCACAGGTGTTTTCCCTTCTACTTGGAAATTTGCTCATATCCAACCATTTCCGAAAAACGGTAACAAATGCCTCCCATCCAATTATTGTCCCATTGCACTTACTTCTACTCTTTCCAAAGTAATGGAGAAATCTATTAACCACCAACTCCTAAACTATCAAGAAACCTTCCATCTAATCAATGATCATCAGTATGAATTCCATCAGTGTCATCCACTGGCATATGTTACTCATGTATGGATAAATTCAATGGAAAAGTTTGCAGAAACTCAAGTAGTTGTTCTTGACAGTTCAAAAGGTTTTGATTGTGTTTGGCATAAAGGTCTCCTAATTAAGCTTGCATCTTATGGTTTGCCAAATGTTTTTTATAACTCCATTCTTCCAGTTTTCTCTCTGACTGGTCACCGTAGGTGATGGCAGAGGTTCTTTGTCTTCTCACTCCTCCACTAATGCAGGTATTTCCCAAGATTCAGTTCAATCCCCCACTCTTTTCCTCTTGTATATTAATGACCTCCTCCCATTGACTGGAAATCCTATCCATATTTTTGCTGATGACAGCACATTGAATTCCACATTGCCCTCCACAAACAGGTTCAACTTCTCAAATATCCACTATCAATTCCCTAAATGCTGATTTCCAGTTAATTATCTTGTGGGCCAAAGATAACTTAGTTGATTTCAATCTTTCTAAAACTCAGTCCTCTCTTATCTCTCACAAAAAGGTTATTATCTTTGATAACACTCAGATTTCCAGACAAGATCACACATCTCTATTAGGGATTACCCTGACTTCTAATCTGTCTTGTCATAAGCACGTCACAAATATTGCATCTAAAAACTGGGTTTTCTCTTTTGCTCTCATCAATACTTTTCTTTCAAATAGCTGCTAATTCTGTACAAATCACAAACCTGCCCTACCATGGAATATTATTACATCTGGGGCGATACCCCCTAAAACCTCTCTCAGGCTTCTAGATTCTGTTCAAAGGAGGACATTTAGGTTAATTAATGGTGCACTTCTAACAGTCTCTCTGCTCTCTCTCTCTCTCTCTCTCTCTCTCTCTCTCTCATAGATATTCTGTTTCTGATGCATGCCTTTTCTATAGATACTTCTATCAGCACTATTCTTCTGAATTGGATTCTATAATTCCTGCTCTCTCTTCCAGACTAGTCCGAACATGTACTGAAACGAGTCGGCATCCTTTTACTGTGCAATTTCAAACTCACAGAACCAACTTTGCTTCTTCCTCATTTATTCCTTCAACTTCTGTTTTCTGGCCCAACCTCCTTTCATACATATTTCCTAAAAATTAACCTACAGAAATTCATGTCTAATATCAACAAGTATCTTCTTTCATCTTCTAAACCTTGAACCAATGCACGGTACTACAGGTTTTAATACTTCTCGTGCTTGGGGCCTACAGAAAAAAAAAAAAAAAAATGCAAGTTTCAGGAGAGACTCAATGTCTGGGGCTGATGGTTTCAACTAATAAGTCACCAGAGTTGAGTCTTCATACCATTTTTGGTTTCCAAGACCTCCGTAGCCAAGTGATCAGGAGGTGGGAGTGGAGCAGCACACGCTCTTTGATTAGACCAGGGTTCAAGCTCCTAGCTGCTAAATATGGTTGATCTGTCAACCTGCACTGACCCGCATGAAAGGTTATGGTCCATTTTCCTCAACATGAATTGTTGAGGAGACTTCCATCCTGCAGTGGATTGATAATGCAGTTTACCTTTTTTTTTTTTTTTTTCTTTTTCTTTTTACCATTTTAGGTGATTTTGTTTGTTTGTTATTTGGTTTTTAGGAGCATTAGCAACTAAGGCTATATTGCTCCGGGTATTTGCGGTGGTCATTCCCTGACCTTTCCGCATCTTCCATATTTGGTGGTCACAGGCTCGAACCCTGGTCCCATTTTAGGTGATCCGGCAATACCTTCTAAGCATTTCTGAATACAGACAGTGACAGTGCACCTAGCAACTGATTCATTAGTGAATGCAGTATATAGAAAGTTGGAAATTCCATTTGAGGTACATCTGTTTTCATCCTCTTTCGAATTGGATTTTTGCAATTGGGTTTTTGGCAGATCCATAGGTGGATTTGAAGTCTTCAGCACAGGGAAATTTTCATTTTCCGTGATTGTTCATTTTAACCTTGGAAGGATAACATTTCTTCCAGGTTTCTGTCCCTGCCATGAGGAGACTAAGCAACTGTTAGTGGTGCCAATAAAAGAAAAAGAAACAGAAAGGCGTCTTTCCTTTCTGGGCCTTTGCTTACTTCTTCTAGTGCAAAAGAGATACTCCAATAGAAAATGAGGAAAATGATATTCAGAACAAAAAAGGATCTGTATATGGCAAAAGCACTTCAGAAATTTTTTTTTGAAAGTTTTCTTTTTTTAATGAATGCACTGAGATCACTTGATGACAAAACACTTGGGCTGTGAAGTCAAATATCAGGAACAAAGTCGCTGGGTTGTTGTATATATTAGTATCAGTGTTTTGTCTCTTGGCTGTGTATGAAGAGTTGTCATCATTCTTACAACCAGTTTAGGCCAGGTCCATAGTCTCTATTGGTTGATTTATGTTGTCCATTGTTGCTCCTTTTTCCCTAGGAGAGTGACTTTCTTCTCACAGGTTTCAACCCCCACTACATGGAGGCAGGAGCAGTGCTGCAAGTGAAATAACAGTTAGTATGTTAGTATAAAAAAAAAAAAAAAGTGATTTTGCTTTTTCCTGTAAGAAAACCTGCTTGCACTTTGTAAGTTAAATACTTTTTAAAAATCACTTTCAATTAGCACAGAGAAACTTGGCCATGTTGCAGGCAGATATGAAGTTCTCTGAGCAGTGCAGACGAGCTGCAAGAGTAGCTCATGGTGTCTTGTCAATGATATACAGGAATTTTTCTAGCAGGGACAGGGATGTGATTATTCCCTTGTATAAGGCATTGGTCAGGCCACACCTTGAGTACTGTATACAGGTCTGGAGGCCTCATTTCAAGAAGGATGTAGAGCTGCTGGAACGAGTACAGAGAAGGGCAACAAGATTAGTGAATGGAACAAAGGGTTGCTCTTACGAAGAAAGGCTTAAGTTTTGCAAATTACAGAGCCTGGAGACTAGGCATCGCCGAGGTGATCTGATAGAGGTGTACAAGGCTTTGAATGGCTTGAGCATGCTCAATGCCGATGGGATTCTTCCTCTTGCTCAGAATAATCACCTGAGAGGGCATAAATTCAAATTGAGGAAGGACGGATGTCGGATAGATGTGCGGAAATTCGCCTTTAGCCAGCGGGCAGTTGGTTTGTGGAATAGACTTCCATCGCTTGTTGTTGAAGTTGATAGCCTAAACAAATTTAAGGCTCAGCTGGACAGGTATTTCGAACGAATTGAGGGGTGAAATGGGAGTAGTGGTTGTTTTTTTTTTTTTTTTTTTTTTTTTTTGGCTGATGCTGAATAAGCTTGCTTTCTTGCATCATATGCCTCTACTAATGCTAATGTGAATGCTTGGCACCTGGGATCAGTCAATATTGAGCGCTACTCTATTTGCCATTAATATAAACAGTATAACCAAACAAATACCAGAAAACATTAATATAGCTTCATATGTATGATCCTTGGTATGATCTCAGTATCTCATACCAAGCTCAAAACCTCAGAACTATTGAATGCCAGCTGCAAGCAACAATAAATAAAGTCAGTAAGTGGGCACAAACAGCTTCTGCAAAAAACAAAACCTTCATCCTGACTTCAAATTAAAATTAGATGGCCAGATAATTACAAAATATGAAATTCTAATGTATTACCCTTATACAGAAAATAAAGTTTTTTTAGAAAACATTAAAGAACTGAGTATCACGTGCTTAAAGAAGTTAAACATCCTGAAAGTCCTGTCAGCAATGAGGTTGGGAATAGATATATGGTCCCTACTTTGATTATACAGGGCAATAGTCTTGACTTAATTATGATACACCGGGATAGATTCTGCAAAATCAAGTGCTTTAAAATGGCTAAATCCAATACACCACAGTGCCCTCAATCATTACATGATCAACATTACTGCAAACTAACACTTTATTATGTTCAACACATTTTGGACATCTTTTTTAGAAGGCAGAGTGAGTGCTTTTCATTTTCATCACTGGTAACAAAAAATTTGTTTTGTTTATTACTCAGTAGCTCTTCTAGTGTTGCTGTAGTAGTAGTAGTACTGTCATTATTCACCTCAACAAACTCCTCAAACCCTTGGTCTAAAACATTGAAATCAAATTTGTTTTCGGGACCATGTTTTTATTACACTTGATGCAATACTGTCTCGGGGATTAATAATAAGCATTCAAAGCATTCCACTTTAGCTACAAATTGTCCCCTCCTTTTTCTTTGTGGATCAAGTACCTTACCAGGTCAGCTCTATATACTCTCTTCCAGTGGCTGCATAACACTGGTGGTACTGGGAGGTAAAAACAAAGGCCATATATTTGTCAACTTAAGTGCACTGGCAAAATGTACCACACAACAATCTAAAATGATCAAAATGTTCTTTTTTTTGAAGCTACTCTTCTGCCAATCTCAACAACAAAGACTTAAAACTTTGACCAAACACTAATCACTTCGACTGGCCTCATAATTGCATGGAAGTTGATTAACTAAAAAAATATCGTGGCCTGGAAAATTTCCCAACCAGAAATGGATGCAATTTTGTACTGCCATCTGCTTTGCAGCATAACAGAATATTGATTCTTGTTTACTCAATTTTCTACCATTGCAAGGCTCTCCTCAAACATCAAGGTCTAAGTATTTCCTGTTGTTAAATCTTTGGAGCCAGCTACTGCTGCATTTCAAGTCACTAGTTCTAGGTTGTGAGATAATTCCTGATTATTAAACAGTATCTTCTTGCAAAATTGGACCAGATACTGACAAATGGAATCACTGGTTAAAGAAGCATTGCAGGATCATCTAGACAAGACTACAGTAATAGTTCAGACACAGCATGGGTTTGTTATAGGGAGGTCTTGTCTGACCCATTTGATTGGATACTATGATGTGATCACAAAAGAACTGAATGGCAAAAATAATTTTGATATCATATACTTCGATTTCAGGAAAGCTTTTGATACTGTTGCACATGGAAGAATGCTGTACAAATTGGAGAGATATGGCATTAAGGGTAAGTTGCTACAATGGATAAAGGGATGGTTGAGTGGTAGATGACAGAGAGTGATAATCAATGGAGAGTGCTCTTCGTGGACAAGTGTTATTAGTGGAGTTCCCCAGGGTTCGGTGTTGGGCCCATTGTTGTTTTGTATATTTATCAATGATATTGATGAAGGTATATTAGGTTTAATGTCCAAGTTTTCAGATGACACAAAGGTCGCCAGGGTTGTTAATGACAGTAAAGACAGTATGCTACTCCAACTGGATCTAGATAAGTTGGGAAAATGGGCTGAGAAGTAGCAACTGAAGTTTAACATTGACAAATGCAAAGTACTGCATATGGGTAGCAGTAACCAAAGAGAAACATACCAACCATGTGGTACTACACTCAGGTAAGTGGAAAGTGAAAAAGACCTGGGGGTAATTGTGCAGTCAAATATGAAGTTTGCTGAACAGTGCAGATGGGCTGCCAGGGCAGGTCATGGAGTGGTAGATGACAAAGAATCTTGTCAATGATATATAGAAATTTTGCTAGCAGGGACAGGGAGGTGATTATCCCGTTATACAAGGCAATGGTCAGGCCACACCTAGAGTACTGTTACAAGTCTGGAGGTCTCATTTTAGGAAGGATGTAGAATTGCTAGAATGAGTATAAAGAAGGGCAATAAGATTGGTGAGGGGAACAAATGGGTGCTCTTACCAAGAAAGGCTTTCGATTTCGAATTTCTTTCGATCGTATTTGGCATAAAGGTCCTCTAAACAAGCTTCCATCTTATGGTTTGCCAACTGTTTTTTGTAATTGGTTATCCAGTTTTCTCTCTGATCGCTCACTGAGGGTGATGGTAGATGGCTCTCTGTCTTCTAACATCTCCACTAATGCTGGTGTCCCCCAAGGTTCAGTTCTTTCCCCCACTCTTTTCCTCTTGTATATTAATGACCTTCTTCCACTGACCAGAAATCCTATCCATAGTTTTCTGATAATAGCACATTACATTCCACTTTCCATTTTGAGTAACCTTGCCCTGTTCAATGAGCTTCAACTTCTCGAATATCCGCTACCAGTTCTTTAAATGCTGATCTCCAGGTAATTCTCCAGTGGGGCAAAGACAACTTAGTTGATTGCAATCCTTCTAAAACTCAGTCTTGTCTTATATCTCGCAAAAAGGATTCTTCTGCTAATATGCTTATCTTTGGTGACACTGCGATTTCTCTTTTGGGGATTACCCTGACTTCTAATCTCTCTTGGCACAAGCACATTACAAATACTGCTTCCTCTACATCTAAAACACTTGGTTTTCTCTTTTGCTCTCGGCATTACTTTTCTTCCACACAGCTGTTCACTCTGTAAAAATCGCAAATCCGCCCTACCATGGAATATTGTTCCCACATCTGGGGCAGTGCTCCCAAAACTCCTCTCAGGCTTCTAGATTCCATTCAGAAGAGAGCAGTTATGTTAAATAATGACATCTCTAACAGAGTTTCTCCACTCGCTGCCTCATAGACATACTGTTTCTGCTGCATGCCTTTTCTACAGATACTTCCATGGGCACTGTTCTTCTGAATTGGCTTCTATAATTCCCGCTCTCTCTTTCAAAACAGTCCGAACACATGCTGCCACCAATAAACATCCGTTTACTGTACAACTTCAAACTCACAGAACCAACTTTTCACCTTCCTCGTTTATTCATTCAACTGCCGTTTTCCGGAACAACCTTCCTTCATATGTATTTCCTGAAAATTACAGTCTACAGAAGTTCATGTTCAATGTCAACAAATATCTTCTTTCGTCTTCTCAACCTCAAATCCAAGCACGGTACTAAGTACTATAGGTTCTAATACCTCTCTTGTTTGGTGTTTTCATAAAAAAATATATAGAAATCTTTCTATATATTAAAATAATTTCCCTCCTAGTGATATTTATTCAGTCAATGGGAGGATAGAGATGCAGGTTACATGGCAATACTTAAAAAATGCTAAAATACATAACAGAAGCTTGTTTTATTGTGGTAAAATAAGATATTTAAGCGTGGTAACGTGCTATGTTTATGACCACGCGGTACCATGCTTGATTTCCATATTCATAGCGAAGAGACACACACATACAGCGCCAAAAACATTTTATTTTATTTTATATCAAAAGAAGCGAGCACAGTAAGCACTAGTTAAAAATATTAAATAAATATTAAAATATTAAAAATAAATATATAAATAAAATTGCATAATTCAATAATAATAAACAATATCCAGAATACAAAATGAACTGCACCCAGATAAGATTTTAATACTGAATTTAAGTAACTATTCAAGTTCTAATCTAATTAACTTATTAAAAATGACAGGATTTTACTTTGGTAACTGTGATGAAGTCTGAACCAAAAAACACTGACTTTATACCATCAATGCGAAATAACTGATGAGCTAATGGGGATTTGTAAGATGTTGTTGCATTAGGAAAATCCATGGTTCCAGATTCTAGAACTTTAACTCCAGGTAGGAATTTTAGACTATTAGGGTTGGGAGTCTCTTGTGTCTGAACAAACATAGACCGCACTAATAAAAAATAAACATATAAATAAATATACATATAATAATTAAATATAAATTGAGAGAAAATATTAATACTAAAGAACTTATGATGGCTAGGTAGAGACAATCTATGAAAATTTTGCTGTTAAATTAAAAAGAAAATTGAAAATTCTAAATTACTTTTAAAAAATATAAGATATATATAGACTGGTGTTCAAAGAAAGTGCATCACCCCCTTAAAATTGTAATGGACATCCGAATAACGTACGTATATGGCAATATTTCTTACAGATTTCATCAGATAAGATTGACATGCGTAGGTGATAACGTAATGTTGCATCAGTTGTTACTTTCAGCTATATAAGCAATTCTGCAAGAGTTGCAGTCATTCCTTGCTTGCATCAGGATGGTGAGTTACGTGCAGTTGATGCCAGAGAGAAAGAGTGCTATTGTTGCTTTACATGAGGAAGTGTGTTCTTCCAACCATTTTGCTTACAGAGTGTCTTGTAATCAGTCGACAGTCAGATTTCTTTCCAAACTCAAGAATACTGGTTCTGCTGATAAGAAAAAAGGAACCGGATGCAAACGAGTCTCTATGCCAAAACAGAACCGTGTTTTAAAGCACTTAAGCCTTAAAAACAATAAAGCTTCTTCTTTGTCTGAGCTGAAAAGAGAATAGGAAGAACATACGGGAGTGGTAGCAAGAACAGTAACAGTCAGAATACGCCTCTTCAAAAATGGACTTGTAGCCCGTCGTCCTAAGAAGAAGCCCCACCTTACGCAAAAAAAAAAGAGGTCCGATTAATTTGGTCTAAGGAGCATGTCAAATGGACCCCCGAGCGGTGGAAGTCAGTTATTTTCTCGGATGAGAAGAAATTCAACCTGAGTGGCTCTGATGAGAGACAAACGATTCGGCGTACACGTGGTGAAGAATACCATTCAGACTGTATGGTGTCTACAGTGAAATTTCCTACCAGTCAAATAATATGGGGGTACATTTTATATCACCAAGTAGGTCATCTGCAGTTTATAAAAGGTTCCATAAATGCCAATGGATACCTAGCTATATTGGAAAGCAATTTGCTGCCAACCATTAGAGACAATTTCAACCTGCTAAGTAATTGCATCATTCAGGATGATTCTGCTGCTTGTGATCGGGCAAAAAGTATAAGTAGGCATTCTGTAGTTACTTTAGCTTCATTTCTGCATTAGAGGTTCAACAGTGATGTGTTTACATTTGTTACAGGTGAAAACAAGGGTTGGAAGAACAGTCCATTACAACTCTTAGCTGGCTAGGAAACAGCCCGGACCTGAATCCTATAGAGAACTGTTGGCATTGCGTGGAATCTGCACTTCCCAGAAAGAAACCAAAGACCCTTTGTGAACTTCAGGAAGCCATAATTTTTTTTTTTGGAATCAGAACCATCAGTTGATTGTCTTCAGAAATTGATCTTGTCAATGCCTCAACAGTGTGCTGCTGCATACTGTTGAGGCATTGACAAGATCAATTTCTAATATTTAGTTGAACCGCCTCTGACCCTCATCAGGGCCAGAGGCAGCTCAACTAAATATTAGTTTGCACCTCGTGAACTTTTCATTTTGTTTTCCTTTTAAAATGAAAAAAAAAGAAAAAAAAAAAAAAAAGCAAATTGTGGGCATCTGATAACATTTCAGCCATAATTGTAGTGTTTACCAAAACTGTTGTAAAGGTTGCAAATGCTCATTTTGGAATATTTTGAGAGCACCTGTCAAATATTACTTAGCTTTGCCTTAACTATTAATAAATATCTTTTGTTTATATTTCTGTCTGTGATGCTAGTCATTAATGTAACATACCATCGCGAAAAAGGGTTCGAAATGTGAAATTCCTAGGTAATGTAGTTTCTTTGAACCCCAGTATGTATGTATATATATATACAGGGTGTCTCAAAAATATTGGTACAAACGTTTAGGGGAGGTAGGTAACATCTAAAGGAATGTGAATCGCATAGGAACCCATAACCGGAAACGTCACGGGAAAGAAGTAGCAGAGGCACAAGAAGCAGAAATGACACAAGACAGTAATTAGTGGCAAACATTTATTTGACATAATATTAACAATGGAGTACGAGATGGATGCAGTTTATGATATTACAACAGATGCTCGAATGTTCCACCATGAGACGCGATGCATGCGTGACACCGACACAGCATGGATTGGCAGACACGGTCGAACACACCTGGGGTTTCTTTGACAGTAGCAGCAGCACAGATGAGTCTCGCCACAAGATCCATTTCCATCTCCACAGGCGATTCATACACGATAGATTTGAGGGACCCCCCACAGAAAGAAATCAAGGCTTGATAAATCAGGTGAGCGTGGGAGCCAAGTAACGGGTCCACCATGGCCAATCCATCGACGCCCAAAATGCCTGTTCCAATTGTCACGAACACACCTTCAATAATGGGCAGGCACCACGTCATGTTGAAACCAAATGTTGCGTCTCACATTTGCTGGAACATCGTCAAGTAACCCTGGTAGAACTTGTCCAAGAAAGATCCAATATTTAGTGGAGTTCATGCGGGATGGTAACAGGTACGGGCCGACTAAGCAGTCACCGACCATACCTGCCCACACATTTATTGCGAAGGGATGTTGTGCCGCATTGGGGCGCACGTGGGTTGTCGTGAGCTCACACATGAGCGTTGTGCTAATTGAATAAGCCTTCCCGAGTGAAATAAGCCTCGTCCGTGAACAAAACATAGGCTGGAAAATTCAAGTCTTGAACACTTTCTTGGAGAAACCACTGCGCAAAAGCCACACGTGCAGGATGATCTTGGGGGAGCAGTAACTGAACCCTTTGGAGATGAAAGAGGTGTAAGGAATTGTGGTGCCAGACACACTGTACACTGCAACGAGACACTACTAAGGCAGAGGCAACGGCACGTGTGCTGGTAGTAGGATTATTCTGGACGATAATCAACACACTTTCTTCCATGGCGGGAGTTCACGTCAAACGTGGTCTGCCCGCACTACTCCTGTTACCTCTAAATGACCCATAATCGCACAAATTTTGATGCACACGTGCAAACAAACGGTGGTCCGGTACATGTCTTTCTGGGAAGTGTTCTCCATAAATTCGTTGAGCGGTTCGTCCATTGCCCTCTGCTAATCCATACACTAGATGCATGTCTGCCAGCTCACAGTTCATATATCGATGAATGCTCTTCATGCGGTGACTACTGCTTGAACGGGTAAACCAGAAATTTTCCATCTCACGAACTGATGAACAGCGCTGTGTACCGACTTATGGTTACGTTTCCGGTTATGGGTTTCTATGTGATTCACATTCCTTTAGATGTTACCTAACTCCTCTAAATGTTTGTACCAATATTTTTGAGACACCCTGTATATATACTAAAAGAAATATAAGAATTTTAGAAGTGATTCATCTACTATTAGCTGAGACTGGCAAATGTGAATGACTGGTGCAGTTGACACAACTTTTATTTCCATAAAATTATTACTGATATAGCTGTAATATCAGTAATATTACTGAGCAGTAATATTACTGATATAACTGTAAAATGACAAAATTTGCTCTGCCGCATGACGATACTATCAATAAGTATCCTCTTTATTATTACAAAACATTCAATTTTCAAACAGATTCATTTTTAAAATCAGTGGGATAGTAATTTTCTGAAAGAGGGTTAATGAAATGCAGCATTTATAATTGCGGTACTATGAAACAATTTTCATAGAATCATCAGAATTCCACCAGCCACACTCTATACAAAACTTATTTACCACATGAAAAATTCAAAAAACAATAACTTCAAAAATTCTGAAGTTATTGTTTTGCCTGATTAAATTAGACCTGCATTTGAAATGCAGGTGTAATTTAATCAGCTTCTTTTTTTTCTTTCTTGTAAGTCTCCATATACCAATCCATAAAATAATGCATATTTGTCACCCCCCACCCCCCAATTCAATTTGCCATTAATTCCAGAATATTCGTAAGTATGAACACCTCTGGAGAGCACTGGATTGTATTTTATTTAACCTTTTTAGGAGTGAGTTCATCAAAGGGGTCGTCTCATCACAGGTAGCTACATACATCAAAGGGTTAGTGTCAATATTAGTAAGGCCAAATGAACTTGTTCTCTGAATTATGACTACCTACCTAATACCGTGTTGGGCCAACATTTGCATGGATAACAGCTGCTATTTGCCTAGGCATTGACTTCACTAGACGTTTGAAGATGTCCACATGGTTGCATGTCCATAAGCCTCACTTCCCATTCCAAAACATCCTACAAGCATTCAACTGAATTGAGGTCAGGCAAATTTGTTGGCGAATCAAGATAGGTGATATATATTCACCATGTTCCTCGAACCACTCATACACAGTGAAGGCCCGACGACATGCTGCATTATCATTTTAGAAGATCCTCTTTCTGCTGGGAAATAATGTGCAGTGCATTGTCCTTTGGGATATTGTTCTTGCAATCCCCATATTGCAACATGGCAGGGTGCATATGGTCTCTTACGAGCTGCTGGTAAAGCTCACCATAAAATGTTGGCCCATACACACCAGGGGTCCTAGTTCTTGCCAGCAAAACATGCCTCATATTAAGCAACCACTGCCACCTGCCTGGACAGTGAGCACTATGCACAATGGGTCCATGGATTCATGTTTCTTGTGCTACACACGAAGGTGTCCATCGGCATGTTGTAATAAGCATTTGGACTCATCCAACCAGTATGCTTGTTTCCAGTCTTCCGGTCTCCAGCATGCTGTTGACAGCATTCACAGTCAACAATAATCAGCGGTGAGGAGAGGATGTCTCTTGGGTCGTCTGCTGTGGGACTCCATACATCTGAGTGTGCAGTGCATTGTCCTTTGGGATATTGTTCTTGCAATCCCCATATTATATTGCAATGTCAACTGTCAACAGTGACCTGCCATTGAGCCTATACAAGGCACTACACCCTTTGCTCACCATGACTTTACGTAACCCTTTACAGTCCTGTCGGTGGGAGGTGGTTTGACAAGACATGCCGTTTCTGATACGGAAGTTACCTGATGCACAACCTCCCACAAGCATGCCCTTTTGAAACTCTGATATCTTTACTATGTCTCATAACTTCTACTTTATCACTTTCACTTGCATGACCAGATACAAATTACCTCTGCTCTAGTGTAGGAAGCTGTTCAGCTTTTTATACTGCAAGCTATGCTGCATAACTTGCAGTAAAAAATTGAATTATGACTGCTCTATCCATTATGGACAGAGTGGTCATAATTCAGTGATCACTGAGTGTATATCTATACACACAAATGCATACACAAAAATACATACATATATATAAAATAAAATAAAATATTTATATTATTTCCATTCCCATAAGGTAACCATTGAATTCTGCTTTGAATTTCACCTGCCTCTACCTTACTGGGAGGCAAATTATTCCAGTATTTGGCATACTACTGCCCATGCATGAATTTCATGAGCTCATAAATTTGTTTGTTCCCCAACCAAGGACCACTGTACATCCATTCTTGATACAGCAAAAAGCATCAAGGCTGAAAGAAAAATAGCCACAAAGCTCAATGAGCTATACCAAACAAATTGGGAGCAGGGTGGCAATGGCCAGTCCAAAGCCACCAAATTGGTATTCCCCTGTACTTTGCACAACATTTATATTGACAGATCATGGATCCCTAGAGGCAAAACTAACCTCCTTAGGGCTGACTGACGACCCAAACTGCACCTGTGGTGAGAGTGAATACTGGGCACACATTCTATATGAATGTATAATTTATGCCATCCCCCAGAACACTGTTAATAGCACAGATTGGCCCTCCCCCCCCCGGGTAGGGAGAACATCTATTCGTAATAGAAGAGGAAAATTATAAAGCTTTCACAATCTCCACACAAAGTATTTAAAATGTGCAGAACTATCCAAAGAAGGGAAATTCAGCCCCTTAGCAGTTAAAAAATAATCAATAACTAAAATTGCCCATTTCCCACCACACCTAGATGATGACTTTAAAAACTGTCATGATAGCTGTATTCAGCACCCTGACAGAAATCTGACATGACAAAAGTGGACTGACCTGGGTACCCCCCAGGAGTGTAGGACTCTGCTTCCCTGGCTGTCAGAACATCTCCCTCCCCTATATGGATACTTATTTGGTGTGGGGCCTCCCAGGGCCCCACACCAAAATATTAGCAGGGGGAGGCAATGTAGAATGAAAGAGGAAGAAAGATAAAATGAATGGGCTAGGCACTGAGTGAAAGAGTGAATTGGAAATATGGTAAAATAGAATAAAAATTTTAGTTCTGGTGAAAGAGTGACTCAGTATGAGGGAAAGAGAGAGTGAATGAGTTAACACTCACTCATGGTAAATAAGAATAAGTGAAAGAGCAAATGTAATTGGCTGGATGAATACAAACTTAATAATCTCACACAGGTTTATACATACTAACAAATACTAACAACACAAACACACCCACTGCATTCTCCCCTGGCCTGCAAAACCTGCAGCCCAGAAATGCTCAGAGGGTGCACTGAAGAAAGCAAGAGATGAACAAATGAAATGAAAGCCAGAAGAATAAATGAGAATGTAAATGTTTGAGATAAAGAACACAAACAATAAATGTTACAGCTAAGTATACACTAACCCTAGTTTTAATCTTTAATATTCTTACTTACTTAGCTGAATTATTATGTATTAGTATATAAAATTACATTACATACCATTGCATTCCCCTCTTCCCAGTGTGTGAGAAAGAAGATGAATGAGATGAAAAAAATATATACTTTATATAACTTAACAGCAAATGCAAGAAAAAAGTAAAAAAAAAAAACAAAAATTGGCATAAAATGTAAGAAAAAAGTACTCAACAGAATGAAAGGAGTGTCTTCCCCTGGATAGGATGATGGGCAGATGGCTTAGGCCCTCTGCCCATCAAAGCTATGACTACTCAGCCAGCGTGGTGCAGGATGCTGACACTGGCTGGTATGGCTTGCCTCTAGTTTGGGTTTATGTTTTATTGGCACCAAACCCAAGTCATGGAAAAGATTATAGTTAAAATATATCAGTAACCTAAAAAATTAGGTCACTTTGTCAAATGTGATAATAATAAAAGTATATCATTGGTGTAAAAGATATAATTTAAACAAGGCTAAAAATGTATAAGACCTTTAAATAATTAAAAATGGCTGAGACGTGTTCATTGTCGGATAAAATCTGACTGAGTGTATAAGGCTCAGTCGGGTGGCTAAAAGTGGTAAAATATGAAACACATTTGTGTCTATAACATGGACACTCGATTAAAATATGCTGAAATGCTTAAAACATTTTTCCAATTCTCATACACAGGAGAGTCATCTCCCCTCAGCAAGTGTGTAAGATGACTGTGTCCTATGTGGAGGTAAGCGAGAACAACTTCCTCTCTGCAGTTCCTGCACAGACTAGACTGCCACAGTTTAATTATATGCTTAATCTGATAGTTTGTTCGTGATCTGCCGATATCAAGATTAGCATTAGCATAGGCATACAATGCAAGAAACAAGCTTATGCAGCATCAGCCAAAAAAAAAAAAAAAAAAACAATCCCTTTTCATCCCTCCATTCGTTCCAAATGCCTGTCCAGCTCAGCCTTAAATTTATTTAGGCTATAAACTTCCACAACAAAAGATGGAAGCCTGTTCCACTAATCAACTACCCACTGGCTAAAGGCAAATTTCCGCACATCTATTCTACAACTGTCTTTCCTCAATTTGAATCAATGCCCCTCAAGTTCTTAATCTGAGCAAGAGGAAGAATCCCATCAGCATTCAGTTTGCTCATCCCATTCAAGGTCGTACCTCAATCAGATCACCTCGCATGTGCCTACTCTCCAGGCGCTGTAATTTGCAGAACTTAAGCCTTTCTTGGTAACACCCCTTTGTTCCCCTCTTGTTCACCAATCTTGTTGCCCTTCTTTGTATTCATTCTAGAAATTCTACATCCTTCCTAAAATGAGGCCTCCAGACCTGTACACAGTACTCTAGGTTTGCCTGACCACTGCCTTGTATGATAGGATAATCACCTCCCTGTCCCTGCTATCAAAATCCCTATATATCATTGACAAGACTCCGTGACCTGCCCTGACAGCCCATCTGCACTGCTCAGCGAACTTCATATTTGGCTGCACAATTACCCCTAGGTCTTTTTCACTTTCCACTTCCCTGAGTGTAGTACTACCCAGTTCGTACGTTTCTCTTCGGTTATTGCTACCCATATGCAGTACTTTGCATTTGTCAATGTTAAACTCCAGTTGCCACTTCTCAGCCCATTTTCCCCAACTTATCCAGATCCAGTTGGAGTAGCATACTGTCATTACTGTCGTTAACAACCCTGAGAGGTTCCCTCACCATGTACAGGTGCTCACATTGAGAGGCCTGACACCAGTGAAATGGAGAATGAGAAAAAGTGTTGCCATTGATATTAAACCTCAGTTCTACGGGGTTTTTTTACAGTGGTATCATTTATATCGTCTTACTGATTAGATTAGGGGGCTTTTTTTCTTTTTTTTTTAATGAAACCCCCAAACACGAGAGGTATTAGAACCCATAGTACTTGGGCTGGAGTACCGTGCTTGGGTTGGAAGCTCAGAAGATGAAAGAAGATATTTCTTGATATTGGACTTGAACGTCTGTAGACTATAGTTTTCAGGAAATATGTATGAAGGAAAGTTTGTTCCAGAAAAAGGCAGTTGAATGAATAAACGAGGTAGATGAAAAGTTTGTTCTGAAAGTTTTAAGTTGGACAGTAAATGGATGTTGGTTAGTGGCAGCAAGTGTTCGGACTGTTTTGAAAGAGAGAGCAAGAATTACAGAAGCCAATTCAGAAGAACAGTGCCCAGGGAAGTATCTGTAGAAAATGCATGCAGCAGAAACAGTATGTCTATGAGACAGCAAGTGCAGAGAATCTGTTAGAGATGAGTCATTAATTAACTTAACTACCCTCTTATGAATGGAATCTAGAAGCCTGAGAGATGTTTTGGGTGCACCACCCCAGATGTGGAAACAATATTCCATGGTAGGGTGGATTTGTGATTTGTACAGAGTGAACAGCTGTTTGGAAGAAAAGTAACGCTGAGAGTGAAAGAGAAAACCAAGATTTTTATATGCAGAGGAAGCATTATTTGTAATGTGCTTGTAATCACCAGGGTAATCCCCAAAAGAAAAATATCATTTTGCTTAGAAATCAGAATGTCACAAAAGATAAGCATAGGAGAAGAAGAATCCTTTTTGCGAGATATAAGACAAGACTGAGTTTTAGGACTGAAATCAACTAAGTTGTCTTTTCTCCACTGGAGGATAACCTGGAGTTCGGCATTTAAGGAATTGGTAGCACATATTCAAGAAGTTAAAGCTGATTGAGCAGGGCAAGTTTTCTCAAAATGGAAAATGAAATGCAATGTGCTATCATTGGCAAAACTATAGATAGGATTTCCAGTCAATGGAAGAAGGTAATTTATATACAAGAGAAATAAAGAGTGGGGAAGAGTACTGAACCTTGTGGGACACCAGCATTAGTGGAGAAGTTAAAAGGCAGAGAGCCATCACCCTCAGTGAGTGATCAGAGAGAAAACTGGATAACCATTTACAAAAAACAGTTGGCAAACCATAAGATGGAAGCTTGTTTAGAAGACCTTTATGCCAAACACAATGAAAGGCCTTTGAGGTGTCAAGAGCAACTGTTTTGTTTCACCAAACTTTTCCAATGAATTTGTCCATAAATGGGTAACATAAGCCAAAATATCACCAGTGGATCGACACTGACGGAATCGTTGATCATATCGTTGAATAAAGGCGATCGTTGATCAGACGGAAGGTTTCTATATAGTTTCAGAATTGGCGGTTAATTGATTTCTCCATTACTTTAGAAAGAGTAGAAGTAATTGCAATGAGACGATAATTGGATTTTAGGAACTGACTGGATATGAACAAATTTCCAAGCAGAAGGAAAAACATCTTTGAAATAAGAAAGTGAAAAAAGGCATAAAAAAAAGGAGTAGGCTTGGGAGCACAGGTTTTGAGAACAAGTGGAGAAATACCATCAGGACCTGGAGCTTTCTTATCATAAAGATTCATCAATATCCTTTTGACGGAAGACCACAGGAGGCATTGAATGGAGCATGTTGAAAATGGTGGGAGGTGTTTTACCAAAATCATTAATATAGAGTAGGAAGAAAAATGGGATGCTCTCAGGTCAGATTTATCCTTGACTAAAGTGACAACAGAACCATCTGGTTTTGACAGAGGTGGGAGCAGAAATGGGCAAAAGTTGTGGACAATAGTTTTGGCAAGAGACCAGACTGCTCGGCTACCATTAGGGCAAGAAGCAAGTTTTCTACTCTTAGCCTGTTCAAAATATAGTTTGGACTCGTTAATAACTGCTTTACAATTATTGCGAGCTTTGGTGTAAGCAGAAAATGAAACTGAAGTATTGGAAAAAAGCCAATAATGATATGCAATGTTCTTCTCTTGAATAGCCTTAGCATATTTATTGGAAAACCAAGGTTTAGATACAGGATGAGATTTTAAAGTGGAGTGTGGAATAAAGGATTCCATTCCTACAAGAATAATTTCACTGATACGATCTGAGCAAACGATGACATCAGAAGTTTTGAAACAGTAATCCGACCAAGGAAAAGAAATCTCCCAGGTCATCCCAATTTGCATTCTTGTAATGCCAAACAATACAAGGTTGGTAATAGCCATGAGATAAAGGCTCCATTGGAGAAGAGACAATCACAAAGTTGTAATCTGAGGTGCCCAGAGGGCTACTCACTTCAACCGTGTACTTTTTTTTTTTTTTTTATGAAAACCCCAAACACAAAAGGTATCAAAACCTATTGTACTTGGTACCGTGCATGGGTTGAAGGAGAAGTATGGGGGGAGAGGGATGCCGGAAACTTTGCTCTAGAGACTAAACATGAGTTTCACCACTTCAAGCCTCCAATAAGCAAAGTGGTGGTATTTCACCGGTTGATGAAAGTCATCTACCACCTAGAAGGGCTGTTTGTGAGAAAAAGATCAAGCATGTTGGCTGTATGGTTAGGATTGCCCAGTATTCTTGTAGGTAAATGAACAATCTGTGCAAGGTCATTAGTAATTGCAAAAGCCTCAGCATCTTGACCAGCTGGGTCAGTGTGACTAGAAAACGAAAGCCAGCTGGAGTTGTGAACATTAAAATCACCAAGGAAAATTACCTCATTGTTAGAAAAGTTGGACTGGAGAAAGTCAAGTTGCAAAGAGAGGAAGTCAAAGAACTGCAAGTGATTAGTGGAGTTGGGAGAACGGTAGAGACAACAGATGAATTTGACACAATGAGGTAGAGAGATTTTAAGCCAAAGAAGATCGAAAAGAGGAGATTCCAAATTACCAAGTCTCTGACAGGGAATTTCACCTTTGAGATGAAAGGAATCATACAGCGAATAATTTGGGCAACTGAGATGAGCAGTAGTTGAATCAACCGATAACTGAGATTCTGTTAGAAAAAGTACATGGGGTTTGGCAGACTGCAAGTGGAAATGGAAATCGTTGAGATTAGAATTGAGACCAGTATATTTGTGGAATGAATTAGGAAATGTTTGGGAGGTTTAGATCTTTTCGCAGAGAAGCTTACTCTATTTGTTTGACAATTCATGGTATATTCAATAGTAAAAAAAAGTGGGTGGGACATGCTGTATGAAGTAATGAAATTTTTGGATATGGCGTACACATGGTAAGAATATACCCAGATCCTTAACATAACGTGACCTCGACAATGCCTTCCTGCATACACACTACTCAGACTCCCTCCAGTCACTATCTGACAGAGTAGAGGTAGCAAGATTATACACTAGCTGATCCAGAAGCCTCCTAGGGAGTTACCAATAGGTTCCGTTCGGTGTTCTAACTAGCGGCCGGCCTGCGAACAACATTTTAGAGCTGTACCCACAAAATGTAAGGAAGATTGGATCTCGCTGTGATGTTCATCATAACCTCAAAAGTCATCAGTCATACTGCATGATGGAAGAGATGGAGAAGGGTTGAAGGCTTGTTGGGACTCCAAAAGAATAGGGATTCAAATTACTTATAAGAGTAAAATAAAGTTTCTGATGCCCTAAGCACCCATAGTGGAGCCCTACAAAGGGACACCCACTTTCATACTGTCAGTTGCAGAAATGGGACACCAAGTTTATTTAGGGCATCATACCCATATTTCCAATAAGTCCTAAGATGAAGGGAAGGTGATCTACTGGAATGCTGCTGACCCTAGCAGTAAGAACCACCCACCAATTGATCCCAGTTTGGGCAGTCTGGGACCTCCTATCTTGTTGATGCAGAGGCCAAAGAGGTGTATTACGGCTGGGTCCCTCACCCACTACATCCCCATTCCAAATTTCCATGGGTTGCCACAAGCAGCTGCATGTGCCAGATTCCAATGATGTAACCCTGGAACCAAGGTATGAGTACTGGATCCCAGTGATGCCAATCTGGAAGGGCAGCAGCAGCATCACAGGAAGGTCCTCTCACCATATGGTTCTGGGAACTTTAATCAAAGAAAAAGAAAAAAATTGCGATTGTTTTTTTATCCTGGTTGATCTTTTTGCAAAACAATTGAATCAATCAGGATTTCAAGCCAGTTTAGCTTTGTTATGCAGATTAAAAATAAATATCGATCTTACTGAACTCAATTTCTGGTGAATGTGAAAGTGCTGATAATGAAGATTTGGAAAGAGAATATTTTGAACAAATTATTAGAAGAATACAGGAAAGAATTTTAATGAAGATGAAAAAACTCTTACAAATTCCTGCCCAACAAAACTTTACTTTCAAAGATTAAACAGTGGGGAGAACAAAGTGCTAGGGAAAATAAAGAAAAGAAAGGGAACGTTTTGAATTGAATGTGTGCTGTTTCATCAGAATTAAAAAATTTTAGGACCTGATTATAATTTCAACAAAAAAAAAAGAGATACAGATTTTGAATAGGCCAGTACAATATGTACAGATAGAAGGATAGCACGGGAGGGGGGCAGAGTTACCCTCTTGGTTAAGAAGCACGTAACTAATCTACAGCAGTGCATCCATTTGACATGGGTAACCAAGTGCAACAGCGAGTAAATTTGGTGTGACACAAGAACAGGGGAAAAAAATGAGAGTTGGAATGTTTACAAAAAATGAATGTGATGAGTATAATGAACAACTATACAGGAATATATACTGCTTTGTCTCATTGCCTCTTAACATGATGTGCAGAAAACAGTCATCCAATAAATCCGGTAGCAAGATTTTTCTGGCCTTTTCTGATAATTCTCTACACCAGCATCTTAAGAGAGGCAATGAGAAAAAACAATACTCTTAATCTGATTAATCAGTGGTGAGTGACTCTTCGATGAATTAAGAATCTCCAACATTTTTATATGGGAACTACTTAAAGATATATATACCTAGTGTCGACAGCAATGGACAAGGATTTTTCTTTCTTAATATTACAGTAGTTGTAGACAATTTTTTAATTCCCTTCAGTGAGACCAACTGCAAAATCTAAATGGAAGGCATTCAGGGAAGTAATCATTGAAGCTAAGTGGTTTATACCAACTAATGTATAAACAGATATTGTTCAAGTTTACACTTAAATGAGCATCAGATGAACTATTGAGACTAGTGGAAGAGAAGAAAACTGCATAGGGAAAATTATAAATCAGCAGGAACAAAAAAACTTACAATAAGTTTGATTGTAGACTAATTTCTACAATAAGTAGAAATTAGTCTACAATCAAATCACTTGGTGGGGGGAGGAGATATGCTAAGCTTGTGAGAAGTCTTTGGCTAAGAATGTAAGAAAAGCGGTAAAGAATTCTTTGCATATGTTAAAATTATAAGGAAAGGGAAGAACCACTCTTCCCTTATTGAATGATATCAATAGTTGACATGAATGTCATAACTATTGACAATCCTATTTGCATTGCTGAACAAGCTAAATAATATTTTTCATCTACAATCATCTGCAAAGATGTTTTTAGGGAAATACTTGAAAAAAAGAAACAGCAAAATAGGTAGTCAAATCTTTAACCATAATTATGACAGTATTCTTGGATTCAGGGAATGTCACTATTGATTGGAAATATGCAAATACCTCACGAAATCATAAAAGAAGATCATTGGGTGGAGCAAGTAATTACAAACCTTTAAACTTGACTTATAATAACGGAGTCACTTTTTTTTTATGAAACTCCAAACACTAGAGGTATTACAGCCTATAGTACTTAGTACCATGCATGGGTTGGAGGTTGAGAAGATGAAAGAAGATATTTGTTGACATTAGACTTGAACTTCTGTAGATTGTAATTTTCAAGAAATACATATGAAGGAAGGCTGTTCCAGAAAACAGAAGTTCAATGAATAAATGAGGAAGAAGAGAGTTTGAAATTGGACAGTAAAAGGATGTTGACTGGTTGCAGCAGAAGTTCGGATTGCTGAGAGAGAGAGAGAGAGAGAGAGAGAGAGAGAGAGAGAGCAGGAATTTTAAAAGCCAATTCAGAAGAACAGTGCCCATGGAAGTATCTTTAGAAAAAGCATGTAGGAGAAACAATGTCTCTAGGACAAAGAGGGAGAGACACTGTTAGAGATGAGTCATTAATTAACCTCTTTTGACTGCCCTCTTTTCAATGAAATCTAGAAACCTGAGAGACGTTTTAGTGGGACCACCCCAGATGTGGAACAATAATCCATGGTGGTAGGGAGGATTTGAGATTTGTAGAGAGTGAACAGCTGTTTGGAAGAAAAGAAACTTTGAGAACAAAAGAGAAAACCCAGCTTTTTAGATGCGAAGGAAGCAATATTTGTAATGTGGTTATGACAAGAGAGATTAGAAGTCAGGATAATCCCTAATAGAGATGTGTGATCTTGTCTAGAAATCTGAGTGTCATCAAAGATAAGCATAGGAGCAGAAATAACGTTTTTGTGAGATATAAGACAGGACTGAGTTTAGAAAGACTGAAATCAAGTAAGTGATCTTTGTCTTACAGGATAATCAACTAGAGATCAGCATTTAGGGAATTGATAGTGGATATTCAAGATATTGAAGCGGTTTGTACAGGGCAAGGTTTCTCAAACTGGAAGGTGGAATGCAATATGCTACGATTAGCAAAAATATGGATAGGATTTTAGGTCAATGGAAGAAGGTAATTAATATACAAGAGGAAAAGAGTGGGAGAAAGAAATGACCCTTGGGGAACACCAGCATTAGTGAAGAAGTTAGAAAACAGAGAGCCATCTACCACCACCACCCACAGTGAGTGGGCAGAGAGAAAACTGGATACCTAATTACAAAAAACAGTTGGCAGACCATAAGATGGAAGCTTATTTAGAAGAGCCTCATGCCAAAACAATCAAATGAAATGTCCAGAACAATTGCTTTAGTTTCACCAACCTTTCCCGTTGAATTTGTCCATAAATGGGTAACATAAGCCAGAATATCACTAGTGGAATGACATTGACAGAATAAATACTGGCAATCACTGATCAGATGGAAGGTTTCTAGTTAGTTTAAGAGTTGGCGGTTAACAGATTTCTCCATTAATTTAGAAAGAGTAGAAGTAATTTCAATGGGAGAGATTTGTCACCCTTTTTAGCATCTGGCAGGATATCAGCAAATGGCGAAGGTAAAGAAATCCAACACAAGAACGACGAGAAATGTCGGATAACTCACGCGGAAATTTAGTTTCCCGATACGGCACTTTAGCACTGCTCACTCGGTAAACAGACGGTAGGTGTTATCAGTCTGGAGCAAAGTCGAGAACGATATACTGATTGACAGGTAGGCGTAGCAAATGATCTGCTGATGGTGCGAGAACACAACACACGATAACATCAGTTTAGTATCACTCGGAAGCACTAATGGTAACTTGCCCTAATGAACGCTTTTCATAATGGTGAAAAAAGGTCAGGTTACCTCCACTTGAATCCCATGAGAGCTTGAACCTCTCCTGAAATGGAGAGGATAACCTAACCTTTTTTCTTTAGAATCAGTCATATTTAGAAATTCATTCATAAAAAAATAAATTTTTTTTATGACTAGTTTTATTTTCTTGTTCAATCATATGCTTATGTTAAGCCCAATAGTAGATCAAATTTGGAATTGTCCTTAGGAAGGCCAAATTGTTTTCAATGCAGTGGTTAATGTTTTCTCTGGATTAAACTTGCTCACGGGTCAGTTTAGTATCTTTACCTAAGTATTTGAAAGCCACCTTCAGTCTCTCGTTCTCAATCTCATTATCTTCATTGCTGCGTAAAGGAGATAATGTGGAGCAACGTGTGAGCTCAGACAATCTGGCCACGTCGGCCAGATCAGCTGAGTTCACTCATTGCCATCATGAACGGAGTTATGTAAATTCTCTCTGAAAGTTCTGAACTGTCAAAGATAAATGCTGGAAAGGACAGTTCCTCTGCATGCTCGTCAAACAGTAAGTTCTGCAGTACGTTAATTTCTCCTGGGCCGATTCTAAGATATTTATCATTGCTCCATAACATTTGATGTTGGGCGATGAGACTTTCCTTGATTGGAAAAACTTCGCTTAAGTCAACTTTAGCCAAATTAATTGCCATGTGACTGTCACAAAGAACGATTAATCTATCGTGATTTGATACAACTGATAGAGAGGCCTCTCAACCAAATACTGAAACCACGCTTTAACCACTCGCTTTCTTACTAACCCAATCAATGGACTTGTGTATTTTCCTTCGTTTTATATGCACGTTTATACAATGATTGTCATCAACCTCCCTTGGCAAGCAATGGACCATCGTGTTGACTGAAACAGGCACATTGATCACTTGGCCCAGAATGCCATATTGTCTGTATACATGTCTCGGGTGCCTTATCTGCATGAACGGTAAGCCAGAAGATGTGAACCTCTCTGTCACTAAATCAACTTCAGTAAATGCAATAGAATTTCTGGGTAGGCAAAGCTGTTTGACTTAGATAGTGCTGGAATGGTGTTGTTCTTAAGTGATCCTCTACAACAGTGTTGTCCAACCTACGGCCCGCAGGCCGAATCAGGCATTAATAATTTTTATAAGGCCCGCGCGGAAAGTGAACTAAAACAGCATCGATCACCACTGCGTGTACAGGCATGCAAACATCCAGCTCGACTGTATCAAAACATGTACATGTGGTTCAGTGCAGTCATATGTACGCTAAATACAGTTATGTATTTTAATTTAGATTGTTCGTTGCATTGAATTAATTATTAATTTGTATTGAATTAAAAAAATCATTCTTAAAAATGTTCCAAAAGGGAAAATTGATTTGGAGTGTCCGGTTTTTGATCCAAGGGGGACTGAAGACTATTTCTTCATTGATTACCACGAAAGAGCAGTGTGTTTGGTGTGTCAGGAGATTGTGTGAGTTTTTAAAGAATATAAGTTAAAATGACACTAATTCCAATCATAAATCTTATGATCAACATAAAGGAGTGCTGCGAAAATAGGTGTTCAAAGTTACAAAACAAATTAAGAAAACAACAAAACATGCCGAAACCATATCAGTCAAGAAATTTGTCTGCTGTACGTGCCAGTTATCAAGTTGCACATTTGATTGCTTTTGAAAGTAAACCATTCAATGATGGTGAATTTGTTAACCGTTGTTATTAAAAGTTGTGGAAGAAATTTGTCCAGAGAAACGAACAATGATACAAGACATTAGTTTGTCTCGACAAACAATTATGCGAAAAATAGAAGATATTGGAAAGAATTTGTTCAAACAATTTTTGGAAAACATAAAACAAATGAAATATTTTAGTTATTATTTGTTTGTTATTTGGAGCATTAGCAACTAAGACCATATTGTTCTGGGGATATGCGGTGGTCATTCCCTGACCTTTCCGCACCCTCTGTATTTGGTGGTCACGGGCTCGCACCCCGGTCTAATCAAGGAGCGTGTGCTACGCACTGCTGCTCCTGCCCAACTCCTCATTTTCATACATGGAATTAATGATAATTTTGTACCAGTTGAAGATTTAGCTGATCTACAGAGTATACGCAGAACAACTACAGGTGAAATCTTTTTGAAAATTTTTGCCAATTTATCGAAAAGTTCGGATTAAATATTAAAAACCCGGTAGGAGTCATAACTGGTGGTGCAAAAAATATGATTTGTAAAAACATTGGGATTGTGGGTAGAATAACCAAGAAAATGATAGATATCGGAGCTGAAACTCTGATTGGAATTCACTGCATTGTGCATCAAGAAGCTCTTTATGGGAAAGTATTGGATCTCCAACACATTATGCATGTGGTTATTCAAATGTAAATTTTACAAGATCACATGGCCTTAATGTGGCTGTTGAAATCACCGAATGTTTCAACACAGAAAAAGGGAAACCAATAAAACAACTATCAAATATGGAGTGGCTGTTTGATCTTGCAATTCATATATACATTTCTAGTCATTTAAATGCTCTTAATTTAAAACTACAAGGGAAAGGAAAATTGGTCTGATTTGTTTGGTGACATCAAATCATTTCAGAATAAGTTATTATTTAAATCCCAGCTGAGCAAGACAATTTAGTTAACTTTGAATGTTGTACTTAGCTAAAGGAGAAACACATTTCCAAATAATCGTTGCCTTTCGTTATTACAATTACTTTATGACAAGTTTGAAAGTCGATTTTCTGATATAAAATCCCATGAAAAAACATAAGCTTTTGTTTGAGAACCAATTTACTTCTATGGCTGAAAACTACAATCCCAGATTGCAACTTGAAATTATTGATCTTCAAGCCAAAATATGATTCAAAAATAAGTATATAGACTGCAAAAATTAACTATTTAAAATCTACAAGACTTTCCCATCTGAAGGTTTCGGCTAATAAAAGAAAATGCCATGAAAATGGCTACTTTGTTCGGATCAACATATGTTTGCAAGCAGATTTTTTTCACTCGTAAAAATCAAATAAATATTTAAAAAGAAACAGAATAACAGATGAGCATTTTTTTTTTTTATGAAAACCCCAAACACGAGAGGTATTAGAACCTATAGTACCATGCATGGGTTGGAGGTTGAGAAGACGAAAGAAGATATTTGTTGACATTAGACTTAAACTTCTGAAAATACACTGTAATTTTCGGGAAATACTTATGAAGGAAGGTTTTGGGGGCACTACCCCACATGTGGGAACAATATTCCATGGTAGGCGGATTTGGGATTTGTACAGAATGAACAGCTGTTTTGGAAGAAAAGTAACGCCGAGAGCGAAAGAGAAAACCAAGTTTTTTAGATGCAGAAAAAGCAATATTTGTAATGTGCTTGTGTCGAGAGGGATTAGAAGTCAGGGTAATCCCCAAAAGAGATATATCATCTTGCCTAGACATCAGAGTGTCACCAAAGATAAGCATAGGAACAGAAGAATCCTTTTGGGAGATATAAGACAGGACTGAGAAGGATTGAAATCAACTAAGTTGTCTTTGCCCCACTGGAGATCGGCATTTAAGGAATTAGTAGCGGATATTCGAGAAGTTGAAGCTGATTAAACAGGGCAAGGTTTCTCAAACTGAATAGTGGAATGCAATGTGCTATCATCAACAAAACTATGGATAGGATTTCTGATCAATGAAAGAAGGTCATTAATATACAAGAGGAAAAGAATGGAGGGAAAGAAGTGAACCTTGAGGGACACCAGCATTAGGAAGTTAGAAGACAGAGAGCCATCTACCATTGCCCTCCATGAGCGATCAGAGAGAAAACTGGATAACCAATTACAAAGAACAGTTGGCAAACCATAAGATGGAAGCTTGTTTAGAAGACCTTTATGCCAAACATGATCGAAAGCCTTTGAGATGTCAAGAGCAACTACTTGTGTTTCACCGAACCTTTCCACTGAATTAATCCATAAATGGGTAACATAAGCCAGAATATCATCAGTGGATCGACACTGACGGAATCCATACTGGTGATCGTTGATCAGACGGAAGGTTTCTAGATAGTTTAAGAATTGACGGTTAAGTGATTTCTCCGTTACTTTAGAAAGAGTAGAAGTAATTGGATGGGAGGGATTTGTCATCCTTTTTAGGAACTGGCTGGATATGAGTAAATTTGCAAGCAGAAGGAAAAACATCTTTGGAATAAGAAAGTGAATAAAGGTGGCATAAAACAGGAGTAAGTTCAGGAGCGCAGGTTTTGAGAACAAGTGGAGAAATACCATCGGGACCTGGAGGTCCATTGAGAAATACTATCAGGACAATCTTCATTATGTATTGAGACTGGCGTCACAAATTTGCAACCAATTTTGAACAATTATTTAAAAATATCCAGCCTCAATCATCTCATTAAATGTTAAGTTTTATCCAGTAAATGTTATTGTGTATTGTACTTAATAAAATTATCAAATATTTCAATTTTAGGTTTATCATTATATCTATTTATTTATTTATTCACCTTAATATTGAAATGCAGTGATCCTTTTCAGGTTGTAAATTTTCTAAAATGAGCATTTAAAAGCAAAAGTAAAGTATTTAAAAAAAAAAAAAAAAAAAGTAAGTCATATTTTTATAATTTTAATAAAATCTAAAAAATAAATCACTGACAGATTTGTTGCACATAAAAGTGCTGGGAATTTGCATTTTTTTATATATAGCTTGAAAAGAAAAACAGTAACATGAAAATAGAAGCTTCCTTTTACGAGTAACAAGATATAGAAAATGTGACACAATTTTTTCTCAGATCACTTTGTGCAGCCTGCGAAACAAATCTAACTTTGAATATGGCCCCCGCACGGAAAAAGGCTGGACAACACTGCTCTACAGCAACGACACACAAGGATCCCATCAACGTCAATATTGGGAAATGCATTACATATCAATTGTGTATCTTTTGCAGCTGGTTTCTTTGTGTCGTTTTCGAACCATAGTTGATTGCAAATATAGCATACAGAACAGAAATTGTTTTTAATAAATTGCCTTTCAAACTCTTGATGAGCATTCTTATGTAAATAGTAATCAGCTTAAGGAAAAGGAGCTTGATTATTTAAATTCATCTGCTCCGTAACTGGAGAAATGTTCCACTGTACATAATTAATACCCACTTCGGGTATATTATTGTTGGATGAAGCAGTAGCATTGCTGGTTGAAGGCACTACTAAATCCAATGCTTGATTTTCTGTTCATCTTTTAAGCAATCTCAGTAGCTTTTCGTTCTCGCGCACTCATTGCTATCCTTGTCACTTTCATTCTTGCTCGATACTCTCAAGAACATCCTGCACTTGACTTTGGTATCATTGAACACCTTTTCCAAAATTATTGATGTGAAAACTTCTATAGCACCACCTAACAATGGAATGTAGCGAAAATGCAAGACAAATAAAGAAATTGTTGACAAATATTTGTGTTGTTCAGTCATATGACAAATACTTGTATTATTGCAATCATAGACTAGGCACCGGCGAGGTGATCTGATAGAGGTGTATAAGGCTTTGAATGGTTTGAGCATGCTCAATGCCAATGGGATTCTTCATCTTTCTCAGAATAATCACCTCAGAGGGCATAAATTCAAATTGAGGAAGGACGGATGTCGGATAGATGTGCGGAAATTTGCCTTTGGCCAGCGGGTGGTTGGTTGGTGGAACCGACTTCCATCACTTGTTGTTGAAGTTGATAGCCTAAACAAATTTAAAGCTCAACTGGACAGGTATTTCGAACGAACGGAGGGGTGAAATGGGAGAGGGTTTTTTTTTTTTTTTTTTTTTTTTGGCTGATGCTGAATAAGCTTGCTTTCTTGCATCATATGCCTCTACTAATGCTAATGCTAATGCTAATACTATTCAACAAATGGCTACAATCAAATGGGTAATTAGGCTGTTGGCTTGGATTTCACTAACCTCTTCCAAGCCAAGAATGTTTTCACATAAAATAAAACATCTTTCAAGAGTACAAGATACACATGTAGTTTTTTTTGTTTTTATTGTATTTTTCTAATGCAGTTCAATGAAATTCAAACGAATGACATTTGAATTTTGTGAAGTGGTTCACTAGAACTCGAGATATCATACCAGTCACAAAAAATGCATCAGGTGCCCTAATCACACTACTAGTGAGTGCTCAGCACAGACTAATGGTGGGAGCATGGAAAGTTCCTCTGGCAGAAGCCAAGGATGACGTCACTTCCGTGATGCATTTTTCATGGCCGATCAGATTTACTTGGTTGTAGGTGCCCCAATCCCATCAAAAATAATTTTGTTATCATACACTTATGATTTCGGAAAAGCTTTTGACATTGTTCCACATAAAAGACTGAAATACAAATTACAGTACTGTGGCATTAGTGGCAAGTTACTTTTGCAGCTGGTTTCTTTATCATTTTCGAACCGTAGTTGATCGCAAATGTAGCATACGGAACAGAAATTATATGGATAAAGGGATGGTTGAGTGAGAGAAGACAAATAATTCTTATTAATGGGCACTGCACTCCTTGGACTACTGTCATTAGTGGAGTTCCTGGTTAAGTGCCTAGCCAATTGTTGTTCTCAATATTTATTAACAATACTGATGAATGCATGTCAAACTTATTTTCTAAGTTTGCAGATTATATGAAGATTACATCTAAGTCTGCAGAGCATTTAATGACAGTAATCAGTGTGGCGGGCTGAGAAATGGGGAGCAAAGCTTAACACTGACACATGAAAGGTATTGTGTATATGGGTAATACTAATTTAAAATTAATGTATCATCAGGTACAACACTGAGGAAGTAGAAAATAAAAAACAACTGGGGGTAAATGTGCAATCAGAGAAGAAGAATAATTAAATAATAGAAAAATAAGAATAAATAAGATAAAATGTGTAAATATGTAAACAGAAATATAAAAACAAACCCATATGTTTTTGAAAGGTTACAAGTTGAAATAAAGTCTTTGCTTCAGTAGGATATGTCAGACCACCAAGACTTGAGACACACCTAAAACAGAAAAAAAAAAACTGTAATTAAAATTAATTTTTTGAGAGAGAGAGAGAGAGAACTACATAGTTTTCTGAAGTGCTATAAATATTTTGTATGTAAACAGTTTCCAGAAATTTTGTACTATATGATACTAATTAAAATATTAAAAGATGCCCATTGAATGCTGAACACTGCTGCCATCATTCTAATAATATATACAGTGGATTCCGGTTATTTGGGCCACCGGTTAATCGGGGCAGCCAGTTATTTGGAGCAAATCTTAAAGAACAGAACCCAATCGAGAAAATAGTCAGGGTTTACTTCACTTAATTGGGACAACATGCCGTTTAATCAGGGCAGGAGACCGCAGCACTGGAGATCACCCTACGATTGTCTCCAACCGTACCACGCGGTTCGGTCAGATTTCTGGAGGTCACAACCATAAAACAATTAGCAGTCACCTGTTTATTGGGCTTTTTTGTTAGTGCAATCTATCATAAACGGATAGTAAACTCGATCTTATTGAATTTGTGATAATACCGACAGCTGAAATTCTGTGGGTTATTATGGTAAAATGTGTTTACACTTCCATGAAATATTCAATCATATAAAAAAATTAATTTTCATAATCTTCTCTTCATTCCTATTTTTAAAGATTTGTAACTTGTTACTCCGTTCTCACTTGCACGTATCGTGTTACTTGCAATTTGTGCGTGCCGTGTTCTTTGTTATTGATTGCTTATCTTTTTACTGTTTTGAATTTTAACCCCCACCCACAAATGTAAGTGAACAGAAATGTCAACCTGTTAGTATGTACATATTACAGTGCGTATTAATTATTCCAATTTTCACGTATATTCTTCCGATTTTCGCATATCATTTAATTTTTTAATTGGTAAGATAATAAAGGGTAAATTTGTGCTTAATATATCTTTACTTTTATAGCCTGCGGATAATATTCCTCCTATTTTCTCTAATTAGAATCGCTGTTTAATAGAACTAAAATTCAATTAAAAAACGTGATCACAATGACCAGCGCTTACTACACATCGTATAGGGAACAGTACTTTACTTAGGTGACTCCATCCTAACACAATTTGATTGTATAGTGAACCAATTGTAAAGCGGGGGTCCATTTTATTTTTAACTTTTTTATGTGAAACTTCAGATAATTGGGGCAGCCGCTTAATCGGGCTAAAATGCACTAGTCCCGATGTGTCCCAATTAACCGGAATCGACTGTATATGATTAAGAGATAATACCTAACAAAGCACGGCAAAACATAGGCAGTATGGTAATATGTAATCCCAAATCAAGGTATAAGATATGCAGTGAAGTATATGTCATGTCCTCTGTGACAGTGTAGTGGTTTTGCCACTTGTTATTCATTTAGAATGGTTGAGTTCAAATTTTATCAAGGGTGGAGAAATTCTTGAAGGACTGGCTGGATTTTGATTTTATTGGCACAAAAACAACAAGGGTTATAATGTGCCAAGAAAATTTTTAAATTTCAAGAAGATTGAGATGTTGGTAACCTTTACAGGTAGCCCTTGATTTACGTCAGGGTTAGGTTCCTGGGGGGGACAGGCGGAAATGGAATTGGCGCAAATGGAACCCTTTATATAATGGAGTCAATCGGAAATCACAGGGTAAGGTTCCAGGCACCAAAAATTGTACCTACCACTTTGCATCGATTGTTTTATTTTATTAGCATTCACTCTCTAGTTGTAGTAATAGTCGATGGAGGCATATTCATAGCCCTACACACATTAGGATGGCTTTCATCAGATTCTATTCTCCGAATATTGGCATGTCAAAAAACTTTATAACACGATTTATTAATAGGACAATTAATTAAAAAATTGTTAGTGTAATAAACTTCCAACACGTGTAAATAGCGTAAACAACAACCAACTGAATGCTTCACTGCATGGACCTTTGCTACCTGCATCCACAAGTGATTACTTTGAGGGCGGGAATCTTTCTCGTCTCTGATACGAATGCACTAATTGCTGATTGGCTTAGATCGTCCTAAATCACGTGAACAGTGCACGATACAGCAAAGTATGATGCCGATAAAATTTGTCTGACGATTTTAAATTTTCAATTTATAAAAAAATTGCAAAAATAAATAAAAACAGCGTGGTTACTGATCAGAGCAAATCGGACCAGTGCAAAATGAGGGCTACCTGTGTATGTATATATATATATATATATATATATATATATATATATCAATAACTAAAATTCAGTATAAGAATAAAAATAATTTCCTATCTTACATACGTCTATACATATTAATAGCATGTAAAAAATTAAAAACTGCTGACATGTAGTCACTGTTGGATAAAATCTACCTGAGTGTATATGGCCCAGTCAGACGGTTAAAAGCAATGAACTTTAACATACTGTTAAAACATGCTTAATAGATAAAACGGTGTCATACTGCTCATACAAAGGAGGGTCATCAGCTCTCATCAAAAAAAGAATATCAGATGACTGTATCCCATACAAAGCCGAGCAAAAACAACTTCCTCTTTTCAATACCTGTGCAGACTGGACTGCCACAGTTTGATTACAGGCTTAATGTGATGTAGTTTGTTACCTGCCAATGCCACAAATCTTGCCATTACGAATACAACTTATTACAAATTTCTTGACTGTACTCTATATAGGAAACTGACAGGTCAAGATTATTTGTCAGAGCTGCCAATTTGGTTGCAGTATCAGCCAGATCGTTTCCTCTAATCCCGATTTGGATGGGAATCCAGTAGAAGTGGATATCGAATCCGCCTTCATAGAGATTGCATATTTTCTTCTGAATCCTGGAAGGGCTGGATGAGTAGTGTACTGCACTGATGATAAAGCCTGCAGTGCATATAATATTCCAATGATTAAGGAAACTTTCGAAAATCCATTACTAAATCAACATATGAAAATTTTGCTTTCATTCATTCTACTGCCTCCCACCCAGGTTCGTAAACTTCATTCTTATCTCCTCTAAAATATCTGATTACCAAGTTCTGTAGCCCACATATTAAAATTATGTCTCCTCTCATATAACACCGTTTTCCAATCTAAATCAGATAGGCCCACACATGATTTGTACCTTCTCACGAAGTTTATCTTTTTTTATGTGTGGCCTCCATTGCTGATATACTGTTCCAAGTCTCATAACTGATCCATATAGTGAAATTATAACTTTCCATTCAGTACAAGCAACTGTTTCATAGATTATCGATAGGATACCATGGACACTGCTTGCCACCTACCTGCACTACATAGAAAACCATACCTACTCAACATCACTTTATTCCTCTACCGTTTTTAAATTCAACCCCCTCTAAGTGGGAGGGGTTGAATTAAAATTAGTTATTGAATTAAATTAGAATTAATTATTTTGGGTTGTGAAAACCTTGCATTTTGCAGCATTAAAACATCATAGTTTCCACTTACCTAACCATCCCCAATGCCTATCCAAGTCATTATGAAGGAGTGCTTCTTGACAATAGTCATTAAGCATCTTTCCAAACTTTCATGATCTGAAAATTATGACACTGCACCTTGTATCCCTTTGTTAGTGACGTGATCAATGGAGAAGTACTCATTTCAGTTCATCAGCTGGGTTATCAATGAATTAATATCTTTACATAAGAGCCCAATCTAATTTGTCCCTTTCTTCTTTTTATTTCTGTACATGTAAAACTCGTCATAGCCTTTCTTTGCTCACTTAGCTAGCACTTTCTCATGGTCAGCCTCTACATGGTGTGCCAATCAGGTAAACTCCTAACTATATATGCTTCAGAGCTTTTCATCACTATGTAACTGCCCAACAGTTTATTTTTTTTTCTCTCTCTCTCTCTCTATTACACTAATTAGATTCTTATTCATCCACCACAGCACTCTCTCCTCATGCCATATTTGCATAATGGTATAAGTGCATATGTGAATTTAATAACAGTGGCTTTCAAGTTATTCAATAATTCTCCAAATCTCTCTCTGCATGCTATCTTCTCACAGTATCTTAGATTGTCATAATACCCGCTCTCTTTTAAATGCCAAGACTTCACTCATCATCATCATACCTTAGTTGCTTAGTGGGGAGGGATCGTAGAGTTTTAGCACTCGATAATCCCTCCAGAATATCTGAAAATATTTTGAAATTCACTTTCCCATATTTATTGGAGATTTTTTTTATCAATCCATTTATTAACTGGGAAGAGTTATGTATGCAAAGCTTTCTAGCTTGCATTGCTTTATTTACACAGTCAATATTATGAAGAATTTTATTCCATATAGCCAATCTGCATAAAAGTGGATAGTCTATTTTTAAAAGCAGCCTTTAAGCAATACTGATAATTCCACATTTGCAGACATATCTTCAATATTAATTAAGACTTCGTGAACTTTTGTTATTTGTAACTTTTAATTTTCACTCTTAAAAAGTTGCAATACTTCAATTTTATCCTTTGTAAACATATCAAGCCTTACGATTAGAAAACGAGATTTCTTGTATACATTTATAGAAGCTTTAACTGATTCTCTTATTGACTTAATTTATCTACTACAACTGCTACCCTTAACCCACATACAAGAGTAGGTAAACTTAGCAACTACTAGTGATAGAGAGAGAGAGAGAGAGAGAGAGAGAGAGAGAGAGAGAGAGAGAGAGAGAGAGAGAGAGAGAGAGAGAGCAAAAAGCAACAACTTTTATGCACGAACCAAAAGAATTTCATTCTGCATATCTGCTGTGGTCCCATTCATTCCTCCAATCAGCACAAAACAAAATATCCAGTCCAACAACAATATACAGCACATGGACAGCCTGTGTGATATCCCCAAAGCGAGATATCATACATATGCGATACATATGAGATGACCTATATTTGAAAAATAATAATAAATAAAATAAATAATTTCCGGATTTCTACTGGTCCAATTTTAATGAAATTTGGGATGGTTCAATAAATTGTTTCGAATATAAAATTTCATGAAAATTCATCAATTGGAAGTTGTGTTATTACAGACAGAGGCAGACAAAGAAATAATAACTGCCAGATGTCTATCAATCTGATTTTAATGAAATTTTGGATTACTCTACATGTTCTAAAGGAACTAGATGCAAAAAATAATTTTGATATCATACACTTGGATTTCAGGAAAGCTTTTGACACTGTTGTGCATGGAAGATTACTGTACAAATTATACCATGATTTGTACTGTACCCTTAATACCATACTGAGCAGTATGGTATTAAGGGTAAGTTGCTACAATGGATAAAAGGGTGGTTGAGTGGGAAAAGACAGAGTGGTAATCAATGGACACTGCTCTTCATGGACTAATGTTATTAGTGGAGCCCCACAGGGTGTTGACAAATGAATTGACAAATACAAAGTATTGCATATGGGTAGAAGTAACCGCAGAAAAACGTACCAACTGTGTGATACTACACTTAGGGCGGTAGAAAATGAAAAAGATCTGGGAGTGATTGTGCAGTCAGATATGAAGTTTTCTTAGCAATGCAGACAGGCTGCCAGAGCAGGTCATGGAGCATTGTCAATGATATACAGGACTTTTGCTAGCAGGGAAAAGGAGGTGATTATCCCTTTGTATAAGGCAATGGTCAGGCCACATCTTGAGTACTGCATACAGATCTGGAGGCCTCATTTTAGGAAGGATGTAGAGTTACTTAGCGTGTACAGAGAAGGGCAACAAGATTGGTGAGGGGAACGTGGGGTCTTCTTACCAAGAAAAGCTTAAATTCTGCAAATTGCAGTGGCTAGAGATTAGGTACCTGCAAGGTGATCTGACTGAGGTGTATAAGGCCTTGAATGGGTTGAGCATGCTGAATTCTGATGGGATTCTTCCGCTTGCTCAGATTACGAACCTGAGGGGGCACAAATTCAAATTGAGGAAAGACAATTGTAGAATAGATGTGTGGAAATTTGCCTTTAGCCAGCAGGTGGTTAATTGGTGGAACAAACTTTCAACTGTCATTGTGGAAGTTGATAGTTTAAATAAATTCAAGGAGGAGCTGGACAAACTTTTAGAGGGAACGGTTGTATGAAATTTTTTTTTTTGAGTTGATGCTATATAAGCTCGTACGCTTTCTTGCATCACATGCCTCTATTACTACTGCTACTACAGAGTTAAGCATGAAATTTCATGAAAATCCATGCATTGGGAGTCAAGTTATTATATACAAAAGAATGGATAAAGAAATAATAACTGGCAGATTTCTATTGGCCCAGATTTCTATTTTAACGAAATTTTGGATGCTCAAAAAATTTTTCTAAAAGAGCCAAATATAAAAATTTTTGAAAATTCATCCATTGGGAATCAAATCATGTACAGGGATATAGTGAAGAAAATAGGTAACAGGCTGAATCCCTTTACCAGCACTGCCATCAGCCTGAATCCTTTCCCTCAGACTATGAGGGACAATTAAGCACCTATATAATGTAAAAGCATGACATTTACATAACTGACCAATGCAGTTGAACCCACGAGCCAATTGATCCTCGAAGATCCATCCCCAGACCGCTTTGTCGAAGCAGAAGCCAAAGTAGTGTGTTGAAGCTGGGACCCCTCAACCACCAGGGATGGGGCCAAGTGTCCATGAGCCCCAGTGCATAACAAACACATCGGATTATTGTAGTGGAATCCTAGAACCTAGGCTGTGGGCATTGGATCCTGGTGAGGATAACTGGCGGAGCAGGAGCATCACTGGGAGGTCCCCTTACCATGTACAGGTGTCTTCACCAAGGGGTCTGATTGAGGAGTATAAAGTGCTGAATTGGTTGGATAATATGAATGAGGATAGTCTGTTTCTTGATCAGGCAAGAACCATGGGTCACAAATATAAAATCTGTGTAAACAGCAGAACCCCGGATCTTGTGATGTTCATTTATAAGCAGTGGGTTGTCAAACACTGGAATAAGTTGCCTTACCACATGATAGAGGCAATGGGTCTGGCTAAGTTCAAAGCAGAACTAGACATGGAAATACAGTAAACCCCTGCTATTCGCGGTATCTGCGGTCTGTATTTGCAGTCGCTGATTAATATAAAATGAAACCTAAAAAAAAATGTGAATTTTAAATCGCCATGAACATTTTCCGCCATAAAAAAAACATGGGCGTGGCTAAAATTATCTTTCCCGGTCAAAACAGCGCTCAGTGAGTGGGGGGGGGAGGGGGAGGGGATGACAAAATCGTGAGCGTGGATGTTTCTCACTAATCCTTGTTCAGTATGTGCTATGCACTAGTCATGGAAGGTTTCGTCGTTTGCTTTTAATATATATGCTTATAAATTGAATAAATTTATCAATTGATATGCTTACAAAAGTGAAAAATCTACCGTTTTGCAGTGTGTTAGTGTAAACAGACTTTTTCGAGTGTGTTAACGGAAGAAAGTGACTTTATTGTGGACAAATTCTTTTCTAACCCCTACAAAAATATGGCTATGAATAACATGGGAATTGTGAAAATATCAAAGAAGGTGATGACATTAGCGAATAAAAATTCAGTTACTAGACAAGATTTCTAATGGTGAAAGTGTCTCGTCAGTGGTAAAACATTATAAAATCAATAAGTCAACTGTACGAGCAATCAAGAAATCGGAAGAAAAAATCCGCCGTAGTGTCCATGAAAACGCGCTAATTGCTTCAAAAATTTGCTCTGTAACTCGTGATGTTAAATTAGAAAAAAATGGAAAAAGCTTTAAATCTGTGGATAGAAGATCGAACTGAAAATAAAATTTCCTTAAGTTCACTCATCATTCGTGAAAAGGCAAAACACCTTTATCAACAATTTAGTGAAACTGGTGATAGAACTGGCGGGATAAGTTTTTTAGTATAGCAAAGGCACTGGATTGAAAGATTTGTTTGAAATTTCTAATAAATATTACATTTAATATTAAATTGTTACTTATTTTCATTTCGATGCCTTATGCTTGCATTTCACTACGTACTGTCTATGTACATAGTCATATTATGAAGGTACATATAATACATACATACATAGACAAAATTTTAGACTAGTTTTTCTTATATATTTCATACTTTGGAACGGAACCCCTTTATTACTATGGAAGCCATAACTCAGTATTCGCTTCGGCATTCGCAGCATTTCTCAGCAACGTAACCCCGCGAATAGCAGGGGTTTACTGTAATACAAATATTCTGTTTTGTTTTACTATTTTTCTTTTATATTATTATAATTTTGTTATTTTATTTTATTATTTTATTCTGGCTAATACAGAACAGCTTCCCTGCATCATTTTGGCCTAATACTACTATCTGTATAAATATGTCCCTGATACATATCTATCATTAAGCACTTATATAATGTAAAAGTTTATGCAAAGGGATTTAATTACAGCTGAACAATTGAATATACCATAAATTTGTGGTGCATAGAAAGAGCTGATTAAATTATTCTAATAAGATCAGTTGACTTCCTTCACTTCTGGAAAATGATGCAACCTTACACAGAATCAAACCAAAAAATAAAAAAAATAATAAAAAATCCTAATAACCTTATCTATACATTCCTACTTGAAAGTTTATTCAATTACTCTCTGGCTGAAGCCAAATTTTCACATCTATTCCACAATCATCCCTTTTCAATTTAAAGTTTGTCCCCAGGGGTTCCCAACTAGTGGTTTGCAAACCCCTGGGGGTTCACGAAAGTGTTCCAGGGAGTTTGCACTAAAAATTCTGTAATGGTGTCTGCTTAGATTTACATAGGTATATTATTTTAAACTACGAAATATAACTAATAATAAACAATAAAGTAAAATAAAATTAAATAAAAATTAAAGAATTGCCAAAGAAAGAAACCACATCTACAATTCCTTATAATTACTTTACTATCTTACAGTATATCATGTTAAATAAATATCTAAAATTATTTCTTGGCTAAATGTCTAAGAGTATGAAAAAGGCTGTTTATGCATGGGTACTAACACTTCCATCATTTCTACTACCCAGGTATTGTACTGCTTTGAATAAGTAATGCTTCACCAGTGGAGAAATGTCACTTATTCTCGGCAGATAACACCACCCAGACGGCACCGTTTTCGAAGCTTGTTGGCTTACTCATCAGTGGGTGGGCAGGTACCCTGTTGTTGCAATAGTGACAACCCAATTATGAAGTATAACTCCACAATATGAGAGATGCTTGATGGTGTGCATGGTTTAATCTAAATATATTTCTTGACTAAATTTCTAAAAGTGTGTAAAAGGTTGTTCATGCATAATACCTAGTACCGATGGAAATAGTTTTAGATTAAACCATACACATCATCAAGCATCTCTCATATTGTGGAGTTATACTTCGTAACTGAGTTGTCACTATTGCAACACCAGGGTGACTGTCCACCCACTGAGGAGGAGGAGGAGGAGCCAATCAGATCCAAAACGGTACCATCTGGGGAGGGGGGTCTTGATGAGGCCCCACAAATAGGTAACAACAATCTTCCCTAAATGGGGAAGCATTGCCTATTCGGGGGATTCATGAATGTTTGAGTTCAGTGAGTGTGAGGAGTAACTGCTCCTTTTGCCGCACAATAGCCTTAGATGCTGATGTGCCATAAAACTCCTAATAACCAACTGCTCCTTTCCTCTTCCTCTCCTACCATCACTTTCCTACACCTTTTTTTTGCTTTCTAAAGTCTAATAGGGACAGTATGTGTGTGTTATCCACATACTGTCTAATAGGGACAGTATATGGATAACAGAATATCTATCCCATACCATTCTTCAAATGGTGCCGTCTGGGTGGTGGTATCTGCTGAAAATAAGTACCATTAGTCTTTGCCATAGCCAAAGGATACTTATTCGAGGAAGGGCAATACCTCGGCAACTCGTTGTGAAGGTATTCACAATATGAGATATAATCAAAAGATGTATGCATACTACCTGGGTAGCAGAAATGATGGAAGTGCATTACCAATGCATCAACAACCTTTTTTAAATAAATATGTTTTGCATACAAATTTTTTTTTCATTCTCAAGGATCATTGTTATGTATGGGTACTTTTTTTTTAGAACCTATAGTACTTAGTACCGTGCATAGGTTGAAAAGACGAAAGAAGATACTTGATGACATTAGACTTTAACTTCTGTAGATTGTAATTTTCAGGAAATACGTATGAAGGAAGTTTGTTCCAAAAAACAGACACTGAATAAATAAATGAGGAAGAAGAAATATTGGTTCTGTGGGATTGAACATGGACAGTACAAGGATGTTCACTGGTTGCGGCACGTGTTCGGACTGCTTTGAACGAGAGAGAGGGAAATTATATAAGCCAATTCAGAAGAACAGTGCCAATAGAAGTATCTGTAGAAACAGTATGAGACAGAGAGTGGAGAGACTGTTAGAGATGAGTCATTAATTAACCTAACTGCCCTCTTCTGAATGGAATACAGTAAACCCCCGCAGATGATACAAAGGTTGGCAGGGTCGTTAAGGACAATACTGACGCTATGCTGCTGCAACAGGATCTGGAAAGGTTGAACAGATGAGCTGAGAGGTGGCAAATGAGGTTTAACATCGACAAATGTAAAGTGCTGCATATGGGAAACAGTAACCCCAGAGCAATGTATCAACTCTGCGGTACTACACTGACAGTGGTGGAGAATGAAAAGGACCTGGGGGTAATTGTGCAGGCAGATATGAAGTTCTCTGAGCAGTGCAGACGAGCTGCAAGAGTAGCTCATGGTGTCTTGTCAATGATATACAGGAATTTTTCTAGCAGGGATAAGGAGGTGATTATTCCCTTGTATAAGGCAATGGTAAGGCCACATCTTGAGTACTGTATACAGGTCTGGAGGCCTCATTTCAAGAAGGATGTAGAGCTGCTGGAACGGGTACAGAGAAGGGCAACAAGATTAGTAAATGGAACAAAGGGTTGCTCTTACGAAGAAAGGCTTAAGTTTTGCAAATTACAGAGTTTGGAGACTAGGCACCGGCGAGGTGATCTGATAGAGGTGTATAAGGCTTTGAATGGTTTGAGCATGCTCAATGCCAATGGGATTCTTCATCTTTCTCAGAATAATCATCTCAGAGGGCATAAATTCAAATTGAGGAAGGACGGATGTCGGATAGATGTGCGGAAATTTGCCTTTGGCCAGCGGGTGGTTGGTTGGTGGAACCGACTTCCATCACTTGTTGTTGAAGTTGATAGCCTAAACAAATTTAAAGCTCAACTGGACAGGTATTTCGAACGAACGGAGGAGTGAAATGGGAGTGGGTTTTTTTTTTTTTTTTTGGCTGATGCTGAATAAGCTTGCTTTCTTGCATCATATGCCAATGCTAATGCTAATGCTAATGAATCTAGAAGCCTGAGAGGGGTTTTCGGGGCACTGCCCCAGATGTGGGAAGAATATTTCACGGTAGGGTAGATTTGCGATTTCTACAGAGTCAACAACTGTTTGGAAGAAAAGTAACGTCGAGAGCGAAAGAGAAAACCCAGTTTTTTGGATGCAGAGGAAGCAATACAGTAAACCCCCGCCATTCGCGGTATCTGTATTCGCGGTCGCTGATTTAATATAAAATGAAACCTAAAAAAATGTGAATTTAAAGCGCCGTGAATTTTCCGCCATAAAAAACATAGGCGTGGCTGAAATCATCTTTTCCGGTCAAAACAGCGCTCGGTGGGTGGGGGGAGAGGGGTGACAAAATCGCGAGCTTGGATGTTTCTCGCTAATCCTTATTCAGTGTGTTATGCGCTTGTCATGGAAGGTTTCGTCGTTTGCTTTTAATTTATAGGCTTATAAATTGAATAAATTTATCAATTTATAAATTGATATGCTTACAAAAGTGATAAATCTACCGTTCTGCAGCGTAAAACAGACTTTTTCGAGTGTGTTAACGGAAGAAAGTGACTTTATTGTGGACAAGTTCTTTCTAACCCGTACAAAAAAATATGGCTACGAATAACAAGGGAAATGTGAATGTGAAATTATCAAAGAAGGTGATGACATTGGCGAATAAAATTGAGTTATTAGACAAAATTTCTAATGGTGAAAGTGTCTTCTCAGTGGCAAAACATTATAAAATCAACGAGTCAACGGTAAGATCAATCAAAAAATTGGAAGAAAAAATCCGCCATAGTGTCCGTGAAAAAGAGTTAATTGCTTCAAAAATCTGCTCTGTAACTCGTGACGTTAAATTTAAAAAAATGGAAAAAGCTTTAAATCTGTGGATAGAAGACCGAAATCAAAATAAAATTCCGTTAAGTTCACTCATCATTCGTGAAAAGGCAAAACTCCTTTATCAACACTTTAGCAAAACTGGTGATAGCACTGGCGGGATAAGTTTTTTAGCTAGCAAAGACGCTGGTTTGAAAGATTTGTTTGAAATTTCTAATAAATATTACATTTAATATTAAATTGTTTCTTATTTTCATTTCGATGCCATATGCTTGCAATTCACTATGTACTGTCTATGTACATAGTCATATTATGAAGGTACATATAATACATACATAGACAAAATTTTAGACTAGTTTTTCTTATATATTTCATACTTTGGAACGGAACCCCCTTTATTACTATGGGAGCAATAACTCAGTATTCGCGTTTTTGGTATTCGCAGCATTTCTCAGGAACGTAACCCCGGCGAATAGCAGGGGTTTACTGTATTTGTAATATGTTTTATGACAAGACAGATTAGAAGTCAGTGTAATCCCTAAGATCTTGCCTATAAATCGGAGCGTAATCGAAGATAAGCATAGGAGCAACAGAATCCTTTGCTCCTGTACTTGTGAGAACCCTTGCCCTGCTCAAACTGGATGGTGGAAAGCAATGTGCTATCATCAGCAAAATCAGCAAAAGATAGGATTTCCGGTCAATGGAAGAAGGTCATTAATATATAAGAGGAAAAGAGTGAGAGAAAGAACTGAATCTTGGGGAACATCAGAATTAGTGGAGAAGTTAGAAGACAGAGAGCCATATACCTTAACCCACAGTGAGCAGTCAAGAGAGAAAACTGGATACCCAATTACAAAGAACAGCTGGCAAACCATAGAATGGAAGCTTATTTAGAAGACCTTTATGCCAGACACGATCGAAAGCCTTGGAAATATCAAAAGAGCAACTGATTGAGTTTCACCAAACATTTCCATTGAACATCACCAGGGGATCGACACTGATGGAATCCACACCGGCAATCGTTGATCAGATGAAAGATTTCCGGATAGTTTAAGAGTTGGCAGTTAATTGATTTCTCAATTACTTTGGAAAGAGTACAAGTAATCGCAATGGGATGATAATTGGATGGAAGGGATTTGTCACTCTTTTTAGGACCTGGCTGGATTTCAGCAAACTTCCAGGCAGAAGGAAAAATACCTTTGGAACAAAGTGAAACAAGACAACACAAAACAGGAGTAAGTTCAAGGGCAAACACAGGTTTTGAGATCAAGTGGAGAAATACCATCGGGACTTGGCGCTTTCTTAGCATCAGATCCATCAAAATCCTTCTGATATCCTGTTGACGGAAAACCACTGGATGCCTTGAATGGAGTGTACTGGGAAAGGTTTGAGGTGGTTTACCAAATGATCAATACATGAGTTGGAAAAAATATAGGGTGCTAGTAGGTCAGCTTTATCTTTGGCTGATGTGGCAACAGTACCATCTGGTTTTGACAGTGGTGGGAACAGAGATGAGTAAGAATTGCGGCCATTAGCTTTGGCAAGAGACCAGAATGCTCGGCTACTATTTCGACAAGAAGCAAGTTTTATACTCTTAGCCTGCTCGAAATCTAGTTTGTACTTATTAGTAACTGCTTTACAAAGTATAATACTTAATAATAATTTTGATTATTACGCAAGGTCACTTATAGAAACTTAGTACTGGAAATATTTTATAATAAAAATTCAGAAATATTATATAATTTCAGAGAATACAGGTTTAGTGGTTCAAAACAGGAGTAAACAAATTAAAAATATTGTGTTGAAAGGGGTTCGGGAGTCAAAAAATGTTGGGAACCGCTGCCATACATGTTTAATCCAAGTAATAATAAAGATGGCATCAGCATTTAGTTCATTCCATCCGTTTAAACACAGGTCTAACTAGGGTTCTGTGTTTGTGGTGATGTGGTGTGTTTAGGTGATGAATGGAGTTAAAAGACTAAGAAAAAATAAATTTATAATTTATTTTAAAAAAATAAAAATTGTTATTATCTAAATAAATTAATATAAAAACACTTTTTTTTATAAGAGAACCATCTTAACAGACAATAATTTAATAACTATTAATTATTATTTTTACAGTTTAGTTATTAATATTAATTCAAAAATATCAATCGAATAATATTGTAAGATAATTATAAGACACATTCCTGATATTTGACAATAGGTATCATACAAAATTCTTAGTTATGCTTCTGCATAAGCATTAAAATTTTTTTTAATAAAGTCTCCTCACAGGAGCCTAATTTCAAAGTGCTGCAATTTGCAGAACTGAAGTCTTTATTGGCAAAAGTAGCTGTTTGTGTCTTGGAATAATCTTATTGCTCCTGTGTATTGTAGTTACAGCCAATGATGCAAGAAAACAAGCTAATATAGCATCAGCAAAAAAAAAAAAAAAAAAAAACTGCACAGTTCACCCATCCATAGCCCTCCAATAATTTGTCTAGTTCTTCCTTGAATTTATTCAACCCATCCACTTCCACAACAGATAGAAGCATGTTTTATATGAGCATACATTTCCAATTATATTCAAAGAGGATTTTTGATAATTAAAACAGTCTGTTAGCTACACTTATATTGCATTTGTAAAGACATATCACTACAATTAAAAAGATGTAAATTACATTCTCACTATAACCTCATGGTCACAGTAATTATGTGTTATATCTCCCAAATTACTCTGTAGTTCTGCAATATTTTTTTAATTAAAAAATATCCAAAATATTTTTTTGTTCAAAGTTATGTTCAAGTTATAGATATTTTCTTTTGAATAAGTTATGTTCAAGTTATAGATATTTCCTTTTGAACAAGTTATGTTCAAAAGGAAATATCTATAAATAATGACAATTTACCATTATTTATCTATGAGCTCAATGACTTTCAAATTTCCTTAGAATCCTGAAACAGAAATATGGAATCTCCTTACTAAGAACATGAAGTTAAGCTACAAGCAAACAAAATTCCTTAAAAATTCAAAGTGAATTTGTAAGGAATATTTTTTTTTGGGTGTGTGTGTTCTTTGCAAAACATAGTTAACTACAACATTTAAATTATTTCATATCATCAGACAGCAAATCAGCTGCACAAATTTCGTCCATAACTACCCAGTATAACAAGTGTTTGTACATCCATTAAATTCTTGACACTTTTTTTTTTTTTTGATTTCATAAGTTAAAAAATATTTAACAACAAAGTGGAGGCTAGCTCTTGTGCATGCTGCTTGAAAAAAAACAAATGAGTAATTTCATTGCAATTGAAGACAATTTAAGTGATAAGGTTGATGATGAAGATATGGATCCAGATTTTGAAATACCTTCAGGTAATTATAAATCTCTGATTATTTTCTCAATAGTATATTAAAACTTTCTGGTAAGAAATGAAGCACAAATTTTGAGGTTATACTGACTGTGTAAATTATGTTGTGTTTTGGATATCATTAATATATATTATTAAATATTTAAATTGAATTTGAGGGTGGGTGAAGGTAGAGGGTGACAATGGATATGTACGATTATCAAAATAATGAGCATAGTATTAATATTGTTTGTTTGTTTGTTTGTTTTTTGTTTAGAGACTAGTTCAGGTGAAGCAGCTTCTGAAGATGAAATTCTACTTGCAAAGACTAGCGTAATCTAAGCGTAATTGTAGCAGAAGAGACAAAATAAAAGAAGAAATACACGAAGTAAATGTTTAGGAAAAGAAAAAGGAACAGTGGTGAGTCCTACACTACAAAAAGTAGTAAAATATTCAGAAATGTGGACTGCCAATGCCCACGTAAATGTTTTGGTAAGGTTCCAGAAAATCTGAGAAAACAATTATTCGAAAAATTTTGGACCATGGGTTATTTGAATCTTCAAACAGTTAACTGAATGGGTTATGCACGTCATCCAGTTCAGAACCCTAAAGACAGTTCTAGAACGAAGAAAAGTTGTATGTATGAACATAGACTGGAGATGGATAGTATGAGTTTAATTGTTTGCAAACTATTTTTTTAATACATTTTGTGTTTCCAATGGCCAGCTTGCTGGCTGTTAACAAAGAGTTGTTGTTGTTATTTAGTTTTTAGGAGCATTAGCAACTAAGGTCATATTGCTCCAAGGATATGTGGTAGTCATTCCCTGACCTTTCCGCATCCTCCATATTTGGTGGTCACGGGCTCGAACCCTGGTCTAATTAAGAAGCATGTGCTACGCACTGCTGCTCCTGCCCACCTGGCTACGTTAACAAAGAGTAAAGAGGAAGGCACACCTCGCACTGATGTAAGGGATAAATATGAAAATAGGAAACTTGTACCAGAACCACTTATTTTTGATGTTAAGGAGCACATCAGAAGCTTTCCTGCTTCAGAAAGTCATTATGCAAAGGAAGATAATCCCAATAAGCAATATTTAAATCCCGATCTAACTCTGGCTAAAATGTATAGCTTGTATGGGGATAAATGCAAGTCTGAAAACAAATCATTTGTGGTGGAGCACATTTATCGAAAAGTGTTCCTTGAAGACTTTAATCTTTCATTTCAGCAACCACATAAAGACACCTGCAGCACTTGCGATTGGTTAAAATTGCAAATTCAAGCTTGTAATAAGTATGAAGAGAAAGCATTGTTGAAAACGGAAAAAAAATTTGCATTTGAGGAAAGTTGAAGCTGCTAGATCAGCAATAGTCTCTGATGCAACTTCAAGAAAAAAAGAAGGTTCCAAAAAATTAGTAGTCACATTTGACCTGCAAAAAGCATTATCATTCCCTAAGTTAACAAGGTTAACAACATCAGCGTGTTACTATAAAAGAAATATGTATGTATACAACTTTGGTTGTCACAATTTAACAAATGATAAAATTTATATGTATTTCTGGGATGAAGTTACAGGATCTCTGGATTCACAGGGCATTTGTACCTGCTTATTGAAACATATTTCCAACTTCGTTTCTGACGAGATCGATCAGAAACAATCGCTTGTCGATTGTTTCTGTTTTCTTGTCAATTATTATTTTATGAATTTCTTTCAGATGATTATAGAGATTGCTCATAGATGATGCTTTGCAGCTCAACATTTTATTACAATAATTGCAGCATGCCTTGTCTTTTCCAACCTTTTTGAAATTATCCCAAACCTCCGACTTATTTGCAACATTCATTTTGGTCTAAAAATCAAATGAAACATTTTAAATATTTTTATCAATGACATTAATATTTAATAATGAAAGAATGTTATATTATTAGAATAGACATTAATATATTTACTTCCGTTGTTTTTGTTTTTACTAACTAAAACAACAATAATAACAAGCAATACCATAAACTTCTATTCCTGCTTGTGATCAAACTCAAGTGAACGGAGCTGTCGCAGTGCATTGTGTACTGCGACAGCTCTGTATACGGGTAGTACACAGGAATAAACTGGTCTGGTCTGGTCGGGTGCACGTGAGCAACACAGCTAATGTCATCGGTCAGTCTGTGTGATGCCACATAGAACAGCATAATAGAATGTGTTGTTTTTGTTTTTACTAACTAAAACAAGAATAATAACAAGCAATATCATAAACTTCTATTCCTGCTTGCGATCAAACTCAAGTGAACGGAGATGTCGTGGTGCGTTGTGTACTGTGTTACTTTTTTTCCAAACAGCTGTTCACTCTGTACAAATCACAAATCCATCCTACCATGGAATATTGTTCCATCTGAGGCTGTACCCCAAACCCTCTCTCAGGCTTCTAGATTCCATTCAGAAGAGGGCAGTTAGGTAAATTAATGACTCCTCTCTAATAGTCTCTCCCCTTGCTGTCTCATAGACTTACAGTTTCTGCTGCATGCCTTTTCTACAGATACTTCCATGGGCACTGTTCTTCTGAATTGGTTTCTATAATTCCTGCTCTCTCTTTTAAAACTGTCTGAACACGTGCCGCCACCAATCAACATCCATTTACTGTCCAACTTCAAACTCACAGAACCAACTTTTCATCTTCCTTGTTTATTCATTCAACTGCCGTTTTCTGGAACAACCTTCCTTCATATGTATTTCCTGAAAATTACAGTCTACAGAAGTTCAAGTCTAATGTCAACAAATATCTTCTTTCGTCTTCTCAACCTCCAACGCCAAGCATGGTACTAAGTACTATAGGTTCTAATACGTCTTGTGTTTGGGGTTTTCATGAAAAAAATAAAAAGTAAAAAACATTATTTTGATAGTGGTACATCTCCTTTGTCCTCCCTTTACCTGCCCCTCACATTCAATTTTCTTGGAACACAAAACATACAAAGAAAAGTACAACTATGGCAATTAAACAAGAATAATTATTTTTCAATAATTCAAACAACTGATTTTTTCAGAGATATTTAACTTCAATGCTTTATATCTCAAAATGAAAGAAAATGTACCACTATTAAAATAAGGCCTATATATGATGTATTCAGGCTATAACAACAACAACAACATCCACTGTAATATACAGAGGGTAAGACATCAAAATTTCACTTTCAACATTAAAAAAATTTGACGCAGAATTCTAATTCACTCATGGAAGAATCCATGAGTGAGTTAAAGTTATCATTGTGGCTAACTCACTCATCAAGTTAGCCACAATGACATCGGTTTAATTATAGGCTTTATAAATGTAATTATAAATTTAATACACTTGATCATTTACAAAATGATAGTTGTTTCGTAAAAATCCTTTTCATTTATTTGGTTACATCTTACTGAACCACAGGCATTGATTGCTTGTTATGAGCACATTCCAACTGATTCACATGCCTTCTAAAATGAGGCTTCTAAACCTGTTGGAACTATCAAGGTGCAGCCTAATGGTTGCCTGATTTACTAGAATAATTAATTCCTTATCCTTGCTGACAAAACTCCTGTATATAATTGATAGAATACTGTGGTCTACCTTAGTAGCCCATCTGCACTGCTCAGAGAACTCATGTTGGACAGTACAATGGATGGTACCAATGTATACCATTGGATGGTACCAATGGTATACATTGGTACCATCCAATGTGTAAGACAGCAGTTCCCAACCGGTTTTGTGAACCCCTGGGGGGGGGGGGGGATTAACACTAAAAATTCTGTAATGATGCCTGCTTAAATTTATATAGGTATATTTTTGTAAACTACAAAATAGTTTAATATTAATTTATGCTGTTTGGGTCAAAATTTATATTTAGTTGTTGTTTGGGTCATGTGCCCTTACATAGTGAGAATGCACAATGGGATGTTAGTGGGGAAGGGACTGGGTACGAACATGCCAATGTATTCCAGTGTTCAGTCACGAGTCAGACAAACTCCGGAAAACATTGCTAGCTGCTGCACCACAGCATATCATATTGGATTTGAACATTATATTAATAATAAACAGACATAATAAAGTAAAATTCAATTAAATAAAAAGTAAAGAATTGCCAATGAAAGAAACCACATCTCCCACATCCACTGAGATGTGGGAGATGTATCCACTGAGAATAAATAACAGTACTCTTCTCTTCTCTACTAGAGAAGCATTACTTGTTCGAAGTTAGCCACAATATGAGATGAAATTAAAAACGATGTCTTAACACTACGTATGTAGTTTAATTTATGTGTAAACTATGATGTATCTACACTGATATTATACAGTTAATTTAAACCCATATCATATTATGCCTCGTACATTCCATTTTCAAATAACTATCTTACAGTATATCGTGGTAAATAAATGTTTTCCAAACTAAATTGTTTTTCATTCTCAAAGACCATTGTTATGCATAGGTACTTAATAATAATTTTATATCATTGTACAATATCACTTATAAAAACATAGTACTGGAAATATTTTATAATAAAAACTCAGAATTATTATACAATTTGAGAGAATATAAGGCTTAGTGGTTTGCGATAAAAATATTATGTTGAAAGGGGTTCACGAGTCAAAAAAGTTTGAAAAACTGATGGTGTAAGAAAATGGTTAGGCCACATCTTGAATACTGCATACAGGTTTGTAAGCCACATTTTAGGAAGGACATGGATCTGTTAGAATAGGTTCAGAGAAGAGCAACAAGATTGGTGAGGGGATCTTCTCATGTTGCGGAAGTAGGTAGTTTGAATAAATTCAAGGAAAAACTACACAAAAGTAGTAGCAAAGAGTTCAATGCTAATTTTATATACATTCTTAATCAAATACTTCTCATAATCTGCCTATCCTACCTTGTTTAATAGCATGATTGCAAACTAGTTTATATGTACTTTTGGTTCCTGTGTTCCCTAATAATTTATAATAACCAGATGCATTTTTTGGCACATTAACATATATGCATAAAAGCCTATTTGTCTCTGTGTTTGTCCATCCCTGTTTTTCTTTTATTTTTTTTTATTTGGTAGTTGTTAACGCATTGGCTTCTGTGGCCATAATGCACCTCCCAAGGTTTTTGCAGTACTTTGATCCAAGCCCGAGGCGGGATTCGAACCCGCGACCTTTGGGTTGCTAGGCAGGCACTTTACCCACCCGACTAGCCCGGTCGGCTCCATCCATGTAATAACTCAATCACAGTGATAGACTTTCACTCTTTTAAAAAGATTTGTTCAACCATTTCAAATTTAATTAAAATCTGACAAACAGAAATCCAGCAATTACATTCCCTTTTTTTTTGTTTTCATACATACATCCATAGGGAAAGCCTACAGAGAGCATCCCCAAGCTAGTCAAAGAATTTTCAGCTCAAGGAAATGTTTTTGAAAAATTTTGTAGTTTTATTGACCTAATTGTCATATTAAAATTGTACTCTATAAGCAGCTTTATAGTCCTAGTCATGCTCATAGTTTGTTTTTTGATTTAGCTACAGATTTTTGAATTTTGATTTTTGAAATGATTCAAAAATTAAAATTTTCAGTGTTAGTCAGATAATTTTTTTATACATTATAATTAACTTATAACTTTCAAGCGTAACAGTGTAGCCTAATACATATAAGGCAAACTAAACTTGGTAGCATGGTAATATTATTGCTGCATAACTTATGAATTGGAGTAGGATTTACTATTTCATTTAGAATTAAAAGCGTAGTTATTATGAGTGATTCTCTGATTATGTTGGTAAATTCGTTTGTATCATTTATAATTGATTAAGGAACCACATTTTTTTGAATCAATAAGAACATTAGAATTAGAATTATAAACAATAATTAATATTTTAATTATATATAAATAATAATAAACTTCATAGCATAACTGATGCATATGGCTTCTTTAATGTTTGCAGAGCTAACAGAAAGGTCAATATATTCACAAGGTGGGTGGTTTTATGTGTGCTCAATGTAAGGCACTTGAGGATATTAGGTGCCAACTCAGCATTTATCACAGGTTGAAGAACTGGGTGGATATCCTCGAAGGAATTAAATTGGGGCCCCATAAATTGGTGTGGCCTGACCATTGCCTCATACAAGGGGATAATAACCTTATCCCTGCTAGCAAAATTCCTGTATGTCATTGACAAGACACCATGAGCTGCTCTGGCAGCCTGTCTGCTCTGCTGAGAAAACTTCATATCTGACTGCACAATTACCCCCAGGTCTTTATCATTCTCTACTGCCCTCAGTGTCGTACCACACAGCTGGTAGGTTAGTTCTACCCATATGCAGTTTTCCACTGTTCAGTCACGAGTCAGACAAACTCTGGAAAACATTGCTAGCTGGTGCACCACAGCATATCGTATTGGATTTGAACATTGTACTAATAATTGCATTTACTAATAATTGCGATAACTTCCGTTGTCACTTCTCAGCCCATCTGCCCAACTTTTCTAGATCCTGTTGCAGTAGCATACTGTCATTAACAATTCTGACAACCTTTGTGTCATCTGCAAGCTTCAACATTAGGTCTGATATACCTGCATCAATATGATTGGTAAATATACAAAACAACAATGTGCCCAACACACAACCCTGGGTGGCTCGGCTAATAACACTGGTCCACGAAGAGCGGTGTCCATTGATTACCACTCTCTGTCTTTTCTCACTCAACCATCTCTATTCATTGTAGCTGTTGTTGTTGTATTTGGGTTTTTTTGGCACAAGGGCCTCTTGGGCCACATTGTGCCTGTTCATGATTTGTTTGTCACTATGATCAATTCATTGTAGCAACTTGTCTTTAACAAATCCATTCTGTCTGAACTATAACTGCAGTCTTGTCTAGATGATCCTGCAACGCTTCTTTAACCAGACTCCAAAATTTTCCCAAGAAGAGAAGTTAAACTAACAGGTCTGTAATTACTCGTGTCACTCGATTTTAGCCCCTAGCAAAAAAAAAAAAAAAAAAACTTGGCTGTCACTGGCTTAAAAGTAACGGAAAAGGGGCAACAAAATGTTTTGAAGTTTGAGAACCTTACCTGAAAAAAACAGGACGCTTAACTTACCTCCTATTTAAATATTCCGACCACCGGCTCAAACCTTTAACGCGAAATAAAGTTTTTGCCATTATATAAATTTACAAGAAGAGAATACAACTATCCGTTTCTCATACTTAATTCCTACACTGAAGGTAAGAATTCAAACATCATATATTTTTTTAAAAAACAAACCTTTAGCCCAAATTAGTAAATAACATAAATTAAGTAAACTTAACGACTCTAGTGTGCTACTACGTTGCGAAATTGCAAATTTTTATCACAACGTCAGCCCAAACATAGCGCAACGACATCAGGAAACAGGAACACGCAGCACCAGTTAAGAGGAAAAGACAGAGTCTGAGGGGTATAAGTGTAAAGTGCAGTGGTGGCCAAACTTTTACATACCATGCGCAAATTTTTTCACATACGAGTTCAGATGCACCATACAACTCAAGCACCTTTTCTACATTCTTACGCTCATGGTTGGGTTTGGAAAATAAGGATAGGAGTAGGATCTGCTTCGCTTAGGGGAGGAAAAAGAATAACTCAAACACGCAACTAAATTAAACAATGTACGCCAGTTCAAAAGAAACATGTCTACTGGAGCACCAATCTACAATAGTGAGAGATATTCTCTTGGAAGAGAGGGCGACCGATGTCGTGGAACCCGCTGCTGGTGAGATTTCTCAAAATGGAAAGTGGATTGCAATGTGCTATCATCGGCAAAACTATGGATAGGATTTCCAGTCAATGGAAGAAGGTCATTGATATACAAGAGGAAAAGAGTGGGGGGAAAACTGAACCATGGGTTACACTGGCATTAGTGGAGAAGTTAGAAGACAGAGAGCCATCTACCATCACCCTCAGTGAGCGATCAGAGAAAAAACTAGATAACCAATTACTAAAAACAGTTGGCAAACCATAAGATGGAAGCTTGTTTAGAAGACCTTTATGCCAACCATGATCGAAAGTCTTTGAGATGTCAAGAGCAACTACTTGTGTTTCACCGAACCTTTCCATTGAATTAGTCCATAAATGGGTAACATAAGCCAGAATATCACCAGTGGATCGACACTGACGGAATCCATACTGGCGATCGTTGATCAGACAGAAGGTTTCTAGATAATTTAAGAGTTGGCGGTTAATTGATTTCTCCATTACTTTATAAAGAGTAGACGTAATAGCAATGGGACGATAATTGGATGGGAGGCATTTGTCACCCTTTTTAGGAACTGGCTGGATATGAGCAAATTTCCAAGCAGAAGGAAAAACACCTTTGGAATAAGAAAGTGAAAAAAGGCGGCAAAGAATAGGAGTAAGTTCAGGAGCACAGGTTTTGAGAACAAGTGGAGAAACATCATCGGGACCTGGAGCTTTCTTAGCATGAAGATTCCTCAAAATCCTTCTGACATCCTTTTGACAGAAGACCACAGGAGGAGGCATTGAATGGACTGTGTTGGGAATGTTGGGAGGTGTTTTACCAAGAACATTAATACATGAGTTGGAATAAAAAATGGGATGCTAGCAGGTCAGCTTTATCCTTGGCTGAAGTGACAACAGAACAGTCTGGTTTGGACAGAGGTGGGAGCAGAGATGGGCAAAAGTTGCTGCCAATAGTTTTGGCAAGAGACCAGAATGCTCGGCTACCACTGGGGCAAGAAGCAAGTTTTCTACTCTTAGCCTGTTCAAATTCTAGTTTGGACTGATTAATAACTGCTTTACAATTGGTGCGAGCTTTGGTGTACGCAGAAAATGAAACTGAAGAATTAGAAACAAGCCAATTACGATATGAAACATTCTTCTCTTGAACAGCTTTAGCAGATTTATTGGAAAACCGAGGTTTAGATAAAAGACGATATTTTAAAGTGGAGTGTAGGATAAAGGATTCCATTCCTTCAATTATAATTTCAATGACACGATCTTGAGCAAACATTGACATCCGAAGTTTTGAAACAGTAATCCGACCAAGCAAAAGAAGAAAAAGAAGTCTCACAGGTCATCCCATTTTTCATTCTTGTAATGCCAAACAACACGAGGTTGGGAATAGCCATGAGATAAAGGTTCCATTGGAGAAGAGACAATCACCAAGTTGTGATCTGAAGTGCTTAAAGGACCTCTCACTTCGACCATGTACTTAGAAGGGTTGTTTGTGAGAAAAAGATCAAGCGTATTGGCTGTATGATTAGGATTGTCCGGTATTCTTGTAGATAAATGAACAATCTGTGCAAGGTCATCTCAACTAGCTGGGTCGGTGTGACTAGAAAATGGAAGCCAGCTGGAGTTGTGAACATTAAAATCACCAAGGAAAATTACCTCACTGTTAGGAAAGTTGGACTGGAGAAAGTCAAGTTCCAAAGAGAGGCAGTCAAAGAACTCCAAGTGATTAGTGGAGTTGAGAGAACGGTAGAGACAACAGATGAATTTGACACAATGAAGTAGAGAGATTTTAAGCCAGAGAAGATCAAAGAGAGAAGATTCCAAATTGCCAAGTCTCTGACAGGGAATATCAGAACGGACATATGCACAAGTACCACATTTGAGGTGAAAGGAATCATACAGCGAATAATTTGAGCATCTGAGATGAGCAGTAGTTGAATCAACCGACAACTGAGATTCTGTCAGAAAAAGTACATGGGGTTTGGCAGACTGCAAATGGAAATGGATATCATTGAGATTAGAATTGAGACCACGTATATTTGTGAAATGAATTAGGAAGTGCTTGGTAGGTTTAGATCTTTTCGCAGAGAAGCTTGCTGTATTAGTTTGACAATTCATGGTGTGTTCAATAGTAAGAAAAAGTGGGTGGGACATGCTGTATGAAGTAATGAAATTTTTGTATATGGCGTCACATGATAAGAATACACCCAGATCCTTGACAATACGTGGCCTCGACAATGCTCCCCACATACACACTACTCGGACTCCTCCCTCCAGTTACTATCTGGCAGAGTAGAGTTAGCAAGATTATATACTAGCTGATCCGTAAGTCTCCTAGAGAGTTACCAATAGGTTCGGTCCGGTGTACTAACTAGCGGCCGGCCTGCGAACACCGTTTTAGAGCTGCACACTCGAAATCTAAGGAATATTGGATCTCGCCACGATGTTCATTACAACCTCAAAAGTCATCAATCATACTGCATGATGGAAGAGATAGGGAAGGGTTGACAGGAACTTAGCTCTAGAGACTAAACATGGGTTCCACCACATCAAGCCTCCAATAAGCAAAGTGATGGTATTGCACCGGTTGATGAGTGTCATCTACCACCTAGTACTGCCTGGTAACATAGAGGGGCGGCATTACTCCATGTGGTGTGGGCGCCACACCTCGACACCTGCTTACGTTGATCCACACCTGGGTGGTCACCTACCATGTACTTGTGCATGGAGGTTATACCCAGTATAATTTATAAAGGTGTGGAAATTTTTGCCATTATCTAGGGCTAATTATCTCAAGGCCAGATTTTACTCATCCCTTGAAAAATAAAAAGTAATTAATTTTCATACAAGTACACCTCACCTTACTTATGGGCCAAATTTTTTTTTTTTTCAAATTATTATATTACGGTCACCTGTAATTTCTTACATAAAGCTATATCTGTGTTTGTAAATTTCGTGTGCTCTCTCGTCGGCTTGCCTCTTTGGCTGGACGAAAAACCCCTTGTTTATAGGAGAAAAAACTTTGCTATCTACGCCTGAGACCGACTAACTCAGTCACGGAGTGAAAAAAAGACCATTAAAGTTCCTCAGGTCATCGAACACGGGTTTTTCCCGTGAATGCTAATGCTAAAAAGTCTGTGCTACCGCACAGACTTTTTAGCATTAGCATTAGTAGAGGCATTTGATGCAAGAAAGCAAGCTTATGCAGCATCAGCCAAAAACAAAAAAAAAAAACAAAAAAAAAACACTTCCACTTCACCCCTCTGTTCGTTCCAAATACCTGTCCAGCTGAGCCTTAAACTTATTTAGGCTATCAACCTCCACCACAAGGGATGGAAGTCTGTTCCACCAACCAACCACCCGCTGGCTAAAGGCAAATTTCCTCACGTCTATCCTACATCTGTCTTTCCTCAATTTGAATTTATGCCCTCTCAGGTGATTTTTCTGAGCTAGAGGAAGAATCCCATCAGCATTGAGCATGCTTAAACCTGCTGATGACTCGCATGCTTAAGACTTAGGTATGGGCTAGAGATAAGTTGGAGTATATACGTATGAAAATTAATTACTTTCGTTCGGCACCCGTTGTATAGCTGCCTAACGCAGTACATATCGCTATAAAGTTTTTTAGTAATATTAATATGTTTTTCTTTGATGATTGTGCTCCGTATGGAGGTAAGTAAAATTTACCGTATTTGTTGGCTTATAAGCCGCACTTTTTTCCTTATAAATACCTTGAAAAATCGCACTGAGTCTTAAAAGCCGAAAGTGGCAATACAGTTTTGCGCAAAACCGAGAGTTAATGTATAGTAGTTAACGGATAGTTAACTTCTATACGTTAGTACACTAATTACCAGGCTGTTGTGTCTCTTGCGTCAATTATAGTGGATCCCCACAACGATCCCCATTAAAATCACCGAAAAGGGAAATTGGTGTTTGGAGTTGTGTAAGGAAATTGAAACTGAAGTACCAAGTTCAATACCAGCTGCCACAGCTTCTAGGAAGGTTTATAACTGGATGGGCCTGGATGGAATATTAGAATTAATAAAAATAGCTACTCCTCCAAGTGGAAGAGATTCTGATTTTTATCTCTTACATGTATATGTACATGACGTAATTTCAAAATTTTGACGAGACCTGCGGTGACTGGAATGTTTCCTGTAGGCATAGGAATAAATTGGAATTAGATGGGTGAGTAATTCCTTCAAGTCATCTGAATGGCTTCTTAGTCCTCTGCAGTTCTATTGTATGATGTTTTGCATTATTTCGGTTTAGTTCAGGAAGATTCATCTGACTTTTTTTCTTTTTTTTTTTTTTTGTAGGGAGAATTTTTCTGGTCTTTTTTTTTTTTTTTTTTTTTGGAAACATGGGGCTTCCAATATCCATTGTGTCGTTGGCATGAAGTTCCAGGACGGGTTCCTCATAGATTTGGCGATCATCTACTTCCATACAGTTAGTGGGCACTTCGGTTTTCATAGTCTAGTAGTTTTAATTTTTTCTGTTATTCGAGACCGTTGGACTAACTGTTGGAATACTGATGGAGTGTTACTCTCTTCACTGGTTTCAGTTTTAGGAGTGTCTTTTCCGGATGTTGATAGGGTTGCTTTAACCCAGTTAGCAAGAGAAGTGCTGGGCGGAATTAACACATCTGTTTGAACTGCAGTTGACGAATAGCTCCCGGTGTGATACGCGTAGGATCGACCAGGCATGTCAACATAATCTATCTGCATGCCTCAGGATATGTGACTTTATGTTCAATTTTAGATTTTTGGATTTTTTTCAGTTTTCCAAATTTCACATGATTTGGAAAAAGCAACTGCAAGCAGGAGCGGATTAAGGTCGGTTGAGGCCCCGGGCGCAGAAGAAAATATTTGCCCCTTAAAAAAAGAGAGAGAGAGAGAGACAGGGAAAATAAAAATACATGTTAACCATTTTTAAATAAACAAAAAATATTATGTACTATTAATGTTTTATTTCCAATAAAATTTGAATATAATATAATTAATAATAGCATAATAATAATCACAAAGTTTTGAACTAATATATTCAACTAATTTGTTGGGGTTTTGAGTGGGCCCTTCAGAAGTCGGGGCCCAGGGCGCGCGCCCGGTGCGCCCGCCGTTAAATCCGCCTCTAACTGCAAGGTCCTTTGCAGTTGGGGAAAATGGGAGTTGAGTTTGCCTGTATATGGTCTTTTGATCCACAAATTGGACAGATGGCATCCCCTCTGCATACCTGTTGAGGTTGCCCATATTTCTGGCATTTAAAACAAAGAATCGGGTTTAGGATGTAAGGGCAGCGCATTCGGCAATTTAAATAGTCAGCTCTTACTGTGGATGGCAATTCTGGAGTGCTAAACCTTAAGCTGATGGATCTTTTAGGAATAAAATTTCCATCTTATTTTGTCATTATTCGTTTGGCACTGATCACATTTTGACTGCTAAGTTTCTGAATTAATTCTTCCCCAGAGACTGCAAGTAGGTTCCACTCTGTGATAACTCAGGGGCTCACACTGGTGAGTATGGGCTTGGCACACCTAGGGTCCTGAGCCGGTTATCATCATTTTCATTCTTCTCTTTCTTGGTGATTCCCTTCCACTTTTGACTCTCTCTCTCTCTCTCTCTCTCTCTCTCTCTCTCTCTCTCTCTCTCTCTCTCTCTCTCTCTAAGGGTAAATCGAAATTTTTTTTTTTTTTTGGCTGGTGTAGCATAAGCCTCAGTCTTCCTTGCACCATGTAGCTAATAATAATAATAATAAGGGCAAGACTATCCAGCCTCACCAACTGGAAGTGTTTCCTGCGCAACTGCGCTAAGGACCACTCAAGAAGGAAGAAAACGCCAACACATGAAGTGTAGCATTGAAATGAATACATACATCATGCGAGCATACTATGAAATAACCAGGCTAGAGACCGATATGACAATATACAGATCGCGACTACATACCGAGTGGTTAGAACGATACCCGAATATTCAGGTCACCGTACAACGATTAGCAGACCAGAGAAGGAACATCGTCACGAAGAACCTAATAGCTCCTGCCATCTTGGAAAAAATCAAGCAGGATGTCAGCACAAAGAATATGGTCAATATGGAACCAAAGGAGGAACAGCATATCATGGAACCGGACGAGGAACAGCATATCATGGAACCGGACGAGGAACAGCAAGAAGAAATACAACCCAGAGTAGCTGAAGTGGAAAGAGACGAAGTCATGATATCCAGAATAGAAGACGAGTGGAAGAAGGCTCTAACACAATTCGAAGGAATGAACCCCCACAAGAACCCACGTGATACCTAAGCACAGGCCAAATAAATTCCTGTGGAGAGTAACAGATCACCTCAATCGGCAAATAATGCCACATTACCTTAACAACAATGGTGCAACGCTGGAGGCTATCCACACAGCCGTATACTGTGCTGCCATAGCAGCCACTACGATTGATGGAAAAGAAACGACAGAACAGCAGCAGAAGAACCGAAAACAGAAGTAACCGCTAATTTGGGAAAGAAGACTTCAGCAGAAGATAGAGGAATTAAGAGTCACGATAGGTCAGTTGACCCAATACCAACAGGGTAATAGAAGTAAGAAATTGATTGGAAAGGTGAACAGCATCCTCAAGAGAGACAGTGCCCACAGCAAACATGAGACCAGAAATCAGAGAATAGGAGAATACTTGGAAACACTGAAGCAGAACCTCCTCGCACTCAGCAAGAGACTACGCAGATACAAAGAGAGCTCCCAAAGGAAAATAAACAACCGAATGTTTGATGAGGACCAAAGACACTTCTTCAGGAAACTGGGTGAAGATGAGAAAGCAGGAAGAGAAGAAGACGATCGAAGAGTTCTGAGGAAATATCTGGAGCAGTGAAGTAAGTAACAGCAAGGCACCCTGGATAGAAGTAGAACGGAAGAAAACGAAGGACATACGAGAGAGTGGGAGATTAGAGAAGAACAAGTAAAACAGTCGATCAGGAACACCCACAACTGGCGAACCCCGGGAATTGATAACATCCACAACTATTGGTACAAGAAGCTCACCTGCAAATGCAAACACAAGCACTTAGCAGAGCAGTTCACTCGAATGATAAGGCACCCGGAGACAATCCCGAAATTTCTCACTGAAGGAGTCACCTATCCAAAGCCTAAAGATGAAGATACAAGAAACCCGGCGAAATACAGGCCAATCACATGCCTCCCAACGATGTACAATTCTGACCAGCTGCATAACTAAGAAGATATCAGACCACTTAGAGAGTCAGAACATAGTGGCCGAACAGCAGAAAGGATGCAAGCGGAGGAGCAAAGGATGCAAGGAGCAATTGACCATAGATGTGGCAGTTACGCAGCAAGCCTTCAAGAAGCACCGCAACTTATACACGGCCTACATCAATTACCGCAAGGCCTTCGACTTCGTACCTCATAGCTGGCTAATAGAGACCCTGAAGAGCTACAAGGTCAATCCGGTAGTGACATACTTCCTTGGAGCAACAATGGCAAAATAGAGTACCACCATTAAGGTCGAGAACATCTCAACCAGGCCGATCCACACTAGAAGAGGAATCTTCCAGGGAGATGCTCTGGGCCCACTATGGTTCTGTCTAGCACTCAACCCGCTGTTCACCAGGCTCAACCACAGAAAGGATGGATATAACCTCAAAGAAGGAAGAAAGAACCTGTATACCCTCACCCACCTGATGTACATGGGTGACATCAAGCTCTACCCGGCAACCGAGAAGCAACTCGAGTAACTAGTCCGGATCACCGAAGAATTCAGCAAGGACATCAGGATGGAATTTGGTCTAGAAAAATGCAAGCCCCACACACTGCACCAGGGAAAATTAGTTGGCCGAAACTATCAGCTGCCGAATGGTAAAGAGATCGAAGTTATGACAGGAGAGACCTACAAATACTTAGGGATGATTCAGGCTGAGCAGTTAGAACACAAGGAAATCAAGAAGTACCTAACCGAAAAATATCATCAGAGACCCAGAAGCCTACTGAAACCAAAATTGAACGGAGGGAACACAGTTAAAGCCATAAACACCTATGCAGCTCCAGTATTAACGTACACATTCGGGGTCATAGATTGGACTAACTGACTAGAAGATATCATGCGAAAGACAAGGAGAATGATGACCAAGAGCCGCCAACACCACCCGAAGTCAGCAGTGGAGAGTAACAATATCTCAGAAAGAGGGAAGAAGCGACCTGATAGAGCAACAGAAAATCGCGATGATTAACCTGAAGGATTAGTTCGAGAACAACACAGCACTACTCAACAAGGAAGATATATAAGTGGTATACCCCACTCAACCTAAGCGAGGAACCCCCTCCCGCCCAGACGATACAAGAAACGAAATTAGAAAGATGGGTAAAGAAGACCCATCATGCCAGACACTACAATGACCTCCATCAAGATCACATCGATAATATTGCTTCCAATGCATGGCTCACAAGCGGGACGCTCTTCCCTGAGACTGAAGGATTCATGCTGGCCATCCAAGACCAGGTAATCAACACCAGAAACTATAGAAAATACATCGCAAAGGAGCCCGGAATGTCAGATGACACATGTCGACGATGCCACCTGGCCTCAGAAACGATCCAACACTTCACCGTGGGGTGCAAGGTGATCGCCCAGACTGAGTACACTCATAGACACAACCAGGTAGCCAGGATAATACATCGGAAGCTAGCGTGGAAATACCAGTTGACCAAAGAAAGTGTACCATACTACAAGTATGAACCGAAAGCAGTACTAGAGACCCGAATCCACAAGCTGTGCTGGGACCGCGCCATAATAACGGATAAGACCATCCCGCATAACAAACCGGCCATAAGGAAGATAGATAAGTGGTATACCCCATTCAACCTAAGCGAGGAAACCCCTCCCGCCCAGACGGTACAAGAAACGAAGTTAGAAAGATGGGCAAAGAAGACACTCCATGGAAGACACTACAATGACCTCCATCAAGATCACATCGATAACATTGCTTCCAATCAGGTAGGTAGCCTTTTCCACCTTGTCTACCTTTGTGGACAAGATGGAAAAGCCTACCAACCTGATTGACATAGTGGTGCCCAACACTAGCAATGTCCAGAAAACCCATGAGGAAAAAATTAGGAAGTACACGAACCTGAGACATGAGATCAAGGAGATGTAGCATATGGAAGAAGTATCGCAACCATCCCAATCATCGTGTCAACCACTGGTATGGTACCAAAGACTCTACATAGCAGTCTAGCAGCAATAGGTCTCCCATAGAACACCTACAAGGAACTCCAGAAAGTCGCAATGGTGAACACTTGTAGGACAGTCAGAGATTTCTTCGACCGGCAGTAACACCAGACATTACAACCTCCTGTGTACTTGGTAGCAGTACCCGTCACGTAGTGGAATCCAGCAATCAGGGAGAAATAATATAAGAGCAACAACAATAATAATAATAATACCTTTAAATGAATTTAAGGTGTTGTGGGGGGGGGGAGTGACAGATACTGGTAGCACTCCAAATATCTTTGTTTTTAGCAGCCATTCAGAATGTTTTGAGGAAGCTGTTTCGATCAGGGGTCTGCCGATTGCAGTCGTTTTACCATTTTTGGTAATCTGGCGAAGGATTCCAGATATCTTTGAATTAGAAATGGTGAGAACTTTCCCACAGGCTGGGTGTATAGGGAGTGTATTTCCAAAAAAATTGGCAAGTCATGGCACTGTGTTTCCCCTTCGAAGCCTTTTGGGTTGGTTCAGGTCATTGTCAGGTCATGTGTCTCTGGCCTTGAGCTTGAAGGCCCTGTAGGTGGATAGTCATTTATATCCATCATTGCTCCTTTTTTGCCCTGGAGTATACCTTCAACCCCAGGTTACCAGATCACCCAGGTGGAGGCAGGAGTGGTGCCACCTAGTGACAAAGTGACTGGAGATGTTAGTTTGTTAGTGAACAGATTTATAAATATACTAAGAAAAGAAAGGTGATTTTCCTTTCCAGGTTCTTGTTCAAAGTCTGTTAAGTACAGAACCACTTTCAAAGAACTGAGTGTACGAAAGGAACTAGAAATAAATCAGAACATAATCACTGGGAAAATCACACTATATATTGCTCAGGAAAAATCATTTGGACACTATACCTTAGAACTCGCGGCCCTGTCCAATGCATTGGGAGTGAACCGCCCTGTAATTAGCATTTATCCCGCAGTGTTCAGTGAGCAGAATAAGCAATGACCAGGCAGAGTAAAGCATCTACTTCAGTTACTCCAAAGCATGAAGTTTCGTTAAATATATGGTTTGAGTTTCATTTGTCATTTTCACAACAACAGTCTACCCTTGTCTATTTCTTTGTTTCTATACAGCCAACATGCCCTGGACTTTGTCGCTGGCCACGAATAATACATTTTATAATGCTTTTATATGTACCTGTTCTGTTTTCGTTTGTGGTGGGAAAATTTGTTGCAAAGTTACTTGAAGGAGAAACTGGGAAAACGTGGGAAACGAAACAATAAAATTCAGCCAATTACAGAGATTTTCATTTGCTTTAATGCAGAGAAAGAAAGTTCCGCCGATCTTGTCAAGCATCATGTGCCATTCTGTGCTTTGACATTTTCAAGTGCCTTGATTCTACCTTTATAAGTTTCTTAGACACGAAAAAATTTACTCATACCATCTTTGTTTTTCTAACTTGTGATAGAAAGGCTGAAGATGTAAGTAAATTTATTATTCCAGTTGTATTATTGCTGTAAAGTTGTTGCATTGATTGTTCCTTCCTTCGGCAAGAAATCCGCCAACAGAACGCCTTGACGATCCCAGAACACTGTGGCCATGACTTTTCTGGGAACAGTTTCGAATTTTTTGTGCACAGGAGATTGTGGATGTTTCCAGGTCATGGACTCTTGTTTGCTCTCCAGGGTAAAGTGATGAACCCACGTTTCGTCTGTTGTGATTATGCGAGCGAGAAAATCCTCTCCTTCGCCGCTGTATCGCAACAGGTTCTCCAGACGTTTTGCTTTGCCCTCCTCTGACAATTGTCGGGGCACCAAGCGGCAGCACACCTTCGAAAGGCAAGGACATCGTGAACAATTTCGTGAACAGTAGGCTTACTCTCTTTCACTATTTGTCCAATTTAACGCAGTTTCACTCGCCTGTTTTCAAGAACGATGCCCTTGATGCGAGAAATGTTGTCTTCTCTCTTGCTCGGCGGACTGCCTACCCGCCCGATGAAAAAAAAAAAAATATGTGTTACCTTACTTTTCGGAAACCTCTCGTAGATATCTTTCTATACATTAAAATAATTTTCTTCCTAGTGATATTTATTCAGCTAATGGGAGAAGAGAGATGCGGGTTACGTGGTAATACGTAACAGAAGCTTTTTTTTTACTTTGGTAAAACAAGCTTCTGTTTAAGCGTGGTTACGTGCTATGTTTATCTAACATGACATTCGGTACCAACTTGATTTCCATATGTAACGTATTTATGTATTCATCGCAGAGGAAGAGACACACACAGTGTGAAAGCTTCTGTAAATATTTTATTTTACTTCATCAAAAGAAGCGAGCAGAGGCGAAGCCCCCCCCCCCCTTTTAGAATCTTAAAATATTATGCCTTGTTGCATTTAGTTTATTTAAATAAATACGTTATATGGAAATCAAGAATGGTACCGAATAGTCGTTTTACATTAAACATAACACGTGACTACGCTTAAAGAGAAGCTTGTTTTAAATAAAAATAAATTTTCTGTTTATACTCCGGGACGACCGGAGAAGTTCACAAGATAGACAGAATACAAGAAACATATTCAACAGTCACGGGCTTGAACCCCGGTCACTCAAGGCACGTGTACTTATGCGCCCGCGCACCTCACCACTAGGCTACGGCGGCCCAATACCACAGTAAAACAAGCTTCTGTTACGTATTTTTGTATTTGTTACGTATTATCATGTAACCCGCATTACTCTTCTCCCATTGGCTGAATAAATATGATTAGGAGGAAATTATTTTAATGTATAGAAAGAGCAATAAAATTATTAAAGAACGGAAACAAACGGTTAACAACGGAATACAGGTGAACAATTCAAACTATATTATATGCTTTCTGAAGATCAAGTTATAATTGAAAAATCAGAAGATGACTACAGATAGCAGTTAATGAACTAAATAAATCAGGTAAAAAATATGAAATGATCTCCGCCCCAAAAACAAAATCAATTGGTTTATGAGGGAAAAACCATACAAAGAGTCTCAGAATTGTTATTAATGACAAAACAATATAAAAAAATCCGATTTCACCTGTTTTGGCAAATTTAATATCAAACGAAGGGAAAGACATTATCACGATCATTATTAAAATCCACTCATTCACACCTCGATGGTAAGCCCTTAGGTGGCAACGAAGGTGTAGAGTGGTTCTCTTCAAGACGCCTGGTCAGCGTGAAGAGGAAAAGACCAAACCCTCCAGCATATGACAGCACAACAAAGCAAATGGCCCTCAGTCCCCAGCAGCTTTCACTCTCCCTCTTACAGCAGCGAGAAGATCAGAGTGGAAGCAGAGGGTGCTAAGAATCTCTGGGTACGACCAGGCTGCCATGCACGGAAACTGAACTTGGCCTGTTATAACGTAAGATCACTCATCGGTGAAGACACGATATTAGAGCTGGAAAAGGAATTAGAAAATGTGAATTGGAATATCATCGGTTTGGCTGAAACAAGAAGAAATGAATCACTTATAAGTTTATCAAGTGGAAATCTGCTGTACGCCAATGGAAACAGTGAAAGGAGTGAAGGCGGAGTTGGGTTTCTGGTCCATAAAGATTTTAAAAACAACATTTTGGAATTCAAAAGTACATCACCAAGGGTGTCAAGACAAATATTCAAGATTTCTAAGAGGTACAAGCTAAAGATTATAATGATTTATGCACCAACATCGAGCCATGATGATGAAGAGGTTGAAGAAATGTACACTGAAATTGAGAGTCTTCTAGATGAGCAGAAAACCCACTACACTATTATTATGGGGGACTTCAATGCTAAGGTTGGAAAAAGGCAAAACAGCGCAGAAAGAGGAACTATAGGAAATTTTGGAATTGGTGAAAGAAATAAAAGAGGTGAAAGACTTGTGGAATTTGCAGAATCTCAAGGACTGTCAGTAATGAACACTTTTTTCAAGAAAAGGGTGAACAGAAAGTGGAAATGGAAGAGTCCAAATGGATTAACAACTAATGGAATCGACTTCATCCTCACTAACAGAAGATATATTGTGAATGATGTTACCGTCCTGAATAAGGTAAATGTTGGAAGTGATCACAGAATGGTAAGATGTACACTTGATATAGATGTAGGAAAGGAAAGGAAAAAACTGACGCGAGTAAATAATACAAAGGTCTTTGAAATAACAGAAGAGGAGAAAAAGCAGTATGTACTGGAACTTAAGAACAAGTTTGAGCTTCTGCAGACTGCTCAGGACCAAGATATCGACGAGGAATATTACAACTTTCTGAAAGTGATAAAGCCAAAGAAACCTATAGGGAAACAGAAATTCCAAAGAAGAAAAAATTAGTCAAGAAACACTTGTCATGATGAACCAAAGACGACAAATGAAGAGCAAGAAAAACACTGACAGGGAGAAAATTGAGTATACTGAGTTATGCAAAGCCATTAGAAAGAGACTCAGAGAGGACATAAGAAGATTTAACACAAGAAAAGTAGAACAAGTATTAAGAGAAAAGAAAGTATTTAAATCAGCAGCCATGAGCAGTAATACAGAAAGACAAATGATACTGAAAGTGAAGAATAGCGATGGTGTACTTATAAACAGCAGAGAAGGCATAATTCAAATAGCAGAAGACTACTATAGAGAATTATACAAGGAGCAAGGGAATGATACCAGCAGTGGGAACATGGATTGCAAAGTAGCAACACATACGACATGCCCGATATTCTTCCTGATGAGGTAGAACATGCATTGAAGAAAATGAAGAATCGGAAAGCCCCGGGGAAAGATGAAGTTACTGTAGAGTTGTTAAAATTGGGAGGAAGAGACATAACACAAAAACTGGCAAGGCTCTTCACAAAGTGCATTAGAAAGGTGTGATGCCTAAGCAGTGGAATAATGCAATCATAGTTTTGCTGCATAAGAAAGGAGATAAATCAGAAATTGGAAATTATAGACCAATTAGCTTGTTATCCCATATCTACAAGTTGTTCACAAGGGTCATTACTAACAGATTAGAAAGAATACTTGATGAGAATCAACCGAAAGAGCAAGCTGGCTTTAGGACAGGATTCTCAACTATGGATCACCTTCACGTAATATCACAGCTAATGGAGAAAGCAAATGAATATAAAACACCATTATGCCTGGCATTTGTGGATTATGAAAAGGCATTTGACTCCATACAGCATAAGGCAATGTTTCGGGCACTGGAAAGACAAGGCATAGATACTCCATATATTATGATTTTGAAGAAAATATATGAGAGTGCTACATCCTTTATTAGACTAGACAAAGACAGTAGCAAATTTAAAATAGAGAAAGGAGTTCGACAAGGAGATACAATATCGCCGAAGCTGTTTACTGCTGCCCTTGAGGAAGCTTTCAGAAGATTAGACTGGTCGCAGAAAGGAGTCAATGTGAACGGAGAGTACCTAAACCATTTACGATTTGCAGATGACATTGTGGTCATAAGGCACGATCCCAAAAAATTAGAGGAAAATATTAATCAGTTATGCACAGTTAGTAAGGATTTTGGACTAAAGATGAATATGGCTAAAACAAAAGTAATGATGAACAAGTATGCCACGGAAAGGGAAATAATGATTCAAGGAGCAGTAATTGAAAAGGTGGAGTCATATACTTATCTGGGACAAGTAATTAGCTGTAATAATGATAAATGGCTGGAAGTCAAGAGAAGAATAAATTTTGGATGGATAGCATTCAGGAAATATAGTCACATACTGAAGAGCAATATCCCAGTTTGTCTGAAACGTAAAATAATGAATCAATGTATACTGCCCACCATGACTTATGGAAGTGAAACTTGGGCACTCACCAAAAGAATGGAAGAGAAGCTAAGAACTACACAGCGAAGAATGGAACGAATTATATTGGGAATCAGACTGTTAGATAAGAAGAGAAACACATGGATTAGGCAGCAAACTCAAGTGAAGGACATTCTTATCAAAACTAAAGAACTAAAATGGTCTTGGGTAGGACACATAGCTCGAAGACATGATGACAGATGGACTAAGAAAATAACAGAATGGTACCCAAGAGGAGCTAGAAGAAAACCTGGAAGACAAAGGCGGAGATGGATAGACGAAATTCATGAGTTTTTGAGTAGTAAATGGATGGCCAGTGCTCAAAACAGAAGGAACTGGAAAGTTGCTGGAGAGGCCTTCATCCTGCAGTGGATTGAAAATGGCTGATTATGATGATGATGCTACTGGGAAAATTAAATTACTTCAGATTTATGCAAAATTCCTGCTCTCTTAGGTGTTTAATTTACTTTAGTGCAATTCAGTTTCTTTGTTTTTTTTGTAAAGAGCACAAATAAAATTTGTAAAAAATTTAACTCCAGGGGCTCTCATCTGGTGAGTATGGGCTAGGCACACCCACGGTCCTGAGCTGGATATCACCATTCTTCTCTTTCTTGGTGATTCCCTTTTACTTCTAATTCTTGTTTTCTCTCGGAGTAATTCAGAAATTTTTTTTTTTTTTTTTTTTTTGGCTGATGCAGCATAAGCCTCAGGCTTCATTGCACTATATGGCTAATAATAATATTTTTAATAATAATAAGCTTTGTCTTAGTTATTTATTTGTTGGTACTTTGTCATCTCTTTTCTCTTGTACATCGCCATATTATCTCCTATCGGCAGATTTTGGAACTTTTTTTTTTCGCGGGATTCTTCTCCCTATGCCTTGAATAGTTTACTTACTAATTTTGGTGGCATTCCACTTATTACTACAGAGAGCTCTGAATAGGGATACTTTAATTATGGCCACCCTGCACTTATCTAATCTATAGACAAATACATTAGATAAGTGCATGGGTAGGGGTGTTGACGTGTAGTCATAATGCAAAAATTAAAGTGCCTGAGTTAGTTAGTTATTTGGTTTTTAGGAGCATTAGCAACAAAGGCCATATTGCTCCGGGATATGCGGTGTTCATTCCCTGACCTTTCCACATCCTCCGTAGATGGTGGTGACGGGCTCGAACCCCGGTCGAATCAAGAAGCACTGCTGCTCCTTCCCACCTGGCTACGGAGGCGCCTCAAAGTGCCTGAAAAATAATAGCCGATTACATAAAATTAAACGAAAATGTACAAATGGTAATGCTATAGATCCTAAGATTTTAACTATGTCATCAAGGGCCAGCAGCTAAAAATGAAATTCGGCAAATACAGCCAAAGGAAATACAGCAAGAAGTAAGGCCTCTGTTTCTGTTGATATATACATAGCAGACAGCTACGTATATACACCGAGTGATCACTAAATTATGACCACCTACCCAATGCTTCGTAGGTCCTCCTTTTTCCCCTCAGTACAGCAGCTATTCGACGAGGCATTAATTCAACAAAATGTCGGAAGCGTTCGGGAAGTACGTGTGTGTAATGCGGTCTGCAATGCAGGTATGGAGGTGACTGATGTATCCAGACGCCTGATATGCCTTTCCATAGTGTCCCACAAGTGCTCTATGGGATTGATATCGTTGGAGTTCGGAGGCCAATCGATATACTGGATGTCAGAACTGTGTTCTTCAAACCATTCCAGCACAAGTGCCCGATGGCTCAGAGCATTGTCATCTTGGAAAACCACATCGCCATTCGGAAAAAAATGTAACATAGCGGGGTGTACACAGTCAGCAAGCAGTTGACGATAGGGGAGACCACTGATACGTTATACCACATGCACCAGGGGTCCAAGTTCCTGCCAGTGAAACATGCCCCACACCATACAACCGCCTCCACCGGCCTGAACTTTTGATAACATGCATGATGGGTGAAGAGCCTCATGTTGTTGGCGCCAAATCTGTAAATGACCACCCACGGTGTGGAGTAAATAACGTGACTCATCCGACCAGCACGCCTTCTTCCAGTCTTCTAACATCCAACTTGCATTCTCTTTGTACCAGGCGAGTCTTTTACGCCGATAAATCTTGATTAGGAGAGGATTCCATTGGGATCGTCTGCTAGTGTAGCCCATACGTGCGAGCGTGCGACGCATTGTCATGCCAAATATTGTTCCTGGTTGGCTCGTATTGTATTGGGTAGTCAACTTTTGAAAAGTGCTGCGCCTGTATGAGTCGTTGGACCCGGCGCTCGCCTCTAACATCAACCTTTGCAGTTTTGCCGTCGGGTCGTTGTTTGACCATTTTGACGCCAGTCCTGGTACACTTTAACTACGGCGGCTCTTGAACACCACCTGTTCAGCCATTTAGGAAATTGAGGCACCAGCACGTCGAGCACCCGCAATCTGTCCTTTATCAAAGTCCGATAAATCCTTTTTACCCATCACGCTTGGAATTTTACTACCTACTGAACCTGTGACATCTTATCAATGCTATGTAGGTCGACTAACTCCGCCCTCTCGAACCTCACGTGGTCAACGGGTCGCATTCATTTTTCATAGGGGTGGTCATATACCTAGCTGTATATACCTATATATATCAGAACAGAAACATAAGCCTTATTTCTTGCTCTATTTCCTTTGGTTTTGGCTGCCGGCCCTTACTCACACTCGAATAAGACCTTGCATTTTGGTGCATTAAAATATAGCTGCCGCTTCTCTAATTAGTATTTCTGCTATTACTAGCAGTGATCCGGATCCATAAACTAGCACAATATATTATTATTTTTTCATTCTTTTTTAGCCGCTCTGTTTTTTATTAGCTTATTCGTGTATATATATATCCAATATTTTAAATAAAATAAAATAAAACATATGCCAGTAGTATGGCAAAAACTGTAGAGCGAAAAATAACCCAAATAAACAATCGAACGAAAAGAAAGAATAGATATAAATAGTAGCCCAGAAACCCTTGTATAATTTCGAACTTTAAATTCAATTAATAAAAACTATATAAAAATTTAGGATAATGCCAATTATTTATTAATTTAGCGGTAACCCCCCCCCCCCCGAGAGGTACCAGTTCCGAAAGACGTGAAATATCACCAAAAGAGGGTTAAAGGAACTACCAAACGATAACAAAATTAAAATAAAATAGACTGACCATCATGTCCCATATCGACAGAGGACCACGAGGCCAATAATGGTCATGGAATCGCTGCATTTCAATCGCTATACAAATCGTCGCCATGGTGAAAAGATCGAAGTACCAATTCACTCTCCCTCCTCCGATCGATCCACCAATGCAGAGGATTTGCACGGCGGTGGTCCTTATGCAGCAAAAAATAACATATAGAACAGACAGCACTCTAGAGCAAAGCCACACCACTGACATACTGTAAGCTGAATCAGCTTATATAGAAGAAAAAGGAAAATAGATGGCGGCACAGGCGTTGCTAAATTTTTTTTTTTTTTTTTTTTTATGTGAACCCCAAGCACGAGAGGTATTAGAACCTATAGTACTTAGTACCGTGCTTGGGTTGGAGGTTGAGAAGACGAAAGAAGATATTTGTTGACATTGGACTTGAACTTCTGTAGATTGTAATTTTCAGGAAATACGTATGAAGGAAGGTTGTTCCAGAAAACGGCAGTTGAATGAATAAATGTGGAAGATGAAAAGTTGGTTCTGTGGGTTTGAAGTTGGACAGTAAATGGATGTTGGCTGGTGGCGGCACGTGTTCGGACTGTTTTGAAAGAGAGAGCAGGAATTATAGAAGCCAATTCAGAAGAACAGTGCCCATGGAAGTATCTGTTCTGTAGAAGAGGCATGCAGCAGAAACAGTACGTCTATGAGAAAGCGAGTGGAGAGACTCTGTTAGAGATGAGTCATTAATTAACCTAACTGTCCTCTTCTGAATGGAATCAAGAAGCCTGAGGGAGGTTTTGGGGGCACCACCCCAAATGTGGGAACAATATTCCATGGCAGGGCGGATTTGCGATTTATACAGAGTAAGCAGCTGTTTGGAAGAAAAGTAACGCCGAGAGCGAAAGAGAAAACCAAGTTTTTTAGATGCAGAGGAAGCAATATTTGTAATGTGCTTGTGCCAAGAGAGATTAGAAGTCAGGGTAATCCCCAAAAGAGATATATCCTTTTGCCTAGAAATTGGAGTGTCACTAAAGATAAGCATAGGAGCAGAAGAATCCTTTTTGCGAGATATAAGACAAGACTGAGTTTTAGAAGGGTTGAAATCAACTAAGTTTTCTTTGCCCCACTGGAGAATTACCTGAAGATCGGCATTTAAGGAATTGGTAGAAGATTTTCGAGAAATTGAAGCTGATTGAGAAGGACAAGATTTCTCAAAACGGAAAGTTGAATGCAATTTGCTATCATCGGCAAAACTATGGATGGGATTTCCAGTCAATGGAAGAAGGTCATTGATATACAAGAGGAAAAGAGTGGGGGAAAGAACTGAACCTTGGGGGACACCGGCATTAGTGGAGAAGTTAGAAGACAGAGAGCTATCTACCATCACCCTCAGTGAGCGATCAGAGAGAAAACTGGATAACCAATTACTAAAAACAGTTGGCAAACCATAAGATGGAAGCTTGTTTAGAAGACCTTTATGCCAAACACGATCAAAAGCCTTTGAGATGTCAAGAGCAACTACTTGTGTTTCACCGAACCTTTCCATTGAAGTAGTCCATAAATGGGTAACATAAGCCAGAATATCACCAGTGGATCGACACTGACGGAATCCATACTGGTGATCGTTGATCAGACGGAAGGTTTCTAGGTAGTTTAAGAGTTGGCGGTTAATTGATTTCTCCATTACTTTAGAAAGAGTAGAAGTAATTGCAATGGGACGATAATTGGATGGGAGGGATTTGTAACCCTTTTTAGGAACTGGCTGGATATGAGCAAATTTCCAAGCAGAAGGAAAAACACCTTTGGAATAAGAAAGTGAAAAAAGGCGGCAAAGAATAGGAGTAAGTTCAGGAGCACTGATTTTGAGAACAAGTGGAGAAATACCATCAGGACCTAGAGCTTTTTAGCATCAAGATTCATCAAAATCCTTCTGACATCCTTTTGACGGAAGACCACAGGAGGCATTGAATGGACCGTGTTGGGAATGGTGAGAGGTGTTTTACCAAGTTCATTAATACATGAGCTGGAAAAAAAATGGGATGCTAGCAGGTCAGCTTTATCCTTGGCTGAAGTGACAACAGAACCATCTGGTTTGGACAAAGGTGGAAGCAGAGATGGGCAAAAGTTGCGGCCAATAGCTTTGGCAAGAGACCAGAATGCTCGGATACCATTAGGGCAAGAAGCAAGTTTTCTACTCTTAGCCTGTTCAAACTCTAGTTTGGACTGATTAATAACTGCTTTACAATTGTTGCGAGCTTTGGTGTAGGCAGAAAATGAAACTGAAGAATTAGAAACAAGCCAATTACGATATGCAACATTCTTCTCTTGAACAGCCTTAGCACATTTATTGGAAAACCAAGGTTTAGATAAAGGACGAGATTTTAAAGTGGAGTGTGGGATAAAGGATTCCATTCCGGCAAGAATAATTTCACTGACACGATCTGAGCAAACGTTGACATCAGGAGTTTTGAAACAGTAATCCGACCAAGGAAAAGAAGAAAAGAAGTCTAGCAGGTCATCCCATTTTGCATTCTTGTAATGCCAAACAACACGAGGTTGGGAATAGCCATGAGATAAAGGTTCCATTGGAGAAGAGACAATCACCAAGTTGTGATCTGAAGTGCCTAAAGGACCTCTCACTTCGACCGTGTACTTAGAAGGGTTGTTTGTGAGAAAAAGATCAAGCGTATTGGCTGTATGATTCGGATTGTCCGGTATTCTTGTAGGTAAATGAACAATCTGTGCTAGGTCATTAGTAATTGCAAAAGCCTCAGCATCTCGACCTGCTGGGTCGGTGTGACTAGAAAACGGAAGCCAGCTGGAGTTGTGAACATTAAAATCACCAAGGAAAATTACCTCACTGTTAGGAAAGTTGGACTGAAGAAAGTCAAGTTGCAACGAGAGGAAGTCAAAGAGCTCCAAGTGATTAGTGGAGTTGGGAGAACGGTAGAGACAACAGATGAATTTGACACAATGAGGTAGAGAGATTTTAAGCCAGAGAAGGTCAAAGAGAGGAGATTCCAAATTGCCAAGTCTCTGACAGGGAATATCAGAACGGACATATGCACAAGTACCACCTTTGAGGCGAAAGGAATCATACAGCGAATAATTTGGGCATCCGAGATGAGCAGTAGTTTTATCAACCGATAACTGAGATTCTGTCAGAAAAAGTACATGTGGTTTGGCAGACTGCAAGTGGAAATGACATCGTTGAGATTAGAATTGAGACCACGTATATTTGTGAAATGAATTAGGAAGTCCTTGGGAGGTTTAGATCTTTTCGCAGATAAGCTTGTTCTATTAGTTTGACAATTCATAGCGTATTCAATATTAAGAAAAAGTGGGCGGGACAGGCTGTATGAAGCAATGAAATTTTTGGATATGGTGTACATGTGGTAAGAATATACCCAGATCCTTGACATAACGTGGCCTCGACAATGCTCCTCGCATACACACTACTCGGACTCCCTCCAGTCACTATCTGGCAGAGTAGAGGTAGCAAGATTATACACTAGCTGATCCGGAAGCCTCCTAGAGAGTTACCAATATGTTCGGTCCGGTGTACTAACTAGCGGCCGGCCTGCGAACACCGTTTTAGAGCTGTACCCTCGAAATCTAAGGAACATTGGATCTCGCCACGACGTTCATCATAACCTCAAAAGTCATCAATCATACTGCATGATGGAAAAGATAGGGAAGGGTTGACCGGAACTTAGCTCTAGAGACTAAACATGGGTTCCACCACTTCAAGCCTCCAATAAGCAAAGTGGTGGTATTTCACCGGTTGATGAGAGTCATCTACCACCTAGAATATCGACCCATTACTATTGAATTATATTAAATGTTGACGAAAGTTAAATTATAATAAAATAAATAATTAAGCATTCATTAGAGGCAGCAACTTGCAATTCCTCCATATGAAGCCGAAATATATACTATCATTGAATTATATTAAATAAAGTTAAATTATAATCAAATGAATAAATAAATAAATAAATAAATAAATAATTAAGCATTCATTAGAGGCAGCGACATGCATTTCCTCCATATGAAGCTGAAATACATCCAATATTTTAAATTAAATAAAATAAATTAATAAATAATTGGCATTATCCTAAATTTTGTATAGTTTTTGTTAATTGGATTTAAAGTTCGAAATTATACAAGGGTTTTTGGGCTACTATTTATATCTATTCTTTCTTTTCGTTCGATTGTTTATTTGGGTTATTTTTATGTTAATTTTCGCTCTGCAGTTTTTGCCATACTACTGGCTTATGTTTTATTTTATGTTTAATATATATATATATATATATATATATATATATATATATATATATATATATATATATATATATATAATTATTGATAAAAAAGTAAAGAGAGAAAGTTAAAACGACAATAATTGTAACTAATATGTAAATAATATTTATGAGTCAATGCAGTTGCAAGCAATCATGCAATACACCCATAATGTCTATAATATTAAGGGTAATATAAAGAACCATTAGAATAAGCAAATCAATCCAATAATAATACCATAAGGGACCTAAGAAAACGCAAAAAAAAAAAAAAAAAAAAAATTATTATCGCTTTTTACCGACAATCTAGATGACTTCAACTGGGGCCAACCACCCAGAATGAAGGCAAAAAACGACAAGAGGTTCTCTGTTTCTATGCTAAGTAATTTAAATCTAAACCAAATATAAACCAGTATAGGCCGAATGTAAATCGAATATAAATAAATCGAAAGATAATAAAAGTTAAGAAAATTTAGAAATATTAGAATCAAAGGTAAGAAATATAAGTAAAATATAAAAGTAAGCATATATTAATCATCGTTGACCCGACAGAGAACGTAATTTAATGATTAAAATAAGATTAAATATATAATACATACTACATATTGACCGTATCTAGGACATAATGTAATAGTCGTCAAAATAATATGTGGTGCCCCCTATGTGATGGATACCGTAAAAATAAATAATTAAATTAACGCATAGAGAAACATGCAGATAGTAAGAAGAAAAACTAAAGGAGTAGGAATAATAGAACCTGAACTCCACAAAGGCGAAAAACAGTAGTAGAGATAAGAAATAGTTTCTCCTACGTCCTCGGATTGCCCTGATAATTTCGGAGAAATAAAAATAAAGAGTGTAGGACAGTTTAAAGACATTACAAGATATAAGTTGTGGCTCGGGTATGCCCGGGATCGCAAACCCGTTCCTATAGTAGGACCCTGAGCTGAATTTGCATGTTATCTCAGCGTGAACATAAGTAAATTTAAATGAATTTAACTATATATTAACTATATATTTAAAAAAAAAAAAAAAAAAAAATGATACACTCTAATTTGCAAGCCGGTGGGTACAAGTTTTCTACGCCGTAAGACACCAAGAATGCAAAGTGTATCCTATTTACATATATACATGGCACTAAATATAACGATTATATTGAAAATTATATTAAAACAATAGGTTCAGAAAACAAATTTTTGAAATTAATTATGTTTATCGCTTTCCTGAAATGATATTTCAAGTAAGCGATAGGGAAATTATTATTGATCAACCTGCCGTACAACGCTGTTAAGCCCGCTGAACAATTTTTATTACTATTGCAGATATAAGCAATCCTTAGACATTGCGATAAAATTATATTAGCATGCACTGATTTTGATATATTAGATTTCCAATTTGTAAGGCTGACTACGTTAAAATTAAATGCATTTCTTTTATTATATATGTTTTCGTCTATATTATTATTATGGAATATTTCTATATGAAGATACAGATAATTTGCTATAGTATCGGAACTATTAGTTTTTTCCAATACAAGTTCTACTGGATATAATTTACTGTAATCCTGGACAAAATGTGGACAATTAAAAAAACATATATCATCTACGTATCTATATATAAGTAGGTTATCTTGGAATTCTCTTTCTGTATAATATAGATAAAGGTTTGCGATTATGCTTGATGCTGGACTTCCCATAGGGGTGCCAGTCACTTGTAGGTATAACGATGTTCCGTCATATACATAATTATTAAAGATGCATAATTTTATTAGAGAATCCCAATAGGTTAAATCAACCTTTATGGCATTTTTATTTTCTAAATATAGTTTCTGGAGGACGACTTTTAAGTTATCAAGATTAATGCTCGTAAATAGACTATTAAAGTCAAATGTTTGTATTTGATGAATATTGTTATTTTTTAGAGCATTTATAATAGGTAAGTTATTATTTATTATAATAGTTTTATTTAAGTTATTTAATATAATTTTAAGTAACTTTTCTAACGTGTTTCCGGGAAATTTAGCATAACTGTCTCTACATGATGTTATGAATCTAAAAGCAATCGGTGTTTTATGAAATTTGGGTATGCCATATATAAATGGATATTTTAGGTTATTATACTTTAACTTTAATTTTTTTATGCAATGCAATTAATTTTTTGATTATTATATTAGAGGAAGATGTTATCTGTTTATATGTATGGCTAGACTGTAGTTCATTTTTTAAAATTTCTATATAATATGATTTACATATGATTGCATAATTACAAGCAGCTTTGTCAACGGGAGTAATTATAAAATGTTCATGTATATCTTTGAGCTGCCTATTTATTAATTTGGTATTATATAGATTATCCTGTATGAATTTCAATTGATTATATTAGCTAGATATGATATTAAGCATTGTAAATAACCACATGTGGTATGCTTCAACCGGTATATTATGGTTGTATGCTGATCTTATGTAGTATTTAAGTAAATCTAGATATAACAATTTTTTAAAGTTAGATTTATTAATAGGTAAATTAGGTCGAAATTTAAAACCCAGTGATAAAATATCTCTAAGTTCGGGATATGGGATTATATCTAAATTGCCGGTTATAATGTGATTATGGTTAGGATCCACGTATCTATGAAATGAAGGTTTGTGGCAAACACATGTATCCTGTCCGATGCTAATATTTTGAAGGTTTGTAGCTATTGTTTTATAGTTACACGCTTTAAGACCAAATGGTCTAGAATATCTAAATCTGATATTAATATGTAAGTTATTAATAGGCAGCAAGTCATTACGTAAATTAATAGTTTTATGTATATCTAAATCATCCATTAATTTATTTTGAAAGTATAAGATGAGGACAGAGTTTTCCGGCTGCTTGCTAACATTCAAAATATGAAATCTGAATTTGACAATGTCTGATATGATGTGCATAAGATGAGAAGATACAAAGACGTAATCATTGGTTTTTCTATTTAGTGCTTTGAGTACACTAAGTTTAATACTGAAAAGTGTGTTATGTATTTTACTAATATTTATAGGATCCGTGTCCCACATTTTGAATAAATCTATGAAGTCTCCTTATATACAGGGTGTTTCAGTTAAACGTTTCAGAACTTCTAAGAGGGGTAGGGTACATCCTGACAACTCGAAATCATATAGCAATGTGGGGTCGGAAATGCTTTCCTGAAGCGGTGTTGTACACAGAAGCACCATAAAGAAAAGAGACCGTAAGTGAGAAATCGTTTTAATAATACATGAAAAGAACCAAAAGGTACATGGATTAAAGTAAGTGTTCGAAGTTTCTTCCACGGGCTACAATGCACGCCTCACATCTCCGACGTATGGACATCCGAACATTCTGGAATACTCCAGGCGAATTTCGAATTTCTTCGGCAGCTACTGCGATTCTTGCAACCAGCTCATCAGCATTGTCAACAGGGGTGTCATAAACTAGCGATTTCATATGACCACAGAAATAAAAATCAAGACATGATAGGTCGGGTGACCGAGCAGGCCAACGCACGGGACCACCACGTCCGATCCACTGTTGACCAAATGTGACATCCAGGTAGTTACGAACATCTCCGCTATAATGGGCAGGGGCTCCATCGTGTTGGAACCACATTGTCTGTTGCGTCGATGCAGAAATCTGTTCATCTCTCAAAGGTTGTGGAAATACTTGCTGCAGAAAGATCAAGTAGATAGGTCCGGTTAGACGACACGGTAACAGGTAAGGTCCGATGAGGTGATCTCCCATAATACCGGCCCATACATTGACCGAAAATCGAATCTGTGCTGCACGACGTCGTATTGCATGCGGGTTCTCGACCGCCCAGATATGGTCGTTATGCGTGTTGAAAATTCCTTCCCTTGTGAAGGATGCCTCATCGGAAAACAACACTTCAGCAGGAAAAAGGGGATTTGTAGCACATTTTCCAAGGTACCACTGTGCGAAAGCAATACGAGGTGCATAATCCTCCGGTTGCTGTGTCTGGACACGCTGCACGTGAAACGGATGCATGTCTTGTTCTCGGAGAATCCTCCAGACGCTGCAATGGGAAACCCCGACTGCGTTTGCTAGACTTCGTGTACTCGTTCTTGGATTCCCTGTACATGCTGCAGCACATTCTGTTCGACGGCTGGAGTCCGTGCTGTTCTTACCCTGTCCCTGTCAGCTCTTTCAAATGAACCTCTCTCAGCTAACCTCTGGTGCAGTCTTGCAAAGAAATTATGACTAGGAATACGCCTCGTCGGATATCGTTCCGCGTACAAACGCTGTGCGGCTGGCCCACTACAATTTGCAGCCCCGTACTCCAAATGCATATCGGCTAACTCTGCGCTCGTGTAATCATCCATCCTACTAACTTGGCGTTCTTGTTCAAGAAATTCGAAATTCGCCTGGAGTATTCCAGAATGTTCGGATGTCCATGCGTCGGAGATGTGAGGCGTGCATTGTAGCCCGTGGAAGAAACTTCGAACACTTACTTTAATCCATGTACCTTTTGCTTCTTTTCATGTATTATTAAAACGATTTCTCACTTACGGTCTCTTTTCTTTATGGTGCTTCTGTGTACAATACCGCTTCAGGAAAGCATTTCCAACCCCACATTGTTATATGATTTCGAGTTGTCAGGATGTACCCTACCCCTCTTAGAAGTTCTGAAACGTTTAACTGAAACACCCTGTATATATATGTTTCTCTGTGTATGTATATGTACACTGGTGTTCAAACAAAGTGATCAACCCTTTTTTGCGATGGTATGTTACATTTATTTTATTTATTTCGTATGATGTGATCAATACACGAAGGAACCAGTTTTTTCTTGCTTGCTTCGTGTATCGTGGCCTGGATATCCAACCAACCGGTTGGTTCGGCACCATCGTGATATTCAGCCCGAGGCGTGAATCGAACCCGCGACCTTTAGCATTAGCCTTAGTAGAGGCATTTGATGCAAGAAAGCAAGCTTATGCAGCATCAGCCAAAAAAAAAAATAATAAATAATAAATAAAAAATAGCCACTTCCACTTCACCCCTCTGTTCGTTCGAAATACCTGTCCAGCTGAGCCTTAAACTTATTTAGGCTATCAACTTCCACGACAAGGGATGGAAGTCTGTTCCACCAACCAACCACCCACTGGCTAAAGACAAATTTCGTCACATCTATCCTACATCTGTCCTTCCTCAATTTGAATTTATGCCCTCTCAGGTGATTATTCTGAGCAAGAAGAAGAATCCCATCAGCATTGAGCATGCTTAAACCATTCAAGGCTTTATATACCTCTATCAGAGCACCTCGCTGGTGCCTAGTCTCCAGACATTGTAATCTTTGGGTTGCCAGGCAGGCAGTTTACCTACCCAACTAGCCCGGTCGGCGTATGTTACATTAATGACTAGCTTCTCAAATAGAAATATAAACAAAAGATATTTTGTTTTATAGTTAAGGCAAAGCTAAGTAATATTTGACACGTGCTCTCGAATATTCCAAAATGAGAATTTTGGAATATTTGAGAGCACGTGTCAAATCGTTATATGCTTTAATATAACAGTTTTGGTAAACACGACAATCATGGCTGAAATGTTATCAGAAGCCCTCAGTTTGCTCCAGTGTATCATTTTAAAAGGAAAACAAAATGAAAAGGTTCACCAGGTGCAAACTAATATTTGGTTGAACTGCCACTGGTCCTGATAACAGCAGCACACTGCCGAGGCATTGACAAGATCAATTTCTGAAGATAATCAACTGATAGTTCGTGGTTCCAAACAGGTATTATGGCTTAGTATTAGTATTAGTAACGGCCGCATGGTGCAAGAAAGCCTATGACATGCTGCACCGGCCAAAAAAAAAAAAAAAAAAAAAAAAAACAAAATCCGAACAAAACAATGATAAAAACAAAAAAAAAAATAAATAAATAAAATAAATAACTAAATAATAATAATTAATAAATAAAAAAAAAATAAAATAAAAAAATAAATAAAAAAGAAATTAAACCTATCATCCTATGCGCTTCCCTTACCCGAAAGTACTATCCAGATGACCTTTGAATTTCCCCAAACTGTCGGCCTCTACCACCCATGAAGGCAACTTATTCCAGTAATTTATAACTCACTGGCTAAAATAAAACTGCCTGCAGTCCAATCTAAACATTTCCCCCAGTAACTTGAATTTATGTCCCCTAGTTCTAGCATCATTTATAATCTTGAAAATTTTGTCCTCATTCATTTTACTGATGCCTCTCAGAGCCTTAAACACCTCAATCAAATCTCCTCTAAGGTGTCTAGTTTCCAAACTCTGCAACCCACATATTCGAAGTCTTTCTTCATAAGGACGCCCTTTTGCCGATCTCACCAGGCGAGTTACCCCTCTTTGCACCCTTTCAAGAAGCTCGATGTCTTTCTTTAGGCGCGGTCTCCATACTTGAACCCAGCATTCCAAGTGTGGCCCAACATAAGCCTTATACAATGGGATTATCACGCCCCTATCTCTACTTGCAAAAGCTCGATAGATCATCGATAGGACACCATGGGCCTTCCTTGCAACCTGTTTACAATGCTCAGAGAATTTCATGTCTGACCGTATCGTAACACCCAAGTCCCGTTCCTCCAGTACTGGGTTTAGTTGAACTCCACCAAGTGAATAAGTTTTTTTGGGATTACTGTTTCCCAGGTGTAATACCTTACACTTTGTTGGATTAAAGCACAGCTGCCATTTTAATGACCATTCTTGAAGTCTATCTAGGTCTCTCTGCAGAAGCTCAGCTTGACAGTGATCATTAACCCCTCTACCAATTTTAACATCATCTGCAAATTTAGACATCACGCCCTCTATGCCTTCATCAATGTCGTTTATGAAAATTAAAAACAACAGTGGTCCTAATACTGATCCTTGGGGAACCCCACTTCTTACATCAACCCAATCTGAGGAATAGCCATTTATCACAACCCTTTGCCTCCTGCCCTGAAGCCACCCTTCTATCCATCTAAGGATTTTCCCAGTGATTCAACCTGTTCCAGCTTATAAAGCAACCGCTCATGTGGGACTGAGTCAAAAGCTTTGCTGAAATCTAAATAAACAATGTCGAAATTATTCCCTAAATCCAGCTCGTGAGTGACCCTTTCGAAATAGCGAACCAGATTTGTTAAACATGATTTTCCCTTTACAAAACCACTGAGTATCCTTGAGAATTTCAATTCGATCCAAATGATCCTGAATTCCACCCTTGATCATTGCCTCCATGATTTTCCCTACTACTGAAGTCAGACTGACAGGTCGATAATTTCCAACTTCACTTTTAGAGCCACCCTTATGTATGGGAGATACATTTGCACTTTTTCAATCCAAGGGAATCTCCCCAGAGTCTAGTGATGCTCGCATAATTAGCCTCAATGGTTCAATGCACTCGCTTCCACCTCTCTTAAGATTATAGGGTATATTCCATCAACTCCAGGAGCCTTACTGGTGTGCAGGCTCGAAAGTTTTTTCATTAAATAATCTTGCGAAATTTCAATATCATTAATTACATATTTTTTAACTTCGCTCCCACAATTTCCCATTGCCACAAAACGTTTTTCATTTGTAAATATCGATGCAAAATAACTGTTGAGTTCATCTGCAACGGCAGCTGGTGTATTTATTACTATCCCCTTTACCTTACGTAAAGGTCCGATCTGGTTTGTCCTGCTCTTCTTGGCATTTATATATGTGAAGAATTCTTTATCCCCCCTCTTTGCTCTGTTTGCCAGTGATTTCTCATAAACTGCCGTTGCCTGTCGAACCTTTTCTGTGGCTCTATTACACATCATCTTGTAGCTGTTATAGGCTTCAGTACTTTTTATTGCTCTGTAACCTTTCCATGCCACCTTTTTCTGCTCAAGTAATGCGGCAACTTCACTATTCATCCAACTTGGAACCCTTCTCGTGGAGTATTTTTTTAATGGTATATACGCATTCAAGGCATCTGTGATTAATGTTTTAAAAGCGTACCACAGTTCAATTGTATTCATTTGTTGCGTGATATCTACCCAGTTAATGACTGGCAAAGTTGGGCAAAAGTTGCAGCCAATAGCTTTGGCGAGAGAGCAGAATGTTCGGCTACCATTAGGGCAAGAAGCAAGTTTTCTACCCTTAGCCTGTTCAAACTAGTTTGGACTGATTAATAACTGCTTTACAATTGTTGCGAGCGTTGGTGTAGGCAGAAAATGAAACTGGAGAATTAGAAACAAGGCAATTACGATATGCAACATTTTTCTCTTGAACAGCCTTAGCACATTTATTGGAAAACCAAGGTTTATTTAAAGGATAAGATTTTAAAGTGGAGTGTGGGATAAAGGATTCCATTCCTGCAAGAATAATTTCACTGACACGATCTGAGCAAACGTTGACATCAGAATTTTTGAAACAGTAATCCGACCAAGGAAAATAAGAAAAGAAGTCTCGCAGGTCATCCTATTTTGCATTCTTGTAATGCCAAACAATATGAGGTTGGGAATAGCCATGAGATAAAGGTTCCATTGGAGAAGAGACAATCACCAAGTTGTGATCTGAAGTGCCTAAACGACCTCTCACTTCGATCGTGTACTTAGAAGGGTTTGTGAGAAAAAGATCAAGCGTATTGGCTGTATGATTAGGATTGTCTGGTATTCTTGTAGGTAAATGAACAATCTATGCAAGGTCATTAGTAATTGCAAAATCCTCAGCATCTCGACCAGCTGGGGCGGTGTGACTAGAAAACGGAAGCCAGCTGGAGTTGTGAACATTAAAATCGCCAAGGAAAATTACCTCACTGTTAGGAAAGTTGGACTGGAGAAGGTTAAGTTGCAAAGAGAGGAAGTCAAAGAGCTGCAAGTGATTAGTGGAGTTGGGAGAGCGGTAGAAACAACAGATGAATTTGACACAATGATGTAGAGAGATTTTAAGCCAGAGAAGATCAAAGAGAGGAGATTCCAAATTGCCAAGTCTCTGACAGGGAATATCAGAACGGACATATGCACCGAAAGGAATCATACAGCGAATAATTTGGGCATCTGAAATGAGCAGTAGTTGATTCAACCGATAACTGAGATTCTGTCAGAAAAAGTACATGGGGTTTGGCAGACCGCAAGTGGAAATGGACATCGTTGAGTTTAAAATTGAGACCACGTATATTTGTGAAATGAATTAGGAAGTGCTTGGGAGGTTTAGATCTTTTCGCAGATAAGCTTGCTCTATTAGCTCGCTTCCGTAAAGGCGACTACGATGGACTGAGACAGTATTTAAATTCTATACAGTGGGACCAACTGATGATGTTACCAACAGTAAATTCAAAATGGGAAGTATTCAAAGAACTTATCTTGGAAGCTACTAGGCTTTACATACCAACTAAGAAATATTGTTCAAGGTTTAGGCCAAAATGGATGTCAGATGAACTAATGAGGCATATGGCAGAGAAGAAAAATGCATGGGATACTTACAAATTAACACATGACACAGAATCCTATGATAGATACAAGTTGATATGCAACCAAGTTACAAAGGAGGTTAGGCAGATTACGAGAAATCCTTGGCAAGGGATGCAAAGAAAAACAGCAAAGAGTTCTTTACTTATGTAAACGCTAGAAGGAAGGGGATGAATCAGATTGGTCCACTTGATATTGATGGGTCAACTGTTGATGATCCTGCTCAGGTAGCAAACAAACTAAATGAATATTTTGCATCGACATTCACATATGAGGAGTTATTCAGGGAGGGGAATGCCAGCGGTGTATTCAACTCTAGCAGTAAGCTACAGAATCTTGAAATAACTGGGAGTAAAGTGGAGGAGAAACTGTTGAAGATAAATACAGGAAAGGAACCCGGAGTGGATGGGATCTATCCAGTTATATTAAAGGAGGCAGCAAAGGAAGTAAGCAAACCCTTAGCCATAATTATGAGAGCTTCCTTGGACTCAGGGGAGGTACCCATAGACTGGAAATGTGCAAATGTGACCCGAATTCACAAAGGAGGATCAAAGGCTGACACAAGTAATTATAGACCTGTGAGCTTAACGTCCGTTCCAGGAAAATTAATGGAGGCACTGGTTAAAGAAGCACTGCAGGATCATTTAGACAAGACTTCAGTTATAGCTCGGACACAGCATGGTTTTGTTAAGGGGAAGTCTTGCCTGACCAATTTGATTGGATACTGTGATGCAGTCACAAAAGAACTGGATGCAGGGAATAGCTTTGATATTATATACTTGGATCTTAGAAAGGCTTTTGATACTGTTGCACATGGAAGACTGCTACACAAATTGGAGCAGTGTGACATTGGAGGCAAATTGCTGCTATGGATAAAGGGGTGGTTGAGGGGGAGAAGACAGATAGTGGTAATCAATGGACACTGCTCATCGTGGACTAATGTTATTAGTGGAGTCCCTCAGGGCTCAGTGTTGGGTCCATTATTGTTTTCTGTATTTATAAATATTGATGATGGTATATCAAGCTTAATGTCCAAGTTTGAAGACGATACAAAGGTTGGCAGGGTTGTCAAGGACACTACTGACACTATGCTGCTGCAACAGGATCTGGAAAGTTTGAGCAGATTCCTACCTGGACAAGTACTTCCTACAGTACAAGCCCTGCTAATGATCGGAGTTGACCTCCAGAAATTCGCTTCTGATCGCAATTACAGGCGCTCGTTGGCCAAACTTGTTCCCCTTTTGTTTGGCCCCTGATGTCCACTCATACCGATACCTCCACCTGCTATCTGCTATGAGGCGGAGAACGGCACGTCGCAGGCAAATCGACGAACTGTCTCACAAGAAAATGCAATACCGAACATCAATTTGGCACTGTGAAATATTCTGACTTGTGTGAATATGCTTAAATATGTGCTTTGTACATATGAACGTGTACATACCTTGGTGTACTGTCTGCCTCACAACTGTGTACATACTCATATCTATTGAATGGCTAATGCTACGTTTTTAATTGTTATGTTATCTTTTATACTGTACATATTTTTATATTACCCCATATCATTGTCAAGCCCCTGGCCTCCTGGCTGTGGCGGGCACATTATTGTATATGTATCTTTACTGTACAATAAAGATTTTCTTCTTCTACTTCACAAAACACACAGACATGGTGATTTTTGCCTAGCCTTACTTATTGTACACAGTAAAAATTCGGAGTTGGTGGAGAGCCCCGATGCCGCCAGGCAAAAATCACGTCACTATTATTATTATTATTATTATTAGCCTTATGGTGCAAGGAAGCCTGAGGCTTTTTCTGCACTAGCCAAAGCCACAAAAAATTTCAGTTACCCCAGACAGAGACAGAGAGAGAAATAGAAGGGAATCACCAAGAAAGAGAAGAATGATGATATCCAGCTTAGGACCCTGGGTGTGCCAGGCCCATACTCACCAGATGTGAGCCCCTGGGGCATGTTCGATATCTAATCAGGAAATGAACTATGGAATCATTTACCTGTGATTTGTAGTGCGCGGCATTCTCAAATTCGAATAAATATCACTATGTAATTATTTACTTGCATTTATATAGGTCACTTAGGAAAAGGGTTTTTTGATTCCGTTTCTATAATGCATGAGGAATATTTTTCCATCCGAAAGAGCAGGACTAAATATTTAACTGAAATACAGTATATATAAAATATTAAAATATTTTACAAATATACAATATTCATTGATATACAAAAAACGTTACAATAGAACATCAAATGATGCATATGCATGAGGTGGTGAACATTATGGAGGCAGTTGTCAATAATTAATTGCATTTGTAGTGACGTAATTGCCTCGAGGACTTCTCCCATTGGCTCGAATAAATAACACATTCGTTTTTTTTGGTAATTTGTTCGAAGACCTTGGAAGTTGAAAATTTCGCTATATTACTAAGCTATTTATCTTCTTTTTTTTTTCTTTCTTTCTTTTTTTTTTTATGAAAACCCCAAACACGAGAGGTATTATAACCTATAGTACTTGGTACTGTGCATGGGTCGGAGGCTGAGAAGACGAAAAAAGATATTTGTTGACATTAGACTTGAAGTTCTGTAGACTGTAATTTTCAGGAAATACGTATGAAAGAAGGTTGTTGCAGAAAACGCCAGTTGAATGAATAAACGAGGAAGATGAAAAGTTGGTTCTGTGAGTTTGAAGTTAGACAGTAAATGGATGTTGGCTGGTGGCGGAACGTGTTCGGACTGTTTTGAAAGAGAGAGAGCAGGAATTATAGAAGCCAATTCAGAAGAACAGTGCCCATGGAAGTATCTGCAGAAAAGGCATGCAGCAGAAACAGTTCGTCTATGAAACATCAAGTGGAGAGACTGTTAGAGTTGAGTCAATAATTTACCTGACTGCTCTCTTCTGAATGGAATCAAGAAGCCTGAGAGAGGTTTTGGGGGCACCTCCCCCAGTTGTGGGAATAATATTCCATGCTAGAGCGGATTTGCGATTTGTACAGAGTGAACAGATGATTGGAAGAAAAGTAACGCCGAGAGCGAAAAAGTAAACCAAGTTTTTTATATGCAGAGGAAGCAATATTTCTAATGTATTTGTGCCAAGAGAGAGAAATTAGAAGTCAGGGTAAACCCCAAAAGAGATATATAATTTTTCCTAGAAATCAGAATGTCACAAAAGATAAGCCTAGGAGCAGAAGAATCGTTTTTGCGAGAGATATAAGACAAGACTGAGTTTTAGAAGGATCAGAATCAACTAAGTTGTCTTTTCCCCGCGAGAGAATTAATTGGAGATCGGCATTTAAGGAATTGGTAGCAGATATTTCAGAAGTTGAAGCTGATTGAGCAGGGCAATGTTTCTCAAAATGGAAAGTGGAATGCAATGTGCTATCATCAGCAAAACTATGGACAGGATTTCCAGTCAATGGAAGGTCATTAATATACAAGATTAAAAGAGTGGGGGAAAGAAATGAACATTGGGGAACACCAGCAATAGTGGAGAAGTTAGAAGACATAGAGCCATCTACCATGACCCTCAGTGAGCGATCAGGATAACCAATTATAAAAAACAATTGGCAAACCATAAGATGGAAGCTTGTTCAGAAGACCTTTATGCCAAACACGATGGAAAGCCTTTGAGATGTCTAGAGCCACTGCTTGTGTTTCACCGAACGTTTCCATTGAATTTGTCCATAAATGGGTAACATAAACCAGAATATTACCAGAGCATCGACACTGACAGAATCCATAAAGGCGATCATTGATCAGGGTTTCTAGATAGTTTCAGAATTGGCGGTTAATTGATTTCTCCATTACTTTAGAAAGAGTAGAAATAATTATAATGGAACGATAATTGGATGGGAGGGATTTGTCACCCTTTTTAGGAACTGGCTGGATAAGAGCAAATTTCCAAGAAGAAGGAAAAACACCTTTGCAATAAGATAGTGAAAAAAGGCAGCAATGAAAGGAATAAGTTCAGGAGAACAAGTGGAGAAACACCATCGGGACCTGGACCATTCTTAGCATCAAGATTCCTCAAAATCCTTCTGATGGAAGACCATAGGAGGCATTGAATGGAGTGTGTTGGGAATGGTGGGAGGTGTTTTACCAAGATCATTCATACATGAGTTGGAAGAAAAATGGGATGCTAGCAGGTCTGCTTTATCCTTGGCTGAAGTGACAACAGAACCATCTGGTTTTGGCAGAGGTGGGAGCAGAGATGGGAAAAGTTGCAGCCACAAGAGTTGGCAAGAGAACAGAATGCTTGGCTACCATTAGGGCAAGAAGCAAGTTTTCTACTCTTAGCCTGTTCAAACTCTAGTTTGGACTGATTAATAACTGCTTTGCAATTGTTGCGAGCTTTGGTGTACACAGAAAATGAAACTGAAGAATTGGAAACAAGCCAATTACGATATGCAACATTCTTCTCTTGAACAGCCTTAGCACATTTATTGGAAAACTACGATTTAGATAAAGGACGAGATTTTAAAGTGGAGTGTGGAATAGACGATTCCATTCCTACAAGAATAATTTCGCTGACACGATCTGAGCAAACGTTTACATCAGAAGTTTTGAAACAGTAATACGACCAAGGAAAAGAAATCTCTCAGGTCATCCCATTTTGCATTCTTGTAATGCCATAGAATACGAGGTTGGGAATAGCTATGAGATAAAGGCTCCATTGGAGAAGAGACAATCACCAGGTTGTGATCTGAAGTGCCTTAAGGACCATTCACTTCAACTGTGTACTTAGAGGTGTTGTTTGTGAGAAAAAGATCGCGTGTTGGCTGTACGGTTAGGATTGCCCAATATTCTTGTCAATTGCAAAAGCCTCTGCATCTCGACCAGCTGGGTCGTTGTGACTAGAAAACGGAAGTCAGCTGGAGTTGTGGATATTAAAATCACCAAGGAAAATTACCTCACTGTTAGAAAAGTTGGACTGGAGTAAGTCGCTGCAAAGAGAGGAAGTCAGGGAGCTTTAAGTAATTAGTGGAGTTGAGAGAACGGTAGAGACGTCGAAAAGAGGAGATTCCAAATTACCAAGTCTCTGACAGGGAATGTCAGAAGAGACATATGCACAAGTACCAGGTTTGAGGCGAAAAGAATCATACAGCGAATAATTTGGGCAACTGAGATGAGCAGTAGTTGAATCAACCTATAACTGAGAGTCTGTCAGAAAAAGTACATGGGGTTTGGGAGACTGCAAGTGGAAATGGGCATCGTTCAGATTAGAATTGAGGCCACGTATATTTGTGAAATGAACTAGGAAGTCCTTGGGAGATTTAGATCTTTTGACAGATAAGACTACTCTATTAGTTCGAAAATTCTTGGTTTAATTAATAGTAAGAAAAAATGTGTTGTGTGTGTGTGTGGGGGGGGGGGCATGCTGTATGAAGTAATCAAATTTTTTGGATATGGCGTACATATGGTAAGAATCTTCCCAGATCCTTGACATAACGTGACCTCGACAATGCCCCCCCTCATACACACAACTCGGACTCCCTCCAGTCCTTATCTGGCAGAGTAGAGGTAGCAAGATTATACACTAGCTGATCTCGTAGCCACCTAAAGGAGGCTTCCAGATCAGCTAGTGTATAATCTTGCTACCAATAGGTTTGGTCCGGTGTACTAATTAGCGACCGGCCTGCAAACACCGTTTTAGAGCTGCACCCTCAAAATGTAAGGAAGATTGGATCGTGCCATGTTCATGATAAACTCAAAAGTAATTAGTCATACTGAATGATGGAAGAGATGGGGGAAGGGCTGACTGGAACTTAGCTCTGGAGTCTAATCATGGGGTCCACCACTTCAAGCCTCCAAGAAGCAAATTTGTGGTATTGCATCGGTTGATGAAAGTTATCCACCACCTAGTATTGCCTGGTAACACAGCGGGGTGGCATTCCTCCATGTGATGTGGGCTCCAGATCTCAACCCCTGCTTACGTTGGTTCACACCTGGGTAGTCACCCACAATGTGCTTGTGCATGGAGGTTATACCCAGGTTTACCTGGGTATAACCTCCATGCACCTTTTACCCATTGTGAAAGTGCAAGCAGAGGATTTGGCTGTCACAGTTCGTCCAGTCTTCACCGAAAATAGGTTCACTTGACTTGAATGTCACCCGAATATCATTTCCATCAGCGTTCCACAGCTTGTCTGGATATGAGAGAATGTCTGTGACAACCTCAAGGACCTTTTATCTATCTAAAAGTTCATTTTTATAATGGAAATTGCACTACCTTTTCATCGTTATCATATGTTCCGCTATAAGAATAAATTTTGAACGCTTTTGTGAATTTTCTAAAACACATTTCTGGTCACCACCATAAAACAATAAAAACAATTTGCACTTTCCTGTTTATTGGGCTTTTCTGTTAGTGCATCTAATTATAAACGGGTAGTAAACTTATTCTTATTGCTTTTGCGATTATACCGATGCTACATCAGGAAAATGATGTCCAACTGTTATTTATTATTTAATGCTAGCTGTATCCATAGTTGTCTCCATTAAATTTGTAATAGTCGACCTTCGAGGAAGCACAGAATGCAAGTATTCTTTCCTGTCCCCAAAGCAGTGCTGATTGACTGTTCAGGATTGCTTTTTCAAATATTTTTTGCAGAGCATCCGATTGCGATGGGCCTGAAACCTTTACTGGTTTTAGGATTGTTTATTTTTGGAACTGGTTTTACGTAATATCTCTTCCATTTTTTCGGGATAACCCCCACACTTAGTATACGTTGGAAGAGGTCGTGGAGCAGGTCGATTGTGTAAGCACTACATATTTTACCACGAATAGAGGCAACTGGTCCGGCCCGATCGTTGCTTTATTGGGGAGCGAGTTAATAGCTTCGTTTTAAGTTTTCCCTGGTGATATTAATTTCACGTAATATGTTTCTAGCTCTAATTTGGTTAGTGTCAGTGGTATCCATCAGTTTTTAATAATATTCTGCATCTCGCGGATATTTTCCTCACAATTTTTCTGCTTTTAATTCAAAGGCTTTCCGAATGCGACTTCTGTCCACTCTCTAAAAAGCTGGTCCGTCATTTCTTTTTTGTTATTTTTCTTGCTTACTATTCTGTTTCGTTTTTTTTTTTTAGTTTTTCCTTCATAACCTCAAAGTATGCTTGTCTTTTCAGTCGAATGAACTTTGCCCTTTCGCATTTGTACATAGTCCGATCAGTCGGGTGCCCAGTTATTTTCCACTTTCGGTAGAGCTTTTGCTTCTTTTTAAACATAACTTTTAACTTGTGGAATGAACCAGGTGTTCGCTCTGTCGGAGATCTTTAATATTTTCGCTGCTCCTAGATGGGCAATATGCAAGAGTAACCGCGAAATCTCGTCTATGGCTTCTTCAGTGGACATCTTATATAGACTTTGAAAGTTGTATTGCGTTAAGCATTGCAAGATGACCTCGCATTTAATATTTTGTGGAAAATATCAAATTCGATTCATTACCCTGAGGTGTGCCGCAGTTCTGATCGGCAGTCTGTTTTCGAAGAGCAACTTCATTGAAAGCGCACGGTGACGTGTGTATAGGTAGAGTGGCTCCCAGAACATCTGTTCAAATCCACCTCGTTAAGTTGAACAGACTCTGCAAAACAGGCCAGCGTGTAATAATGTAATGTTTGTGTAGTTAATGCATGTTGTGTTATGCTGACCACTTAGCTACCTAGAAGCAGCTATCACCAGAAAGGCTGCTTCTAGATACTCATCTACACCACGGGAAGGTGGGCCAGTTCTAGTAGATGGGACACAAGGTCTCAGGTTATGAGAGAGAGAGAAAAAAAAACACACTTCTGGGGGCCCAGTTTAAAAAAAATATATATAAAAAATGAAATATATATTAAAAATATATTAATAATAAAATAAAATAAATAAAAAAAATAATAAATAAAAATCCTCCTCATTACCACCACCATTAGTCTCCTGAGCATTCTGGACACAATCTTTCCAAAACACTATTCTGGTTAAACAGTTTAATAGGCATTTCCTCAATTCAAAGGCTCCCTTTGCAAAATCTTGGAATAATTGAAATACTACTATTAGATAAGAATATCTTTTCCTGACTTCTCATTCTCAGCAATGATTGCTCTGATTATTTCCCTAACAATATCATAAATTGTACATACATATAATATATGGGACCAACTTTCAACCTCGCCACAAAAACAGAGATCTGTATCTGAAAGTCCCAACTGAAATAACTTCACTTTCATCGAGCCGTGACATGTTATTAAAAATGATGTTTGTAAACTTGGTGTAAACCAGCTTCGAACTGTTGTCACTTAAAAAGGTAACATCCAGAATAAATTTCTTTGTCGCTCGACCAGAAGATACAGTGTCCCATCTTGTTTGCCACAAGTTAACAATCTCATTTGAACATCTTCTGTTCTCCCTCTTAATGTCAGAATTTATATCAACTTCTATGCCAAGTCTAGTAGGTATTTTCTTCTTAATGCCATAGCACAGCCCTCGATAAGCCATGAACTGCTGGGACAGTGCAAGGGGACTGCCCCAGCCATCACTTGAAGTGCAGGCGTAGCTACAGTTATACATGCCCTTAATATACTGAGAAGCATAGTTCTTTGCAGTGAGTTTAATTTAGCCTGAAATTTAACAAGAGCCACTCTGTGAGACCAAACTCCTGCTGCATATGTAACCATAGGCAGAAACAACACCACCTTATAATAGAGAAATCAAGTTTTATTCGACGACACACCCCAATCTGCTCCTGATACTCTTATATTACCGGCAAATTTCCTGTTCTTGTTATGTAGATGTGTTATATGCGCATAATAAGACAACTTGTGATCAATAATGAGCCCCAAGTATTTAGTTTCAAAAACCACAGTCAACTGTCTCCCATTTAATTTTATTTGCAGCGGTCGTCCCAAATCAAGTTTTGTTTTAAAAAGCATCATTTTGGTCTTTTGGGGGCTAATGGTAAGCTTAAATCCTTGTGCCTATGTATTAATATCATTTATTACACGGTTTGCATTTTGCTCCAAATTCTGTCATGATCGACCTGCCACAATTAATGCGACATCATCAGCAAAAGCTATCACATGACTTTTTACTTGTGGTCGAACCAGCCAGTTCTATAGCACCAGATTCCAAACGGAAGGACCTAATACAGAGGCCTGAGGGGAACCTTGCGTAATCAGTCTTTGAAGGTGAAAATGTTTAGACCTTAGTCACATATCACTGAAAAATAACTCCTAAACAGACTGTATAACTGCTTAGAACACTCAGCACGACACAGTTGAGAAAGAGCTGCCTCCTGCCATACTGAATCGAACGCACCTTCAAAGTCTATAGCAAGTTCATATTTTGAATCAGAAATTGAAGGCGCACAGTGGTTGGAGGAAAATTGTAAGGAATTGTCTATTGTATCTTGCGTGTTATAATAAATTAAATCCAGACGCTGTAATCCTCTTGTCGCAGGTGTTGTTGTTTAATTCCAAGTGCTTCTACTGTGGTGTCTACTATTCCTCTTCTTCCTTCTTCGATGTCTAATTAATGTCCAATATTTCCATTTAATTATGTCGAATATATTTTACGGTAATTTTCTCCGAAACTATAAAGCATGCAACGTTTCCTTACTATAAACATATTTTCATGCTGATTTGCAGTCTCAACTCCCAATGAATACATTTCACACGTTTTAAATATTCGTTCCTGAATTTCAAATTTACTCCTTTCATATGGCATTAACGGTAACAGGTAAAAATATCCTATTTTCTAATTATAATAAGCCTCTACTTCCAACAGCTATTTGTTGCCTCCACCTGTATCATGTGGTTTTCACCTAGCATGACCACCATAGCTGAGCAAATGACATTCTACACTTTTGTAATAAAGTTCACAACCGAAGAAGGGGACTTTTATGTTGTGTTACTCCAACCATTTTAATTTTATTCCATTTAATATGGAAATTATTAAGTCTAACAAAGGGAAAGATAAACTGTTTAAACGGATTTGGATAATTTTCTGAAGAAACCACAAATAAAGTGCAATCTCCAAAGCAGCATTTTCATGTTTTGACATAGTCTTTTTTCCTGCTTGATCCTCCTTCACTATCCATAATATCTTTCACTGTAATAAGACAATATGAGAAAACAAAAGGAAATATTTATTTCACGCTAAAATAATGAGAGTATACAATTATTTCACAAACACCACATTACTGACAGTAATCACAGTTTAATTATATCAAAATCACAAACTGACTTCTGCATTCTTCGAACTCACTAACCGTTAAACTGTTATTTTAACCTTAGAGCCTAAATATTTACCACACAGATATAATGTACATATGTGTCTAATGAATCGTCTTTACCACTCCTTGATAATAGGTATTTCCAGTTTTTTATGCTTAAACCACCAAAGTTTAACATAATTAGCATTAGTAGAGGCATGTGATGCAAGAAAGCAAGCTTATGCAGCATCAGCCAAAAAAAAAAAAAAAAAAAAATGCTCCCATTTCACACCTCCATTCATTCCAAATACCTGTCCAGTTCAGCCTTAAATTTATTTATGCTATCAACTTCCACAACAAATGATGGAAGTCTGTTCCACCAACCAATTACCTGCAGGCTAAAGGCAAACTTCCACACATCTGTTTTTCCTCAATTTGAATTTATGCCCTCTCAGACGATTATTCTGAGCAAGAGGAAGAATCCCATCAGCATTGAGCATACTCAAACCATTCAAGGCTTTATACACCTCAATCAGATCACCTCGCAGGTGCCTAGTCTCCAGACACTGTAATTTGCAAAACTTATGCCTTTCTTTGTAAGAGCAACCTACTGTTCCATAAACTAATCTTGCTGCCCTTCTCTGTACTCATTCCAACAGCTCTATATCCTTCTTGAAATGACACCTCCGGACCTGTATACAGTACTCTAGGTGTGGCCTGACCATTGCCTTATACAAGGGGATAATCACCTCCTTATCCCTGCTAGAAAAATTCCTCTATATCATTGACAAGACACCATGAGCTACTCTTGCAGACCGTCTGCACTATGCAGAAAACTTCATATCTGCCTGCACAATTACCCCCAAGCCCTTTTCATTCTCTACCACTGTCAGTATAGTACCACAGAGTTGATACGTTACTCTGGGGTTACTGCTTCCCATATGCAGTACTTTAAATTTGTCAATGTTAAACTTGATTTGCCACCTCTCAGCCCATCTGCTCAACTTTTCTAGATCCTTGCAGCAGCGTACTGTCATTAGTGCCCTTAACCCTGCCAACCTTCGTACTGTCTGCAAACTTGGACATTAAGCTTGATATACCATCATCAATATCATTTATAAATACAGAAAACAACAATGGACCCAACACTGAACCCTGAGGGACTCCAATAATAACATTAGTCCACGATGAGCAGTGTCCATAGATTACCACTCTCTGTCTTCTCCCACTCAACTATCCCCTTATCCATAGCAGCAATTTGCCTCCAATGCCACACTGCTCCAATTTGTTCAGCAGTCTTCCATGTGCAACAGTATCAAAAGCCTTTCTAAGATCCAAATATATGATATCAAAGTTATTCCCTGCACCAGTTTCTTTGTGACCAAATCATAGTATCCAATCAAATTGGTCAGGCAAAACTTTCCCTTAATAAAACCATGCTGTGTCCGAGCTATAACCAAAGTTTTGTATAGATGATCCTGCAGTGCTTCTTTAACCAGTGCCTCCATTAATATTTCTGGAACAGAAGTTAAACTAACAGGTCTATAATTGTTTGTGTCGCCCTTTGATCCTCCTTTGTGAATTGGGGTCACATTTTCACATCTCCAGTCCATGGGTACCTCCCATTAGTCCAAAGAATCTCTCATAATTATGGCTAACGGACTGCTTACTTCCTTTGCTGCCTCCTTTAATATAACTGGATAGATCCCATCCAACCCCGGGTGCCTTTTTTATGTTTATCGTCAACAATTGCTCCTCCACTTTTCTTTCAGTTATTACAAAATCATCTAGTTCACTGCCTGAGTTTAATTCACCTCTGACATTCCCCTCCCTGATTAACTCCTAATGTGTGAATGTATGCAAAATACTCATTTAGTTTAGTCACCTGAGCAGGATCATCAACAGACAGTTGAACCATCAATATCCAGTGGATCAATCTGATTCATCCCTTTCCTTCTAGAGTTTACAAAGGTAAAGAACTCTTTGCTGTTTTTCTTTGCCTCCTTTGCCAAAGATTTCTCACAATCTGCCTTTGCCTGCATAATCTCCTTTGTGACTTTGTTACAGACCAGCTTATATCTATCATAGGCTTCCATGTCACCCATTACTTTATATGTATTCCATGCATTTTTCTTCTCTGCCATGTCTCATTAGTTCATCTGACATTCATTTAAGCCTAAACCTTGAACAATATTTCTTAGTTGGTATGTAAAGTCTAGTAGCTTCCAAGATAAATTCTTTGAATGCTTCCCATTTTGAATTTGCTGTTGGTAACATCATCAGTTGTTCCCACTGTATAGAAGTTAAACACTGTCTCACACTACCGTAGTCGCCTTTACGAAAGCAAAAACCCTTCCCTTTACCCCTGATGGTAGTTACCTCTGAGTAAATCCCACTTCAGCACAGCGTGATCACGGCCACCTAGTGGTTCCTTTATCTGCAGATTCTTAATGCATGAAGAATCACTGCTGATAATCAGATCAGATGTATTACACCCTCTAGTTGCTTCCCGAACATGCTGATGTAGAAAACAATCATCCAATAAATCCACAAAAGCCTTGCTAGTGTGTGTGTGACCAACCCACAAATTCCAGTCAATATCTGGGAAATTAAAATTTCCCATTATAAGACTCTCTGATTTACTGGCTCACTCTATTTCCCTGTACGGTTTCTTATTATACTCATCAGAATAATTAGGCCTATAACACACTCTTACTCTCAATTTTTATATCCCAATGCTTATGTCCTCCTCCCTTCCTATCCTATGAGCATTAGCAGAGGCATATGATGCAAGAAAGCAAGCTTTATGCAGCATCAGCCAAAAAAAAAAAAAAAACTCCAATTTCACCTCTCCGTTCGTTCCAAATACCTGTCCAGCTCAGCCTTAAATTTATTTAGGCTATCAACTTCCACAACAAAAGATGGGAGTCTGTTCCATCTGCTGACTAAAGGCAAAATTCCGCACATCTATCATACAACTGTCTTTCCTCAATTTGAATTTATGCCCTCTCAGGTGATTATTCTGAGCAAGAGGAAGAATCCCATTAGCATTGAGCATGCTCAAACCATTCAAGGCTTTATACACCTCAATCAGATCACCTCGCAGGTGCCTAGTCTCCAAACACTGTAATCTGAAAACTTAAGAAGCTTTTCTTCGTAAGAGCAACCATTTGTTCCATTCACTAATCCTGTTGCCCTTCTCTGTACTTACTTGTTCCAAAAGCTCTACATCCTTCTTAAAATGAAGCCTACAGACCTGTATACAGTATTCAAGGTGTGGCCTGACCATTGCCTTATAAAAGGGGATAATCACCTCTTTTATCCCTGCTAGAAAAATTCCTGTATATCATTGACAAGACACCATGAGCTACTCTTGCAGACTGTCTGCACTGCTCAGAAAACTTCATATCTGCCTGCACAATTACCCCCAGATCCTCTTCATTCTCTACCACTCAGTGTAGTATCACACTTGAGAGCACATTTTGAGACAGCCGCTACACACAGCACCACTCTAGCCTTATGTAGCAGTACTCCTACAGAAATGTACCAACTGTGCAGTACTACATTCAGGAAAGTGGAGAATGAAAAAGATGTGGGGGTAATTGTGCAATCAGATATGAAGTTCTCTGAGCAGTGCAGACAGGCTGCCAGAGCAGGTCACAGAATCTTGTCAAGATATATAAGAATTTTGGTTACAGGGATAAGGAGGTGATTATCCATTTGTAACACACCTTGAATACTGCATACAGGTCTGGAGGCCTCATTTTAGGAAGGATGTGGAGTTGCTAGAACAAGTATAGAGAAGGGCAACAAGACTGGTGAGGGGAACAAAGGGGTTTTCTTATGAAGAAAGGGTCAAGCTCTGCAAATTACAGGGTTTGGAGACTAGACATCTGTGAGGTGATTTGATTGAGGTGTATAAGGCCTTGAATGGTTTGGGCAGGCTCAATGCTCATGGGATTCTTCTGCTTGCTCAGATTAAGAACCGAAGGGCACATAGATTCCAATTGAGGAAAGACAGTTGTAGAATAGATGTGTGGAAGTTTGCCTTTAGCCAGCTGGTAGTTGATTGCTGAAACAGCCTTCCATCTGTTGTTATGGAAGTTTATAGCTTAAATAAATTTAAGGCTGAACTAGATAAACATTTGGAGTGACTGGATGGGTGAAATTCAAAGGTTTATTTTATTTACTTTTTGACTGATGCTGCTTTTTTGCATTACATGCCTCAACTAATGCTAATGCTAAGCATCAGATGGGCATGCCCCACTGACAGCGAAAATAAAACTTATCCTGAAAAAATTCTCAGGGGGGGGGGCTTTGAGGATTTTGTATTATTAAGAAATACAGAAATCTGATATCATTAATAAATACAGAAAACAACATTGGGCCTAACATCAAAACCAGGAGGACTCCACTAATAACATTAGTCCATGAAGAGCAGTGTCTACTGATTACCTCTCTCTCTCTCTCTCTCTCTCTCTTCTCCCACTCAACCATCCTTTTCTTCACTGTAGCAATTGTCCATAATGCCATACGACTCCAATTTGTACAGTAGTCTTCCACATGCAACAGTATCAAAAAATACAGGTATATAATATAAAAATTATTTTTTTGCATTCGATTCCTTTGTGACCACATCATAGTATCCAATCAAATTTGCCAGACAAGATGTCTCCTTAACAAACCCATGCTGTGTATGAAACTACTGTCTTGTCTAGATGATCCTGCATGTCTTTTTTAATCTGTGACTCCATAATTTTTGCTGGAACATAAGTTAAACTAATATTTCTGTAATTACTCATGTCACTCTTTGATTCCCTTTGTGAATCGGGGACACATTTGCACATCTCCAGTCCCTGGGGACCTCCCATGAGTCCAAGGAAACTTTCAAAATTATGGTTAAGGGTTTGCTCACTTCCTTTGCTGCCTCCTTTAATATAACTGGATAAATCACATTCACCCCAGGCAATTTTTTTTGTTCAATTCCTTCTCCACTTTGTTCTCAATTATTACATCATTTAGCTCTCTGCTAGAGTTTGATAAGCTTCTGGCCTCCACTTCTCTACAGACATCCTCATGTGTGAATGTAGATGCAAAATACTCATTCAGTTTGTCAGCTATCTTAGCAGGTTCATCAACAATCAAACTGCTAATGTCAAGTGGACCAATCTTATTCATCCCCTTCCTTCTAGAATTTACATATGTAAAGAAGTCTTTGTTGTTTTTCTTTGCATCTTTTGCCAAGGATTTCTCATAAACAGCCTTCGCTTGCCTAACCTCCGACGTGACTTGATGATTAAACACTAGCTTATATCTGCCATCTAATTCCTCAAAGGCTTCCCATTTAGAATTCCCTGTTCTTAACATCATCAGTTGATCCCATTGTATAGAATTTAAGAACTGTCTGACAGCACTGTAGTCACCTTTACAAAAGCAAAAACCCTTCCCTTTATCTCTGATGGTAATTACATCTTTAAGTAAATCCCACATCAGTACCCTGTGATCACTGACACTTACTGGTTTCTTTATCTGCAGATTCTTAATGCATGAAGAATCACTGCTGATAATCAGATCAAGAAGTATTAATCCCTCTGGAATATGCTGCTGTAGAAAACAGTCATCCAATAAATCAACGAAAGTCTTACTAGTGTGTGAGTGACCAACCCATAAGTTCCAGTCTATATCTGGGGAGTTAAAATCCCCCATTATATGACAGTTTGAATTACTGGTTCACTATTTCTCTGTACAGTTATTTGTTTTAGTCATCAGAGTCATTGTGCCTATAACGCACTTCTACTCTCAACTTGGTTTTCCCAGTGCTTACGTCACACCAAACTGACTCAACACTGCACTGTCTATCCATGTCAACTGGATGCACTTCCTCAGATTTTGTGTGTGTTTCTTAACTAACAGTATAACCCCTCCTCCCTTCTATCCTTTCTGTACACATTGCACCCCCCAAATACAAATTTTGCACTGTTTATATCTGTGTGACATCACGTCACTGATATCCCAACAATATCTACCTTTGATGCCTTGATCAGAACTTCTATAATTCATCAAATTTGTTTACTGTACTCCTAGAATTGGTGCACATGCAAGTATACATGCACCTGTTCTTACTTTTAGTTACCTTAACACAACCCCTGTATTTATTTGTTCCATGATGACTCCCAGCAGTCTGTGAAATCCCTAGTACCTCGCTTTCCAGGCTGATGCCCATACGATTAGAAGCAATGCAAGAATTACTTTCACCCTGCCTGTGGCTACTGTTAATCTATTAGTCTGTGAACTCCCCCCCCAAACTAGCAGTTTTCCGACTCACATAACACTGCGTCGAAAGCATCAGCAAATATTCTTGCACCCTTTCTATTTAAATGTGTTCCATCCCTGTGGAAACTGTTAACAAGCGTAGACCACGCCGAGAAAAATTCTACCCTATGAGCCTTGCACAATCTCTCCAGGGCCGAATTGATCGATATACTCCCACCTATCATATAGCCCAAATAGATGGCTACCACCCAGCCAGAAAAAAATGCACTAGAACACTAGAGTTACCAAACCACCATATTCCAGCCTGAACATGGTCTTTAGCCCATAACAGTAAAATCACAATAAAATAAGAGCATGACATTGACATGGTTGACCAAGCCATCTCACTAGCTGACTGATTCTGTGCAAGCTATCCAAGGAGCCCCGCCTTGTCAAAGCAAGGAGTGTTGAAGCTGGGCCCATTCAACCACGGAAGATTGCTACGATGTTAACCCAGTCAATGGGTCCCAGCGATGCTAGTCTGGAGGCCTAGCAGCATTACTGGGAAGTTCCTCACCTCATACAAGTGGGGCATTGAGGAACGATATCGAATGTATTCACATTGGTAAGTCAACATAACAAAGTGAAGTGCCCCCTAATCTTCTGCATTCTTTTTTGGCTGGTCAAATAATCTGAGTGTCTAGGGGAGAAAATAGCATGCAACCTTCACATGAGAAACTATTTCAGCCTTGTGAAAAAAGTCAGAAATTTCTTGCATCATTGATGGGATTTGAATGCAAAGTCTTTCCCTCCTGACACAGGAAGATGACAATTATAACAACCAATCAGGGCATTACACATAGCAAATCACCCATTCATGTGCACACTGAAGAATTGAAATGGCCAAGTGTTACTACCAAAAATGATTTTTTTGATTATGCCAAAGTAAACTGGTTTAAGTTTTTCATCTTGCTTGCTGTCTGTAGTAAGCAAGATGAGAAAAATGAGTTTGCTCATTCACTATAAGTAATTTATTATCAAAATAAAAAAACCAACTAAATTGTTATCGTATGTGATGGTAAACTTGAAATTTAATAATTATGCAGATCATGATGAGTTAAATATTCTAGAATATCCTAACTTTTTTTTCTATTTATTTTGGCATTACTAGTGAAATCACTTGCAGCTGGTACTGATTTTTGGTATTCTATTTTTTCCAACATGGGGACACTGTTCTGTTCCATTTTTCACATAGAATTACTTTTATAAACTAAATACATGAAGTTAAAATTAATTTTGTTAATTTATCAAGGCAATTAACATTATATTGATAAATAAAACTAGCATATTTTATTAGAATTTTTGGCAAAATGTGAGAACATAATAAAGTATCAATGTGGGATAGTTTGTGTTTGCTTGCTCATGCACTACTAAGTACTAGACATGGTAGATGTGCTGATAGTAATCAGCACAATCAGCTCACTTAATAATTAACTTCATTGTATTTGATGTAACCAACCCAACTGTGTACTGCATTATTCAATAAGATGCTAAATATGTTTGACTTGCTAATATACAAAAAAAAAAAAAAAAAAAGTTATTTTTTGACCTTGACAGATATTGATATTTGATACTATTTCTTATGATACAGTTAGCCACTTTATTTTTATTACTAGAAATTAATAATAATAGCACAAACATCAATTTCTTTGAATAAAAGGAAGCTTTTCTGTTTATTATCCATTTATTTACAATAAATATCTTAATATATTTCTGTAAGAAATACAAAGAATTTTTTCCTATTGGTGGACAGAAAAATAAAATCTATATATCAAAAATTACATAAAATCTTTGTTTTTTCTTACAAGCAATTGATAACAAATTACATTCTCTGGTTAAATCTTCAGCTTGGTATCATATCCATGAAACTGTTTATCAAATAAAATATCTATGTGCATAATTATTCTTTACATATATATAAATATCAAAATAAAGTTATTTACAGTGTGTTACATTAAATAAAATAATACTTTTATTTCATAACATTACTCAATTCTAAAGTGCTTTTAGGGCTTTAAGCCTCAGGATGGGTGAAAGTTTAATAAAGTACAAGTTTGTGCAATAGCATCAAGTTAGTATGCAGCAAACTCTAAAATAGCTGAAAACGGCATCATTTTAGGTGTATCTCATATTGTGAATACCTTCACAACGAGTTGCCATGATATTGCACTACTATGAATAACTAATGGTTCACCAATGGGGAAGACTATTGTAACTTATTCTCAGTGGATATCACCACCCAGATGGCACCGTTTCAAGGCTATATGACCTATCTTCGGTGAGTGGATAAGTACCCTGGTGAAGCAATGATGGCAATTCAGTTATGAAGTATAACTCCACAATATGAGAGATGCCTGAATCAGACTAAAAAATTTTAGTCTGATTCATTTTACACTATCAGGCATCTCTCATATTATGGTTATACTTCATAACTGAATTGCCATCATTGCATCACCAGGGTACTTACCCACTCACCGAAGATAGGCCAAATAGTCTTGAAACAGTGCTGTCTGGGTGGTGGTGGTGGTATCCACTGAGAATAAGTAACAATAGTCTTCCCCATTGGTGAAGCGTTACTTATTCGAGGTAGTGCAATATCATGGCAACTCCTTGTGAAGGTATTCACAATATGAGATACACCTAAAACGATGCCAATTTCAGCTATTTTAGAGTTTGCTGCGTACTAACATGATGTTATTGCACAAACTTGTATGTCAATTCTAAAGTCCATTTTAATAGATATACTTGGCTCCACAAACTTTCCAATCAAGAAAAAGGTTTACAAATGAACCTAATATCCTACAGTTTATTCATCTATTTAAATAGATAAATAAACTGAAATGGTTACAGATTAGAGAGGCATGGTTAGATTTTTACAAGTTAACTCATTTTATAAAAAAAATTACAACAAAAATATAACTAAAGCTGCAAATATGTCTGGCTATAGAATAGGAACACAATCAAATAATACATTAAGATGAACGTTAATAATTATCAATGAAATTATCCTCTCTCTAAAGATTGGTTAGAAACTAATCAGTATAAGAAATAAAGCTAATCTTATTCTAAGATTTTCTCTACTTAGAGTGCAAGGGTATCATCTACAACCTTTTCTTGTTCTTTCTTGAAAACTTGTTTACTACCAGTGGCTGTAGAAGGTGATACGGCTCTGCCACAATATCTTTTAATATAAAATTATAATTAGGTTTCAACTAAGAACAATATAAAAAGTAGTTTTGTATGTTAATATAAAATGTAATTTTGTATGTTTCATCACAGTAAAATACATTTTACAAATAAATCATATCAAATGATGTACTAAATGTGCTAAATCATTTATTTGAAATTACCCATATGAGTCGTTACCATTAACAATTAGGAGGAAGTTATGTCACCTGGTAATAAAAAAATAATAAAATAAATAAATAACAACTTGAACTATTATGATGAATTTGCGGTAAGTGCAATATATTTTTGTAATCAGTAACTCAAATGAACTTTGCAAGGCTGTTGAAGACTAATGATCCATGCTATTTGATTGTATTTTAGGGAATCAATTATACTGCTTACTGAGTTTTGATTGAATTCATATTAACTTGTTTACCCTTTAACTATCAATTTGGTAAGTTGGTTATATTTATACATGCGCACACACACACACACACACACACACAAAAAAAAAAGAAATTAAAGCTTAAAATATCTTAGAGTGACGACCACCTGATAATTTACCATTCCGTCAGTATAACTCTGGCTTTTAACCATTATATTAGAAGTTGAAGCAATGTAAAAAAAAAAAATAAATAAATAAATCTTTCTCTTGCTGTTGGTGTAAAAAGTATAATGCATTTGCTCATGTAACTTTTTTTTCAAGAGGAGCACTTTATTCTGATCTGCTTTTTCATTCTGAAAAGATATACATGTACCCACAAAGTGCAATTATTGTTGGCATTTTTTCTGTTACACTATTAGAATTAAAAGAAAAATATACACATTTTTCATAATTATATCCATTATACTGCTAAAATAGTAGTAGCAGTAATGGAAAATAATGCAAGAAAGCAAGCTTTATATAGCATCGGCCAAAAAAAAAAAAAAAAAAACCAGTTAACCCATTCGTACACTCCAAGAATTTGTCTAGTTTTTCTTTTAATTTATTCAACCCATTCACTTCCATAACAACAGATGGAAACCTGTTCCAATAATCAACCACCCGCTGGCTGAAGGAAAACTTCTGCATATCTATCCTGCAACCATACTCCCTCAATTTGAATTTATGCCCCCTCACATGTGCAGTCTCAGCAAGTGGAAGAATACCATTAACATTCAGCTTACTCAATCCATTCAAGGCTTTAAACACCTCAATCAGATCTCCTCGTAGCTACTTGGTCTCAAGACACTGCATTTTGCAGAACTGAAGCCTTTCTAGATAAGAGCACCCTTTTGTTCTCTTGAACAATCAGGTTGTCTTCTCTGCATCCATTCCAGCAGTTCTACATCTTCCTAAAGTGATGCCTCCAGACCCGTATACACTACTCAAAATGTGGCCTAACCATGGCCTTATACAAAAGGATAACCACCTCCTTATCCCTGCTAGCAAAATTTCTGTATATCATTGACACAACCCAATGACCTGTCCTCGAAGCATTTCTACACTATTCAAATAATTTCATTGGTGGCAAGACAGTGCACAATTACCCCCCAGGTATTTTTGATTCTCCACTACCCTGAATATAGTACCACACAGTTGATGTTACCCTGGGGTTACTCAGTGGTGAGCTATAGTGGGCTCGTGAGAGCCCATTGTTGAGACTATCATTTTTTTTTTTTTTATAAATGAAATCCTGAATGTAATTATTGAGTATCCAGAGCCAAAATTACGGTGGGATGAGTGGGGCACCATCCCCAGCATTCAATCAGTTATGTATTTTAAAATGGCTTATTTTTGATTTAATTTCAGTCGGACCTTTGTTTAACCAACTTCTTTATAGCAAATGATTTTGAATTCCCCTTGGTAATTACATTTAAAATAGTTTCCATAAAACGGATTACGAGAGACAATTTTGTATGCATTGTTCTCGCCTCTGGTCTTTAGGCAATTTAGGTAATTAGAAAGTGCGAATTAAAGGTGAAAGAGATTACTGTTTCATAATGTTAGTGATGTCCGTAAAACCTATGTAGTCACATACTGAGAAGTTGTGCTCGTCAATATGCTTTCCATAGCTAGTCAGAGGATTAAGAAGATTCCCAACATGGACAATAGCCTCTGGTCAGCCTGTGTGTGTTGTGGTTCCCCTTTACTCTGACAAACAGCCATATGTTTCTCGGAGAAGTGAGTGATCCATGCATTTCAGTAAATTTCTCTTGTCTATGTTTACATGGTCACAGTAGCTGAATATTCACGTGATTCTGACATTTTGCACAATATTCAAAGAACTAGTGATAGTAGCAACGTGGGGGGAGGGGAATTGAGGCAACTAAGATATTATATGAACTTTAAGAAGATGAAATGTTGGCAGATTTTGAAACTTCTTCAAGCCTTTCATTGTGCAGAAAATGTTCCAAAATATAATAGCATACAGGCAATAATTAAAAAAAAAAAAAAAAAACTGTATGCATTATATCACCGAACCAGCACGAATTAAGGATGATTGCTAAAGAACTGGATGTCAAAACTATAAATATCGGTTGTGTCTTCACCAGGACGCTTCCTTTTCACACCTTTTAAGTATTTTACCCATTTTTAGGGAATAAAGCACAATTACAAAAAGAGGAGGCAAGTTTGATACACATAAACAAAGCTGCGCGCGTGTAGCAACTGAAAAAACAACACTGTAAAGGCAGAGATTAACACCTCACATTTTACTAAAGCACATTTCTAGGGGTTACTACCATAAAACAATAAAAACAATTTCCAGTTGCGTTTCTGCTAGTGGAATCTGTTACTAACTGGTAGTAAACTCGATCTAATTACATTTGCGATTATACCGATAGCTGGAATTGTGTTGGTTTTTACGTTATTATGGTGAAATGTGTTTCCCCTTCACTGATATAAAAAACATAAATACATTTTCAGAATCTTCTCTTCATTCCTATTGTGTTGCGTTCGACTGCCATTTCTTGTAAACATAAAGGCGAATTGTGCATAAGTGAATTCGGTTCGTGTTATATAAGATATTGTTCCCCTATTTATAAATAGTGTATGATTGAATTCGTGTAGTGTAAACACGTGTTATACGAGGACTGACTGTATGGAGGATGCGGAAAGGTCAGGGAATGACCACCGCATATCGCCGGAGCAATATGACCTTAGTTGCTAATGCTCCTAAAAAAAAAAAAAAAAAAAACACCAAAGCCACGATGAGCAACATGTAGCTTGCAGATGGCAATTGAGGGTTGGAGGAATTATCCCACTTTGTGCAAACATTTTGAATTAGAAGTTAAATATTCCGGATTATAAATCAACTTTTAAATCTGGAATTTCTTAACCATTTAGCACTAATGATCGACATCTGCAGGAGCTCTCTCTCTTACTTTTCAGAAGCTTTAAGAATCACCATGGTAAAAGTAGATAAATTAATTATTCGAACTATAAATGCTATTGCTAATTTGAAAAATTTTGAAGGAAATTATGTCCCTAAAATTGAGAGCTTGTTCAAGTAGAAAGAATTGGAAAGAATCAAATTTGAAAGTAAGAACACACTTAAAAAATTACCTCATGACAAGTTATTAAATGCATTGTTTTATCCTTAAAGGATAAGTTATTAATGCAACAGAGTGATTTTAAATTAAATAATGAAAATAATGATACCATTGACAACAAGGAAATCAAAGAAATTTTAAGCATATGCTACCCGTGGAAGCATATTCTCGGTGGCAAGATGGTGAAAACTGAATAAGAAATTTAAGTTTTCTGATAAAATATGAAATAAAAATTAATGATTTTAGAGATTTTGTCAAAGACAGTTTATCTTTAAAATAGAGTGAAATTCCCTTTTCAATTAAGAAAGCCAGAAATATCTTTGAAACTATTCGGATTAGCAGTGCTGGAGCTGAGTGAGCTTTCAGCGTAATGAATAATGTTGTGTGAATGACTGAATAAATGAAAGAATAATGTTGACAATTAAACATGTTGCAGATTATTATGATCTAAATGGAAAACCATTGCTTCAATTTTATCCAGTTTGTCAAATCATTCCTCTGTAATCCTCGCTCAGCTATTGAGCAAAGCAGAAGATCAACAACAAATATTAGTAAAGAAGTAAATTGTATATGGCAATTTTTGGAATAAATTTTTCTTGAATATTTGTGTAATAATTTTTTTTTTCATGTAATCTGTGATTTTTGTGTACCTTTTCTAGAATAGTTTGTTTTTTATGTAATATTTGTTTTTATATTGTGTTTTTATATTATTTGTGATATGGGAAATATTTCATGTTATTTTCTATTTGTAATATTATAATTTTATCATGAAAAAAATGCATCCATTATATTTCCCTAGTTGTTAAAAAAAAAGAGAGACAAATAAAAAAGTTGCGCTGTGCCGATCACACGCGGTAGATGGTTTATGTGAAACATCCTTTTAGGTGTTTTGATGTATATATTGATTACGAAATAAGAGGTTTTTTAATTGTTTTTCTTATCAAACAGTAGTTTTCATCCGATACAGTTTTCAAACGATACTTATCAACCGATGCAGTTTTCAAACAGTATCGGTTGAAGTATCAATCTTGTAGTTGAAGTGACATATGCAGCTGTTAGGGGCACCTAACAATGGAATGTAACGAAAATGCAAGACAAAAAAAAAGAAATTGTTGACAAATATTTGTATTGTTACAGTTATATGATAAATACTCATATTGTCTTGCATTTTCATTACATTCCATTGTTAGGTGCCCCTAAAGCAGTCACATGACGAATACTTATATTGTTGCAATCATACTTACTGCAGTAGTAACTTCAGAAAATATGATTGTGATGTCATACTATTCAAAAAAAGTTAGAACTCCAGACACTATCATATTATATATCATTGTAAGGAGAGGCATGACGACCAGATTTTTACAATTTTTTTATTTTTTTTTAGATACACTTAGGAATATTATACACATACACTTATACACAAGGTTAAGGGAGTAACAAACCCCATCTGTCTACCCCTCCCTGAATCCACCAGGAATGGAACCCCCCCCTGAATCCACTCCATACCGTTCAGTCATGAAAAATGCATTACATGCTCTAATCATGCTACTAGTAGTGCGAGCGTGGGAACGTCACTTATGTGACCAATCAAATTTACTTGGTAGAAAGTCTGAAAAACTGCAAGCCCATTATTAAAATATTCACAGCTAACCACTGGGATTAGGCATCTCCGTAGCCAGGTGGGAAGAAGCAGCAGTGCATAGCACACGCTTCTTGATTAGACCGGGGTTCGAGCCCGTCACCATCAAAAAATACGGAGGATGCGGAAAGGTCAGGGAATGACCGCCGCATATCCCGAAGCTGTTTGTTTGTTGTTTGTTATTTGGTTTTTAGGAGCATTAACAACTAAGGCCATATTGCTCCGGGAATATGCGGTGGTCATTCCCTGACCTTTCCGCATCCTCCGTATTTGGTGGTGACGGGCTTGAACCCCGGTCTAATCAAGAAACGTGTGCTACGCACTGCTGCTGCTCCTTCCCACCTGGCTATAGAGATGCCATATCCTGGAGCAATATGGCCTTAGTTGCTAATGCTCCTAAAAACCAAATAGCAAACAAACCACTGGGGTTACTGCTACTTTGCATTTCTCCAGGTTAAACTTCAACTGCCATTTTCTCAGCCCATTAAGCCAATTTTCCCAGATCTTGTTGCAGTAGCTCAACCCTGATGACTGTTGTTAACCTCCCTGCCAACTTAGACATTATTAAACATTAAGTCTGATGTACTTTCATCAATATCATTGATAAATATTGAAACCAACAATGGATAAAACACTGAACCCTGGGGAACCCCACTAATAACATTAGCCTACAAAGAGCAGTGCCCATTGATAACCACTCTGTCTTCTTCCACTTAACCATCCCTTTATCCATAGCAGTAATTTGCCCTTAATGGCACAAAATATAAAAACAAAGTATATGTCAAAATTATTTTTTGCAACCAGTTCCTTGGTCACTGCAGACTACCCCTTGACAAATGCCTGTCCAAATGATGGATATCATTTCAAAGTGTAGAATTTTAAGTTGTTATAGCCTTTATTCTATTACTGCTTTTTGCCTTTCATGCCTGTTTGAAGGTTAGCAGATTACACAAAGAAATACAAGGGAAGATTAAAAACTACATGGACTGTAGACACTGTTCTGCTGCTACACTTACAATAAATTTGGTAACTGCATGGTATTATCCATATGGCCAAGGAATCGTAAGCTATTGCCACAGGAACAAAAAAAAAAATAAAAATAATATATATATATATATATAATAATAATAAAATAAAGACCCTTTAGGTATTTCCACATATCACGTGGGTGCTGATCCAGCTCACCTGGAATTTTTCCCAATTTTAATTACATGGAAGCAACTTATTCTAGAAATTTATAACTTATTGGCTAAAAGAAAACTTTCTGAAAAAAATTTAACCATGAAAATTTCATCTTTCTTCTATTTACTGTCTCCTATCAGAGCCTTACAGACGACCTCAATGAGATTTGCCTTCTAAGGTGTGTAGCTATCAAGCTCTGTTAGTCTGTATATTCAGTCTTTCCTCATTTACCCTGGCACATGCACATTTAAAGGATATTAATTTTCTGTGGTGTATTGGTGGAATATCCTCCATGATTTGTTTTGGGATTTTATTGCTGCTGTGCATTCTGATTTCAATGCTTTGAGTAATGTTGGAAACTATGTACAGTGGTACCTTTGGTTACGAACTTAATTCGTTCTTTGACTCTGTTTGCGAACCGAAACAACTTTTCCCATTGAAATTAATGCAAATCCAATTAATCCGTTCGCCCACCCCAGAAACATACTGTTTTTTGACTTTTTTTATGGATTTATATGTGTGGCAAAAATATATAATTTCAAATATACAGTATAATTTTACCTTTGTGGTTGATAGTTGCTGGCACAGGTAGATGGTAAAGGAAGACTACTCCTTCGAAGGAGAGTCCCATTCCGTAATAACATTGGGAATTTCTGGTGTTTTTTCTCTTGTTTGTATCCTGGGAAGTGGTTCAATTACTGGCTCAGTGGCTGGTGTTTTTACAAGATAACGATCCAGAGACATTTGTCTTTTTCTTTGTTGGATAATTTTCTGAAAATGGGACATCACACTGTCATTTAAAATGTCCACTGCTCTGCGGGTCACAGTTTTGTTAGGGTGATGCTTCTCAATGAAATCCTGCACTTCACTCCACTTGCTACAAATTTCTTTGATCTCAGCACTTGAAACATGTACCACCTCTTCCTCCTCCTGCATAACTTTCATCTGTGCACATTGCAACTCAACAAATTCTTCTGTGTTGAGTTCTTGTCTGTGGTCCTCCACCAGCTCCACCACATCCTCCTCACTGACCTCCAAGGCCAAACCCTTGCCAATGGTTGCAATCTCGTTTGTTAGAGTTACATCTGTCTCCTCGAAGTCTCTATCAGGCACACAACCTGATAGAGACTTCATCTCCTCCAGACAGATTGAAATGTGTGGTTAGAGACACTGTTCCATGCCTTGTCAATGAGGTTTATGCAGTGGAGGATATGAAGTGATCCTTCCAAAAATCACGCAGGGTCAAATCCGTGTCGTTGGTCATCTGGAAACACCTGGAAAAAAGAGCCTTTGTATATAACTTCTTGAAGTTGAAAATTAGTTGCTGGTCCATGGGTTGGATGAGAGGAGTGGTGTTGGGATGCAGAAATCTGACTTTTATGAAGTCGTATTCAACACCAAGGTCTTCTTCCATACTTGGAGGATGGGCAGGAGCATTGTCCATAACCAGCAGACACTTAAGGGGCAAATTATTTTCCTCAAGGTATTTCTTGACAGTTGGCATAAAAACTTCGGTCAACTACTCCATAAAAAGTAATCTTGTTACCCAAGCCTTGCTATTCGCTCTCCACAATACCGGAAGTTTACCCTTTAGCATTTTGTGTTTAAAAATGTGTGCATTTTCAGAGTGGTAAACTAAAAGAGGCTTAATCTTACAATCCCCACTTGCATTAGTGCACAATAAAAGTGTAAGCCTGTCCTTCATTGGTTTGTGGCCAGGCAGTGACATTTCCTCTTGGGTTATGTAGGTCCTTCTTGGCATTTTTTTCCCAAAAAAGTTCCGTTTCATCGCAATTAAAAACTTGATGCGGTACGTAACCTTCAGAGCTGATATAAAGTTTGCAAATTCCTCCACATAAGCATCTGCTGCTTTTTTGTCCGAACTAGCTGCCTCTCCAAGCCTAACAACACTATGAATTCCAGTTCATTGACAAAACTTTTCGAACCAGCCTCTACTTGCTTTCAATTCGTCAACTCTAGCATCAATTGTATTCAGCGTTTTCGCCACTAAATCACCGTGCAAAAGTAAAGCCTTCTCGCATATTAGGGCCTCGCTAACACTATCTCCAGCAAGCTGCTTTTCATTAATCCAAACTAACAATAATTTTTCTACTTCTTCTAACACTTGAGACCTTTGCTTTGTTAACATAGTCACTCCTTTAGCCACATCAGCCGTCTTTAGCACATCTTTGTTCTTTAAGATAGTACAGATCATAGATTTAGCCTTGTTGTACTCCTTGGCGAGATCAGAAACACAAACACCATTCTCATGTTTAGTTATTATTTCCTCCTTCGTTTCTACTGTAATACACTTAGGTTTCTTTACACAACTGTCACTAACACTTTTCACTTTCTTGGGAGCCATAATGAGGGTTAATTTAATGCAAAAAGCAAAAATAAAAAAAAAAAAAAAAATTGTATCAAGAACAACACAACGACAAACAATGTTCACAGCGTGCAAACCTGAGTACAACTGATGCTGTTCGCAAGCCGAAAACATGGTGTCAAAGCCATGTTTGTGCATTCGTGCGCCGAGGCATTGTTCGTGGGTCAACTCAAAATCTGTTCGTGGGCCGATTTGTTCGTGACCCGAGGTACCACTGTATATTTTCTGAATTTCAACTGCTGTGTGGACAATAACTTCTGTAATGCACTAACTACATTACTGATGGAGTTCTGGCTGACTCCTGTGATGTCAAACTGTGCCAGATGTTCAAAGGTGTTTCAGTGAGCATCATCAAACTTCAACTGAGATATCTTTAATGACATTAAAGATTGAAAATGTCAGTAAGATTTGCATAGTTTCCTATTAAATGTTTTAACATTAATGGCTCCTGTAAGTCCATTAGAGATTTTCTGCAGTCAACAAGGATGTGTTTCACCGTAAGCTGGGTATTGCAATGCATGCATTGAGGAGGAGTCTCATCTGTCAGAAGATGCAGGTGAGTGAGATGTGTATGCCCAATACATGCTTTTGCTAAAACTATTAGTTTCTGCCAATTTGTTCTGTAACTAGATTGCAATAGTTGTGGCGGCTGTTTCATCTGATAAGTTTATTTGTTTGTGTCATTAGCATTAGCAATAGTATTAGTAGAAGCATACAATGCAAGAAAGCAAGTTTATGCAGCATCAGCCAAAAGAAGAGAGAGAGAGAAAAAAAAAAAAAAAAACTCTCCCATTTCATCCCTCCATTCGTTCTAAATGCCTGTCCAGCTCAGCCTTAAATTTATTTAAGCTATTAGCTTCCACAACAAAAGATGGAAGCCTGTTCAACCAATCAACTATCCACTGGTTAAAGGCAAATTTCCTCACATCTATTCTACAACTATCTTTCCTCAATTTGAAACTGTGCCCCCTCAGGTTCTTAGTCTGAGCAAGACAAAGAATCCTGTCAGCATTCAGCTTGCTCAACCCATTCAAGGCCTTATACACCTCAATCAGATCACCTCGCAAGTGCCTACTCTCTAGGTGGTGCAATTTTCAGAACTTAAGTCTTTCTTGGTAAGAGCACCCCTTTATTCCCCTCACCCTTCTTGTTGCCCTTCTTTGTACTTGTTCTAGGAACTCTACATCCTTCCTAAAACGAGGCCTCCAGACGTGTACACAGTACTCTAGGTGTTGCCTGACCATTGCCTTGTATAAAGGGATTATCACCTCCCAGTCGCTGCCAGCAAAATTCCTATATATCATTGACAAGACTCCATGACTTGCCCTGGCAGCCCACCTGCACTGCTCAGCAACCTTCATATTTGGCAGCACAATTACCCCAAGGTCTTTTTCACTTTCCACTTCCCTGAGTGTAGTATCACACAGTTGGTAAGTTTCTCTTTGGTTATTGCTACCCATATGCAGCACTTTGCATTTCTCAACGTTAAACTCCAGTTGCCACTTCTCAGCCCATTTGCACAACTTATCTAGATCCAGTTGGAGTAGCATACTGTCACTACTATTGTTAACAACCTTGCCAAACTTTGTACCATCTGCAAACTTGGACATTAAACCTGATATACCTTCATCTATATTATTGATAAATATGCAGAACAACAATGGGCCCACACTGAACCCTGGGGAACTCCACTAATGACATTTGTCCACGAAAAGCAGTGTCCATTGATTACCACTCTCCGTTGTCTCCCACTCAACCATCCCATTATCCATTGTAGCAGCTTACCCTTGATGCCATACCTCTCCAATTTGTACAGCAGTTTTCCGTGTGCAACAGTATCAAAAGCTTCCCTAAAATCCAAGTATATAACATCAAAATTATTTTTGGCATTCAGTTCCTTTGTGACCACATCATAGTAACCAATCAAATTGGTCAGACAAGACCTCCCTTTGACTGTGCCTTAACTATTACTGCTTGTCTAGATGATCCTGCAATGCTTCTTTAACCAGTGATTCCATTATTTTCCCCGGAACACAAGTTTAACTAACAGGTCTGTAGTTACTCACCTTTTGAACCTCCTTTCTGAATTGGTGATACATTTGCACACCTCTAGTTCATGGGGACCTCCCCTGAGTTCAAAGAAGCTCTCATAATTATGGCTAAGGGTAATTTTACTTCCTTTGCTGCCTCCTTTAATATAACTGGATAGATCCCGTCCACCCCAGGTGCCTTCCTTATCTTCAACAATTTCTCTTCCACTTTGCTCTCAGTTATTACAAAATCACTTAGCTCCCTGTTATCATTCGATAAACTAGATAGCTAGATACTAGATAAACTAGATACTAGATAGCGTTAGTTGAACTTCGTTAGCAGTTAAATTGTACGTTTAAATAAATACATATAACGACTTAGATTACAAACGTAATATAATTAATTATATTTAACATAATTAATTATACATATAACCACTTAGGTTACGTAACATAAATAATTAGTAAAAACAAATAATTAATACATAACTTGATACGAAAGTTATATAAAGGGATTTCGTAGATAACACTCGTTACTGAAACATAAATATAGCGTTATAACTGTGTTTGGATACAAGTTTAGGATTTAATTTTGTACAGAAATTGAAATTTTATTGAAAGTAAATCTAAATCATGACTCAAACCAGAGCAGCAAAGCAAAGGGCTCAAGCTAATGGGAATGCTGTGGCCCAGGGGAGAACTGAGGGGGGCAGTTGTCCTCTGAATCACAGCCTTGTAAGATGCACTATTTGCTTGATGTTTGCGGAGCAGTCAAGTATGGGACATGATACTGCCACGGGGGATGTCTTTGTGTGTGTGCGATGCAAGGAGTGTAAAGAGATAAGGCGACAACTCAGCGTTGTTATGGGCCTATATGAGAGCTTGAAGGATAGGGTGGATGCCCTCGAAGGATTACAAGTGAGGGGCCCATCAAGCTCTCAGCTGCCCACACCAATGCCAGAGCTTGCACTTGGTCATCGCGGAACACAGCGGCAACCCCCAAGGCAGAATGCGCTGGTCCCAAAGGAACTAGTAGTTGTTGGTGACTCTATTGTCAGGGAAACGGGAAACATGCTTTGTAAAAAGGATAGGTGGAATAGGACCAGGGTATGTCTGCCAGGGGCAAAAGTTGATGACGTTGTAGAGCGGATATCATCTTTTAAGGGCACAAAAGGTGATATAGTTGTACACGTTGGCACTAATGACATTAAGAGTAGGAGACCGGCGGAATTACTTGACAAGTACAGGTCACTGATGAAAAAAAGCCGTGAATTAGGGTTGAAATTGAAAGTGTCTGCAATTCTGCCCAGACACGATAGGAGGGAGTATATGATGAGAGCCCTGTCAATCAATTCGGCCCTGGAAAGATTGTGCAGGGCTCAAGGGGTAGAATTTTTTTCAGCCTGGTCTGTACTTGTTAACAGGAGAGACTGCTTCTACAGGGATGGGATACACTTAAATAGAAAGGGTGCAAGAATGTTTGCTGATGCTATCGAGGCAATGTTAGGTGGGTCGGAAAACTGCTAGATTGGGGGGATACAAGGACTAATAGATTAACAGTAGCCACTGGCAGAGGTGAAAGTGATTCTTGCACTGCTTCTATTGGAATGAGCCGCAGCCTGGAAAATAAGATGCAGGATATTTCAGAGACTGCTGGGAACCATTGGGGTACAAGTAAACACATGGGTTGTGTTAGGGTAGCTAAGAAAAAGAACAGGTGCATGTATACTTGTGTGTACACCAATGCTAGGAGTTTAGTAAATAAATTTGATGAATTTGAGGTATTGCTCAAAACATCAAAGGCAGATATTGTGGGGATTTCAGAGACGTGGTGTCACACAGATATAAGAAATGCAGAACTGGAATTTGGGGAGTACAATGTCTACAGAAAGGATAGACAGGATAGGAAGGGAGGAGGGGTTATGCTATTAGTTAAAAAACACATAAATTCCAAGGAAGTGAAGCCAGTCGACATCGCTGGACAGTGCAGTGTCAAGTCAGTTTGGTGTGACATAAGCATTGGGAGATCAAAATTGAGAGTAGGAGTGTGCTATAGGCCTAATGACTCTGATGAGTATAATAAGAAACTGTTCGGAGAAATAGAGTGGGCCAGTAAATCAGAGAGTCTTATAATGGGGGATTTTAATTTCCCAGATATTGACTGGAATTTGGGGGCTGGTCACTCACACAGTAACAAGGCTTTTGTGGATTTATTGGATGATTGTTTTCTACATCAGCATGTTCGGGAGGTAACTAGAGGGAGTAATACTCTTGATTTGATTATCAGTAGTGATTCTTCATGCATTAAGAATCTGCAGATAAATGAACCACTTGGTGGCAGTGATCACAGTGTGCTGAAGTGGGATTTACTCAAAGAGGTAACTACCATTAGGGGTAAAGGGAAGGGGTATTGCTTTCGTAAAGGCGACTACAATGGACTGAGACAGTATTTAAATTCTATACAGTGGGATCAACTGATGATATTGCCAACAGCAAATTCAAAATGGGAAGCATTCAAAGAACTTATCGTGGAAGCTACTAGGCTTTACATACCAACTAAGAAATATTGTTCAAGGTTTAGGCCTAAATGGTTGTCAGATGAACTAATGAGGCATATGGCAGAGAAGAAAAATGCATGGGATACATACAAATTAACACGTGACACGGACGCCTATGATAGATACAAGTTGATCTGTAACCAAGTTACAAAGGAGGTTAGGCAGGCGAAGGCAGATTACGAGAGATCCTTGGCAAGGGATGCGAAGAAAAACAGCAAAGAGTTCTTTACTTATGTAAACTCTAGAAGGAAGGGGATGAATCAGATTGGTCCACTTGAGATCGATGGGTCAACTGTTGATGACCCTGCTCGGGTTGCTAACAAACTAAATGAATATTTTGCATCGACATTCACACATGAGGAGTTATTCAGCGAGGGGAATGCCAGAGGTGTATTCAACTCTAGCAGTAAGCTAGAGAATCTTGTAATAACTGAGAGCAAAGTGGAGGAGAAATTGTTGAAGATAAACACAAGAAAGGCACCTGGGGTGGATGGGATCTATCCAGTTATATTAAAGGAGGCAGCAAAGGAGGTAAGCAAACCCTTAGCCATAATTATGAGAGCTTCCTTGGACTCAGGGGAGGTACCCATTGACTGGAGATGTGCAAATGTGACCCCAATTCACAAAGGGGGATCAAAGGCTGACACAAATAATTATAGACCTGTGAGTTTAACTTCTGTTCCCGGAAAATTAATGGAGGCACTGGTTAAAGAAGCACTGCAGGATCATTTAGACAAGACTTCAGTTATAGCTAGGACACAGCATGGTTTTGTTAAGGGGAAGTCTTGCCTGACCAATTCGATTGGATACTATGATGCAGTCACAAAAGAACTGGATGCAGGGAATAACTTTGATATTATATACTTGGATCTTAGAAAGGCTTTTGATACTGTTGCACATGGAAGACTGCTGCACAAATTGGAGCAGTGTGGCATTGGAGGCAAGTTGCTGCTATGGATAAAGGGGTGGTTGAGGGGGAGAAGACAGAGAGTGGTAATCAATGGACACTGCTCATCGTGGACTCCCTCAGGGTTCAGTATTGGAGTCCCTCAGGGTTCAGTATTGGGGCCTTTATTGTTTTCTGTATATATAAATGATATTGATGATGGTATATCAGGCTTAATGTCCAAGTTTGCAGACGATACGAAGGTTGGCAGGGTTGTCAAGGACACTACTGACACTATGCTGCTGCAACAGGATTTGGAAAGGTTGAGCAGATGGGCTTCGAGGTGGCAAATGAAGTTTAACATTGACAAATGTAAAGTACTACATATGGGAAACAGCAACCCCAGAGCAACGTATCAACTCTGTGGTACTACACTGACAGTGGTAGAGAATGAAAGGGACCTGGGGGTGGTGGTGCAGGCAGATATGAAGTTCTCTGAGCAGTGCAGACGAGCTGCAAGAGTAGCTCATGGTGTATTGTCAATGATATATAGGAATTTTTCTAGCAGGGATAAGGAGGTGATTATTCCCTTGTATAAGGCAATGGTCAGGCCACACCTAGAGTACTGTATACAGGCCTGGAGGCCTCATTTCAGGAAGGATGTAGAGCTGCTGGAACGAGTACAGAGAAGGGCAACTAGATTGGTGAATGGGACAAAGGGGTGCTCTTACGAAGAAAGGCTTAAGTTTTGCAAATTACAGTGTCTGGAAACTAGGCACCAGCGGGGTGATCTGATAGAGGTGTACAAAGCCTTGAATGGTTTGAGCATGCTCAATGCTGATGGGATTCTTCCTCTAGCTCAGAAAAATCACCTGAGAGGGCATAAATTCAAATTGAGGAAAGATAGATGTAGGATAGATGTGCGGAAATTTGCCTTTAGCCAGCGGGTGGTTGGTGGGTGGAACAGACTTCCATCCCTTGTCGTGAAAGTTGATAGCCTAAATAAGTTTAAGGCTCAGCTGGACAGGTATTTCGAACGAACAGAGGGGTGAAGTGGAAGTGGTTATTTTTATTTATTTATGTTACTTTTTTTTTTTTTTTTGCTGATGCTGCATAAGCTTGCTTTCTTGCATCAAATGCCTCTACTAATGCTAATGCTAAAACTTCTGGCACTCCCCTCATTGAATAACTCCTCATGTGTGCATGTACATGCAAAATACTCATTCAGTTTATCAGCTACCTGAGCATGATCATCAATAGTCAACCCAACCTATCCTAGAGACCAGTACATCCAAGAAAGGAAGGGTACCTCCTGTCTCCACCTCTGAGGTAAATTGTATAAATTTGGAGAAGCTATTAAGCCAATGGAGTGCATCATCCTCTCTCCCCTTCTGGACCACGGTGAAGGTATCATCAACATACCTTTTCCATTTCTTTATGGGAAACTGACATCCAATAAAAATCCTGTCCTCTAACTCCTCCATGGCCAGATTGGCCACGATGGCGCTAATAGGAGATCCCATGGCTGTACCGTGAACCTGTTTGTACATAACACCTTGGTACGCCATAGTGGTGCTGGCCAGACAAAGTTCCACACCAGAACAAATATCCTCTACATTTAAAAGCGATCTATAACCCAAAGAGACATCATTACTCAAAGATTTTCTAACACAATATATTCCATGTTTAATTGGAATGCATGTGAATAGTTTGTTTGTTTGTTATTTGGTTTTTAGGAGCATTAGCAACTAAGGCCATATTGCTCCGGGATATGCGGTGGTCATTCCCTGACCTTTCCGCATCCTCCGTATTTAGTGGTGACGGGCTCGAACCCCAGTCTAATCAAGAAGAGTGTGCTACACACTGCTGCTCCTTCCCACCTGGCTACGGAGGCGCCATGTGAATAGTGACACCACATCAAAAGAAATCATGCTCTCATTTTAGGCCCTAGGCTCAAAACTTCTGTGTTTAAAAAACCTATATGCAGAGGCCAGTACACCCATTATAGTTCAGCACAAGCTGGGCAGCATAAGAATAGTGTAGTGAAAGCTCTACTAGATAGAGCAGGGTCACACTGCACCACCTCTGAGGACAAAGAATGTGAAATTCGACGAGTCACAGCAGACCTTAGAAAATGCGGATACCCCCAGAGGTTCATAGACAGATTTAGTAGAGGAATAGAGTCTAACCGTCAGGAACCGTTTGTTCCCGTGGCTACCGCATACATTCCTTACTATCCGGGCGTTACTGAGCATCTCGCTAGAGTTTTGCGGGGTTATAAAACACGCTGTGTGCAGCTTCCCGGGCGGAGGTTGCACACAGTGTTGTCTCAGGTAAAAGACCCAATAGCAAAGGACCTGAGTAGTGGAGTAGTATACAGGATAAAATGCCCGGATTGTGGGGAATGTTATGCGGGCGAGACAAAACGACGGCTCAAGGATCGTCTGGGGGAGCATGCAAATGCTATAAAAACCGCTGATTACAATAAGTCTGCTGTGGCCAAACATTTTTGGGAGAAGTAGCATCAAATTTCCCCAGAGGATGCGGTTATCGTGGATCGAGCACATGGGTTCTGGAACCGTAAATGGCTCGAGAGCCTACGAATCTGTTCATCCGACCACAATATTATGAATAGGGACAGAGGTATGCGTATGCATCCTCTGTTTGAAACTATCATAAGTGCGGATGAACGGTTTTGCTTAACATGTTCCCGAGCTATTTCCGCTTCCAGTTCAGACCATGCGCCGACTGCACCACGTGTATAAGTACCGTGAGCCTGTTATATATGGACGTGCTGCAGGAAGTTTTGTTACTGCTGAGGAAGGAAGCCGATGCTTCTGAAAGCTCCAGAGATTTTTATCGCTCTTAATTCGGTTTATTTTTGTGTATTTTATCTCAAGGCTTTTATCACAGTTTTAATGTTTTTTACATGAATATAATTTAATTTAATATAATAGCAGTTTTTGTAAATATTTATTTTATTTTAATATGTAAATATTTTAGTTACAGTAAATACTTATTCTTATGGTTGGTGTGTGAGCTGATTTAATGTAAAATATGAATTTTCCCAACCTCAGAGGTCTTTTTCAGGATATTAAGCCTGACTTACCTTCATCAATACCGTTAATAAATACAGAAAACAACAATGGACCCAACACTGAGCCCCAGGGATTCCACTAATAACATTAGTCCACAAAGAGCAGTATCCACTGTCTTCTCTCACTCAACCATTCCTCTATCCATAGCAGCATTTTTCCCTTAATGCCATAATGCTCCAATTTGTACAGTAATCTTCCATGTGCAACAGTATCAAAAGCTTTCCTAAGATCCAATTACAGTCAGTCCTTGTATAACACGTGTTTATACTACATGAATTCCATCATACATGATTTATAAATAGGGGAACGATATCGTATATAATATGAATCAAATTAGCTTATGCACGATTTGCCTTTGTGTATACAAGAAATGGCAGTTGAATGCGGAATCACCCCAACCAAACGCAACACATACATTTTCAGAATCTTCTCTTTGCAACACGAAGAGAAGATTCTGAAAATGTATTTATGTTTTTTATATCAGTGAAGGGGGAAACACATTTCACCATAATAAAGTAAAAATCCACACAATTCCAGCTATCGGTATTATCGCAAATGCAATTAGATTGAGTTTACTACCTGTTTTAACAGATTCCACTAACAGAAATGCAACTGGAAATTGTTTTTATTGTTTTATGGCAGTAACCCCCAGAAATGTGCTTTAGTAAAGTGCGAGCTAGTAAGGTGTTAATGGTGTGTCTCTGCCTTTACAGTTTGTTTATTCAGTTGCTATATGTGCGCAGCTTTGTTTATGTGTATTAAGCGTGCCTCCTCATTTTGTAATTGTGCTTTATTTCCTAAAAATGAGTAAAATACTTAAAAGATGTGAAATGGAAGCATCCTGGTGAATCCACTACAGATTCAGAGAGAAAAAGAAAAGCAATATCGATAGACAGAGGCGGATTGGGTCAAAAATTCTTACCCGGGAAAATTTGTAGCGGCGGCCTCATACTAGCGTTTATGGCCAAAATCACACCAGCCTCCATCATCTTCTGGCCTCCGGCCCACTGGGGTTTCACAATTAAGACTTATAGCCAGTCCGCCTCTGTCGATAGAGAAAAAATATGAAATTGTGAAACACTTTGAGCGAAATGAAAGACCATGTGATATTGCACATGCTACTGGCCTAATTGAGGCAACGCCAAGAATTAGAAAGAATGCAGAGAAAATAAAAACAACTTTCATAGCAGGAACAAATCAAAGTGTAACATAATCCATTAGATCAAGACACAAAGAATTGGAATGGCTGTCATCTGTTTGGATTGAAGATCAAACAAAGAACAAGTTTGCTTACGATAGAAGCAAAAGCATTATCAATAATTTATAACGTAACAGTCGTAATAACATATGTAACTATTTTATTGCAATTATTTATTGTGTTTGGTAATGTTTTGGTTACAAATATGTGTTCAATATTGAGTGTTCAGCACCTAACCCTATTTTTTTTCCATAGGGCCTTTTATTTATACTGCACGATTTTGCATTGCACGAGGGTTTCTAGGAACACAATTATTGTGCTATATGAGGACTGATTGTATATGATATCAAAATTATTTTTTACATCCAGTTACTTTGTGACCACATCATAGTATCCAATTAAATTGGTCAGACAAGACTTTCCCTTAACAAACCTATGCTGTGTCCGAACTTTAACCGAAATGTTGTCTAGATGATCCTGCAATGCTTCTTTAACCAGTGCCTCCATTAATTTTCCCAGAAGAGAAGTTAAACAAACAGGTCTTTAATTACTTGTGTCACCCTTTGATCCTCCTTTGTGAATTGGGGTCACATATGCACATCTCCAGTTGATGGTATTGACTGGAGATGTGTGTATGTATCTGAAGATTCTTAATGCATGAATAATCACTGCTGATAATCGGATCAAGAGTATTACTCCCTCTAGTTGCATCTCGAATATGCTGATGCAGAAAATAATCATCCAATAAATCCACAAAAGCCTTGCTAGTGTGCGAATGACCAGCCCACAAGTTCCAGTCAATATCGGGAAAATTAAAATCCCCCATTATAAGACAATCTGATTTACTGCCTCATTCTATTTCTTTGACAGCTGTTCATTATACTCCTCAAAGTCATTAGGCCTATAGCACACTCCTACTCTCAATTTTGCTTTCCCAGTGCTTCATCATCATCACCATCAGCCATTTTCAATCCACTGCAGGATGAAGGCCTCTCCAGCAATCTTCCAGTTGTGGTTTGTTGGTTTTTAGGAGCATTAGCAACTAAGGCCATATTGCTCCGGGGATATGTGGTGGTCATTCCCTGACCTTTCTGCATCTTCCGTATTTGGTGGTCATGGACTTGAACACCAGTCTAATCAAGAAGCGTGTAGTACGCACTGCTGCTCCTGCCCACCTGGCCACGGAGGCGCCAACCTTCCAGTTCCTTCTGTTTTGTGCAATGGCCATCCATTTACTACCCACAAACCCATGAATTTCATCTGTCCATCTCTGTTGTTGTCTTCCAGGTTTTCTTCTATCTCCTCTTGGGTACCATTCTGTTATTTTCTTAGTCCATCTCTCATTATGACTTCGAGCTATGTGTCCTGCCCATGACCATTTTAGTTCTTTAGTTTTAGAATGTCCTTTACTTGAGTTTGCTGCCTAATCCATGTGTTTCTCTTATTATCTAACAGTCTAATTTCCAATATAATTCTTTACATTCTTCGCTGTGTAGTTCTCAGCTTCTCTTCCATTCTTTTGGTGAGTGCCCAAGTTTCACTTCCATAAGTCATGGTGGGGAGTATACATTGGTTCATTATTTCGCGCTTCAGACAAATTGGGATATTGCTCTTCAGCATGTGACTATATTTTCTGAATGCTATCCATCCAAAATTTATTCTTCTCTTGACTTCCAGCCATTTATCATTATTACAGCTAATAACCTGTCCCAGATAAGTATATGACTCCACCTTTTCAATTACTGCCCCTTTAATCATTATGTCCCTTTCTGTGGCATACTTGTTCATCATTACTTTTGTTTTAGCATATTCATCTTTAGTCTGAAATCCTTACAACTCTGCAACTGATTAAGATTTTCCTCTAATACTTTGGGATCATGTCTTATGATCACAATATCATCTGCAAATCGTAGATGGTTTACGTACTCTCCATTCACACTGACTCCTTTCTGCGACCAGTCTAATCTTCTGAAAGCTTCCTCCAGGGCAGCAGTAAACAATTTTAGAGATATTGTGTCTCCTTGTCGAACTCCTTTCTCAATTTTAAATTTACTACTGTCTTTGTCTAGTCTAATAAAGGAGGTAGCATTCTCATAGATTTTCTTCAAAATCATAATATATGGGGTATGTATGCCTTGTCTTTCCAGTGCCCGAAACGTTGCCTTATGCTGTATAGAGTCAAATGCCTTTTCATAATCCACAAATGCCAGGCATAATGGTGTTTTATATTCATTTGCTTTCTCCATTAGCTGTGATATTACGTGAATGTGATCTATAGTCAAGAATCCTGTCCTAAAGCCAGCTTGTTCTTTCGTTTGATTCTCATCAAGTATTCTTTCTAATCTGTTAGTAATGGCCCTTGTGAACAACTTGTAGATGTGGGATAACAAGCTAATTGGTCTATAATTTCCAATCTCTGATTTATCTCCTTTCTTATGCAGTAAAATTATGATTGCATTATTCCACTCCTTAGGCATCACACCTTTTCTAATGCATTCTGTGAAGAGTCTTGTCAGTTTTTGTGTCATTTCTCTTTCTCCCAATTTTAACAACTCTCTAGTAACTTCATCTTTTCCCGGGGCTTTCTGATTCTTCATTTTCGTCAAAGCATGTTCTACCTCATCAGGCAGGATATCAAGTATGTTGTATGTGTTACTAATTTGCAATCCATCTTCCCCACTGCTGGCATCATTACCTCGCTCCTTGTATAATTCTCTCTAGTAGTCTTCTGCTATTTGAATTATGCCTTCTCTGCGATTTATAAGTACACCATCGCTATTCAGTTTCAGTATCATTTGTCTTTCTGCTCATGGCTGCTGATTTAAATCCTATGTTTTCCCTTAATGCTTGTTCTACTTTTCTTGTGTTAAATCTTCTTATGTCTTCTCTGGGTCTCTTTCTAATGGCTTTGCATAACTCAGTATACTCAATTTCCTCCTTGTCAGTGTTTATCTTTCTCTTTATTTGTCATCTTTGGTTCATCATAACAAGTGTTTCTTGACAAATTTTTTCTTCTTTAGATTTCTTTTTACCTCTAGGTTTCTTTGGCTTTATCACTTTCAGAAAGTTGTAATATTCCTCGTCGATGTCTTGGTCCTGAGCCATCTGTAGAAGCTCAAACTTGTTCTTAAGTTCCAGTACATACTGCTTTTTCTGCTCTTATATTATCTCAAAGACCTTTGTATTATTTACTCGAGTCAGTTTTTTCCTTTAATTTCTTACATCTATATCAAGTGTGCATCTTACTATTCTGTGTTCACTTCGAACATTTACCTTGTTCAGGACAGTAACATCATTCACGTGATGAAGTCGATTTAATTAATTGTTAATCCATTTGGGCTCTTCCATGTTTTTTTCTCTTCACCCTTTTCTTGAAAAAAAGTGTTCATTACTGACATACTTCGAGATGCCAATTCCACAAGTCTTTCACCTCTTTCACCAATTCCAAAATTTCCTATAGTTCCCTTTTCTGCACTGTTTTATCTCTTTCCAAACTTAACATTCCCAGCGTCACACCAAACTGACTCAAAACTGCACTGCCCATCTATGTCAACTGGATGCATTTCCTTAGATTTTGTGTGTTTCTTAACCTGAATGCAGAATTGGAATTTGTACTCCCCAAATTCCAATTCTGTATTCTTTATATCTGTGACATGACGTCTCGACTGATATCCCAACAATATCTGCCTTTGATGTTTTGACCAGCACCTTAAATTCATCAAATTTATTTACTACACTCCTAACATTAGTGTACATGCAAGTTATGGAAGAGTGGTGGTGATGCTGTTTGGGTATGTGGTTTGTGAATATCCAAGTTTTTGACATTTATAACATCTCATATGATTTGGAATGTATGGTCATACACGACAGTTTAAGTAAACTGGCTTTACTGAAATTGGCAGATCTGGAGTATTAAAAGTTAATATGATATCATGTGTTGGAACTAGATTTTCATCCTTACGAATCTTAAATTTCTGGCTTGTGTTACTTTCTGGTCATGCAGTTCTTTGGGGCGCCTCCGTAGCCAGGTGGGCAGGATCTGCAGTGCGTAGCACATGCTTGTTGATTAGACTGGGGTTCGAGCCCGTCACCACCAAATACGGAGGATGCGGAAAGGTCAGGGAATGACCACCGCATATTCCTGGAGCAATATGGCCTTATTTGCTAATGCTCCTAAAAACCAAATAACAACAACAAGCAGTTCTTTGACTATTTTGTCCTCTGATATATATAGCAGGTCCCATTCAGGTATAACTCCTTTTGAGGAGTTAAACATGGCATGTGGGGTGATTAATTAGGATTCCACTTATGGAAGTCATTTTTAATGTCAACTTAGATTGTCTAGATAGTGGGATATCCATTAGTATATCTGATTGCAATCGACTGACCATTTTTGGTGATCCTACTGCATTTTCAAGACGACCCCTTTGCATAATGAAAGGAGACAGCTTACTCGCAGGTTCTGACAATGAGTGTACAATCAGGAATGCTGGCAGTGCTTTTCATTTGTATTCTTTTTAATCACCTTGAATGAGAGAGGTCATGGTGGATAGTCAATTGTATCCATTCTCTGCTCCTTTTGGCCCTGGGAGTTAGCTTTCCCACCCAGGTTTCCGGCCTTGCCAGGGGAGATAAGCACAGTGCAGCTGGGGTAACTAAGTGGCAAGATTATTCTGCTTGTTAAAGACGGGAAAAAAGAGAAAGGTGTTTTTCCTTTCTGGGAATTGTTTACCGTTCATAAAGAAATATCTACTTATTTAGAATAAATGTAAGAAAAACTTTAAAAACTAAATAGAACCTGTTGTTTTGAAATAGATTGCTTTATAATTCGCACAAAGATTCATTTGGCAACAAGGACCTTTGTATTATGATTAACAAGGATGGTGGCCTTCACTAATTTACTGACAGGGAGAGTGGCGTTCTGGCTCATTTTCTAGATTTTATTGGCAAAAATAGTTAGCAAGGAGACCTGAAAATGTGTAATTTATTTTATTTGAAAATAAATAAATAAATAATTATATTAGTTTTTAATAAATTTAAATTTTATTAACTTTATTGCTTTCCAATTGAAGGGTGTATCATCCATTGACTGTAATATGCAATGCAACAGAAATGGAAACACACAGAAAAGTTTTTTTTTTTTAAGCTAACTAAAATTGAACAATTATAGCCATATTCACTAATGGGGGGGGGGGGGGAAACAACAATTTTACATACCTAATGTGCCTTTTATGATTAGTAACCGTTTCTATATGAGGCTGAACATAAGCCCAGTAGCCCTGGTTTTTGTGTTCCTCCTGAGACCAAACCATACGAGCATTTGGATACTTATTTATCTCTGCCATTACAAGATCAAATGGAAAAGGACATAACTGAAATAACAGCAAACAAAAGAATTTACAAGAAATAAAATTATTTTTAGCAGCTATTACATGAAATCTTACAAGCTCAAATTATTATACTGCATAACAAGTACAGGGAAGTGAACAAAATAATGGAAACACTTTTGATAAAATACGAAAGCAAAGGGTAGCCCAACATCACATGCGTTAATACGGTGTTGGGATACCCTTTTCTTTTAAAACAGCTTGTATTCTATGTAGAATTTAAGTAAATCTTGAGCTGTCTTAAGGGGAATATAAGATAAGATTGCTTCATGGAGGAAAGTTTCAAGCTCCTTGAGTGATTAAGGTGGAGGGAATCTGCTTCTCACTCTCCTCACCAAATATGTCCACAGTATTTCAATAATGTTTAAATGGTGAAATAGATTGCTTTATAATTATATAATTAAAGATATCATATATTACCATTAGTAGAGGCATATGATGCAAGAAAGCAAGCTTATACAGCATCAGCCAAAAAAAAAAAAAAAAAACATTCCCATTTTACCCATCCATTCACTCCAAATGTTTGTCTAGTTCTGCCTTGAATTTATTCAAGCTGTCAACTTCAACAGCAACAGATGGCAGTTTGTTCCAGCAATCAATCACATTCTGGCTAAAGGAAAATTTCTGCACATTATTATTATTATTGTAATTAGCCATATGGCGCAAGGAAGCCTGAGGCTATTGCTGCGCCAGCCAAATAAAAAAAGAAAACAAAATTCTGAGTTACCCACAGAGAGAGAGAGAGAGAGAGAGAGAGAGAGAGAGAGAGAGAGAGAGAGAGAGAGAGAGAGAGAGAGAGAGAGAGAGAGAGAGTTGTTGTTATTTGGTTTTTAGGAACATTAGCAACTAAGGCCATATTGCTCCGGGGATATGCGGTGGTCATTCCCTGAACTTTCCGCACTCTCCGTATTTGGTGGTCATGGGCACGAACCCCGGTCTAATCAAGAAGCGTGTGCTACGCACTGCTGCTCCTGCCCACCTGGCTACGGAGGCACCCAGAGAGAGAGAGAGAGAGGGAGCGAGAGAGAGAGAGAGAGAGAGAGAGAGAGAGAGAGAGAGAGAGAGAGAGAGAGAGAGAGAGAGAGAGATAAGGAAATCACCAAGAAAGAGAAGAATGATGACATCCAGCTCAGGACCATGGGTGTGCCAAGCCCATACTCACCAGATGTGAGCCCCTGGGGTTCTACAACTGTCTTTCCTCATTTGAATTTATATCCCCTCAGGGGATTAATCTGAGCAAGAGGAAGAATCCTATCAGAAATGAACTTGATCTAACCATTCAAGACATTAATACACCTCAATCAGATCAACTTGCAGGTGCCTTGTCTCTAAACACTGTAATTTGCAAAACTTAAGCCTTCCTTCGTAAGAGTAACCCTTTGTTTCATTCACTAATCTTGTTGCCCTTCTCTGTACTCATTTCAGCAGCTCTACATCCTTCCTAAAATGAGGCTCCCAGACTTGTACACAGTACTCAAGGTGTGGCCTGATCATTGCCTTATACAAAGGGAGAATCGCCTCCTAAACCCTGCTAGAAAAATTCCTGTATAACAGGATTTCACAAACTTTTTCAAGTGTGGAATGGTGTTTGCAGATTTCTTTTTTTTTCACAGCCCACCTATAGCTATAAATTAATGTATTTTCAATAATTATACTTGTAGGTTCAGAAATAATGCAATTAGGTATTCATTAACACCAGTAAATATAAATAAATTATAGGTAATTAATTTCTTTGTTTTTTATCAAAAGTTTACATAAAATTGACATATTTATGAATCTCTTTATGGGAAAATAAATATTTATTTAATGAGTAGGGTGATGCTGTTTCCCCATCGGCTTCAAACAGCACGGGTTTTACTATAACATGGTTTTCAATTAAGTTTAAGTCAAATTTACCGTACATATTAAAACTCATTCAATAGCCTAGACACGTACTCTATATATATGCTGCATTGTCATAGCCTAGGTATGGTACAATATGCTGTGGTGCCAACTCTATTGTCTCGCATGCACATGTGACAATAGCTCCCCCTCGGGCAGTCAGCTGCAACGTGCAACAGTGTTCAGTATTCTTAATTTCATCTTGTTTTTGAGATGACGTGACAGCTTTTCAAACTTTTCATTTCACATTTTTTACCCCTTTAAATAGGATCAAAAATATATCTGCATCTTGGCTAGAAATCACTGCCAACAACGTGCATTCTTTTGGCAGCATGTTTTGCCCATTTGGTAAATGATTTCGCTGATTTTGAATCGTAAGTTCAGACAACTGCCGAAGGCCAGAAAAGACTTGGGATTCGAAACTTTGGACACTGTCAATGTATGTGACTGCCTTGAGTCGCATGCAAGTGACTTAGATGGTGCAACTATCCTTGAAATTGATGAGCAAACTGCATATGAACAATAGGAAAACAATTCTGAAGTGGTACCAAAAGTATTTTCAACAGAAAATTGGAGAAAGTTTTTCGGTGGTTTGACATGGCCTGCAAGGTGATTATGAATGGAGATCCGAAGGTTGAACATAACATCAAGATACGGCATTTTTTTACAAGATGGGATTCGATGCTACAAAGACTTGAACACCAAGAAAAAGAAAAGACAACTTCACCAGACTTCATTATTGAAATACCTAAATAAACATCTGCCTTTTTTTAAAGCTTTTTTTCTCGTCTCTCATGATGTTACCATTTCATTAAAAAAAATTTTTGCAATATTTTTTTATTTCAAATCCTTTTAATTGGCTATCAAGTGCAAATTGTTTATAGATTTTATTATAATTTTTTTACAGACTGTTTCTCTGGTATGCATTCAATTAATGGTAATGGAGACATCATTTAACCGCCAACTCAAACTACCTAGAAACCTTCCATTGGATCAATGATCGCCAGTATGGATTTCGTCAGTGTCGATCCACTGGTGATATTCTGGTTTATGTCATTTATGGAGAAATTGAAGGGAAAAGTTTGGTGAAACACAAGCAGTTGCTCTTGACATCTCAAAGGCTTTCAATCATGTTTGGCATAGAGGTCTTCTAAACAAGCTTCCATCTTATGGTTTACCAACTGTTCTTTGTAATTGGTTATTCAGTTTTCTCTCTGATCGTTCACTGAGAGTGATAGGTGATGGCTCTCTGTCTTCTAATTTCTCCACTAATGCTGGTGTCCCCCAAGGTTCAGTTCTTTCCCCCACTCTTTTCCTCTTGTATATTAATGACTTTCTTCCATCGATTGGAAATCCTATCCATAGCTTTTCCAATGATAGCACATTACATTCCACTTTTCATTTTGAGAAACCTTGCCCTGCTCAATCAGCTTCAACTTCTCGAATATCAGCTACCAATTCCTTAAATGCTGATCTCCACGTAATTCTCCAGTGGGGCAAAGACAACTTAGTTGATTTCAATCCTTCTGAAACTCAGTCTTGTCTTATATCTCACAAAAAGGATTCTTCTGCTCCTATGCTTATCTTTGGTGATTCTCCGATTTCTACGCAAAATGATATATCTCTTTTGGGGATTACCCTGACTTCTAATCTCTCTTGGCACAAGCACATTACAAATATTGCTTCCTCTGCATCTAAAAATCTTGGTTTTTCTCTTTCACTCTCAGCGTTACTTTTCTTCCAAACAGCTGTTCACTCTGTACAAATCATAAATACGCCCAACCATGGAACATTGTTCCCACATCTGGAGTGGTGCACCCAATACCTCTCTCAGGCTTCTAGATTCCATTCAGAAGAGGGCAGTTAAGTTAATTAATGATTCGTCTCTAACTCTGCACTTGCTGTCTCATAGACATACTGTTTCTGCTGCATGCCTTTTCTACAGATATTTTCATGGGCACTGTTCTTCTGAATTGGCTTCTATAATTTCTGTTCTCTCTTTGAAAACAGTCCGAACATGTGCTGCCACCAGCCAACATCCATTTACTGTCCAACTTCAAACTCACAGAACCAACTTTTCATCTTCCTCGTTTATTCATTCAACTGGCATTTTCTGGAACAACCTTCCTTCATACGTATTTCCTGAAAATTAGTCTACAGAAGTTCAAGTCTAATGTCAACAAATATCTTCTTTCATCTTCTTAAACTCCAGCTCAAGCATGGTACTAAGTACCATAGGTTGTAATACCGCTCGTGTTTGGGATTTTCATAAAAAAAAAAAAAAAATTAAAGCCCATTATAATTATACCTCAATCAGCATGGTCTCACATAACATGGAAAAGTTTTAGTACCAATTATCAGTGCTGTGTGGGGTATTGCTGTAATTTTAAATTGGGGGAAAAGATGCAAATTGATTCTCAAATCTGGCTCAACGTTCAATCTGTTCTGGCATTTATTTAAAAAAAAAAAAAAAAAAAAATACTAATGTTGAGAATCTGGTTTCACACTTGTAAGTGGTTACAAATGGCAGAAGAAATTTCAGTGCTTTTTCTATATAATCTTCATGGCAACTTAGTCAAAAATTTATCAATGAGACCTGATTGAAGCAGTCTTTTAATGCTGTGTCACATGACAGTTCAACAACAGAATCGATTTCTTGTTAATCAAGACAAAATTCTTCCACATGTTCCACATTAAAAGTAAATGGGTTTCGAATCCACATTTTACTGCTGTCAATAGGAGGAAAATATTCTGGAAAGTTTGATTTCACATAAGCAGGACACCTTCACATATGTCAAATAAGTTTAATTTGACTTACACAGTGAAATTCAATTTCACTGTGTAATAAGTCAAAGTCTTTCTTTTTATAAAGGTGCGATTTTAATTGGTTAATTAATGTGTCCTTAATTGGTCCACCTTAATTAACAAATTAAAATCATTAAACCTGTCTTTAAATTTGAATATTGCATCCTTTGCTGGAGGATGTTGCTTCAAAAACAATAAGTACTCATTCTTCATTTCGATTAGTCATTTCAATACATTCCCTCTTGATAACCATCGAATTTCACTGTGTAACAGAAAATGTTCATAAATACTTCCTAATTCTTTGCATAAAGCAGTAAAGATTCTGGAATGCAAGGAACAGGCTTTTATACAGTTAAAAAATTTGACACATTCTTCTAATATTCTTCTATTACTTGAATAGCTGTATTCAAAACCAAAATCTTTTTTTTTTTTTTTTTTTTTACAGCTAATGCTTCTCTGTGAATACTACGTTGCACCCATTCACAATCTGGAGTCACCTCTCAGACCCTCGGAAAAAGTCCTGTACGGGAACCTGCCATTGCCCATGCAACATTGCAACAATCAGATGCATTTGTTCCATTTGATTCTGCTTTGAGTTATATAATTATTGATTCATTTAAATGGTTTTTCAGCTGTTGTTCTTGTTGGTAGGGGTTCTCAAAACAAAAAATCTTCACGGTGTCCTTAAAATCATACCTTAGAAAGCACATTAAATTGGCATTATCTGCTATGTCTGTACTTTCATCCATTTGTAAAGAGAAAAAATTGACAGCTTTGAATGCACTTTATGAGAGTTTCTTCAATATTATTCGCCATTTCCACAACTGTACGCTTCAATGTATTATTCGATAAGGAGAGTAAATGCAGCTGATTTTCTTTCTTTTTATAAAGGTGCGAAGTAATTACTCTTAGTGCAGGAAGTATTAACTTTTCACCAATAGTACGAGGGTTTCCTGTCTCGGATATTAGTTTTGCAACTTCATATGAAGCTATAACCAAATCTTCATTGCAACATTTCATGGAAACTGTCTTTACAAAACATTTTTTTAGATGAAATATATTCATTTTTCTTATTAATTAAAAATTCTTTTGGCTTATTTGAGTATTCTGGATTTCCATAATCTATGTGCCGTTTCATGCATTCATTTGACAAAATTTCAAAACAAATAATGCATAATAGAATGTGGTTATTGCAGATAAATCCAAATTTTAAATAATCTTCATAATACTGCCTTGTCCAAGAGGTTTTGTATTCCTTTTCCATGTTGTCAGTCTGCCCATTACCAGGGGGTTTATTAATATTATTTCTATCTCTACTCGTACTAGGCTGCACATCACTTGACTTATTAGGTGGACATTTCTTTAGCCACTTGTCAAGATTAAAAATGACAGGATGTTTATATATATTTATTTAAAAAAAATGTGTAATACTATGCATTAAATTTATCACTTCACAGGCGATAGCGAAGAAAAGGAATAAGACACACCAATAGGCACATACTCTCACTGACTGTTGATGACTGCATGTAGTTCGTAAGTTAGAGATGGCACAGGCCACAGAGTAGTAACCTATCTTACTACTCTGTGGCACCAGCAGTCCTCACCTCAGATGCAAGATGCACGCATGCATGCTAATTACATTGCATAATAAAATTGATGAGTGCATCAGCCATCGATTTTTTTTGCTAAGAGCAGAGTTGTCTGGAGGCATCATAGATATAAATTTAATAAATTATAAAAGCATTAAATTTATTTGTAATATAATTGGGAATTTTGGTATTTTATTACATTTTCATTTTTTCAGAAAATTTTCTTATAGTTTTATTTCAAAACTATAAGTTATTCGCGGACCAGTATTTTCTTTTTATAGACCAGTACTGGGCCGCAGACCACATTTTTGGAAACCCTGCAATATATCACTGACAAGATACAATGAACTACTCTTGCAGGCCATCTGCACTGATCAGAAAACTTCATATCTGACTGCACAATTACCCCAGGTCCTTTTCGTTCTCTACTACTGTCAGTGTAGTACCACACAGTTGATATTATTACTCTGGGGTTACTGCTTCCCATATGCAGTACTTTACATTTGTCAATGTTAAACTTCAGTTGCCATCTCTCAGCCTATTTGCTCAACTTTTCTAGATCCTGTTGCAGCAGTGTACTGACATTAACAACCCTGCCGACCTTCGTATTGTCTGCAAACTTAGACATTAAGCCTGATATGCCATCATCAATATCATTAATAAATACAGAAAACAACAATGGGCCCAAAACTGGACCCTGTGGGACTCCACTAATAACATTAGTCCACGATGAGCAGTGTCCATTGATTACCACTCTCTGTCTACTCCCACTCAACCCTCCCTTTATCCACAGCAGCAACTTGCCCTTAATGCCACACTGCTTCAATTTGTAGCAGACTTCCATGTGCAACAGTATCAAAAGCCTTCCAAAGATCCAAGTATATGATATCAAATTTATTCTTTGCATTCAGTTCCTTTGTGACCACATCATAGTATCCATTCAAGTTGATCAGACAAGGCTTCCCCTTAACAAACTCATGCTGTGTCCAAACTATAACTGAAGTATTGTGTAGATGGTCCTGCAGTTCTTCTTTAACCAGTACTGCCATTAATTTCCCTCGAACAGAAGTGAAACTAACAGGTCTGTAATTACTTGTGTTACCCTTTGATCTTACTTTGTGAATTGGGGTCACATGGGTACCTCATCTGAGTCCAAGGAAGCTTTCATAATTATGGCTAAGGGTTGCTTACTTCCTTTGCTGCCTCCTTTAATATAACTGGATAGAACCCATCCACCCCAGGTGCCGTTCTTAAGTTTATTTTCAACAATTTCTGCTCAACTTTGCTCTCAGTTATTACAAAATCATTTCGATCACTGCCAGAATTTAATACACCTATAGCATTTCCCCCTCCCTGAATACCTCCTAATATGTAAATGTTGATACAAAATACTCATTTAGTTTGTTAGGTACATGATTTACTACTACTGATTTACAAAAGCATAATTTACATTATTTGCCAAGGGACCATTGCTACTTTTCACGATTTCACCATTAATGTGCACACTGATCCCAAATCTGAAAAATTTAGGTGCTGGAATTATTTTCTGTCTCAATGGCAACTTTGCTGGTCTTCCACTGAAAATGGCTCTGTTACAAAGAAATTTCTGCCCACACTATCTAAGTTATTTCATTTTAAATTGTACAGTATCTTGTTTTTAGCATTAGCAGAGGCATTTGATGCAAGAAAGCAAGCTTATGCAGCATCAGCCAAAAAAAAAAACTTCCACTTCACCCCTCTGTTCGTTCAAAATACCTGTCCAGCTGAGCCTTAAACTTATTTAGGCTATCAACTTCCACGACAAGAGATGGAAGTCTGTTCCACCAACCAACCACTCGCTGGCTAAAGGCAAATTTCCGCATGTCTATCCTACATCTGTCTTTCCTCAATTTGAATTTATGCCCTCTCAGGTGATTATTCTGAGTGAGAGGAAGAATCCCATCAGCACTGAGCATGCTCAAACCATTCAACGCTTTATACACCTCTATCAGATCACCTCGCTGGTGCCTAGTCTCCAGACACTGTAATTTGCAAAACTTAAGCCTTTCTTCGTAAGAGCACCCCTTTGTTCCATTCACAAATCTTGTTGCCCTTCTCTGTACTCGTTCCAGCAGCTCTACATCCCTCTTGAAATGAGGCCTCCAGACCTGTATACAGTACTCTAGGTGTGGCGTGACCATTGCCTTATACAAGGGAATAATCACCTCCTTATCCCTGCTAGAAAAATTCCTATATATCATTGACAATACACCATGAGCTACTCTTGCACCCGTCTGCACTGCTCAGAGAACTTCATATCTGCCTGTACAACCACCCCCAGGTCCCTTTCATTCTCTACCACTGTCAGTGTAGTACCACAGAGTTGATACGTTGCTCTGGGGTTGCTGTTTCCCATTTGTAGTACTTTACATTTGTCAATGTTAAACTTCATTTGCCACCTCTCAGCCCATCTGCTCAACCTTTCCAGATCCTGTTGCAGCAGCATAGTGTCAGTAGTGTCCTTGACAACCCTGCCTACCTTTGTATCGTCTGCAAACTTCGACATTAAGCTTGATATACCATCATCAATATCATTTATGAATACAGAAAACAATAATGGACCCAACACTGAGCCCTGAGGGACTCCACAAATAACATTTGTCCACGACGAGCAGTGTCCATTGATTACCACTCTCTGTCTTCTCCCCCTCAGCCACCCCTTTATCCACAGCAGCAATTTGCCTCCAATGTCACACTGCTCCAATTTGTGCAGCAGTCTTCCATGTGCAACAGTATCAAAAGCCTTTCTAAGATCCAAGTATATAATATCAAAGTTATTCCCTGCATCCAGTTCCTTTGTGACTGCATCATAGTATCCAATCAAATTGGTCAGGCAAGACTTCCCCTTAACAAAACCATGCTGTGTCCGAGCTATAACTGAAGCCTTGTCTAAATGATCCTGCAGTGCTTCTTTAACTAGTGCCTCCATTAATTTTCCTGGAACAGAAGTTAAACTCACAGGTCTATAATTACTTGTGTCAGCCTTTGATCCTCCTTTGTGAATTGGGATCACATTTGCATATCTCCAGTCTGTGGGTACCTCCCCTGAGTCCAAGGAAGCCCTCATAATTATGGCTAAGGGTTTCCTTACTTCCTCTGCTGCCTCCTTTAATATAACTGGATAGATCCCATCCACCCCGGGTGCCTTTCTTGTGTTTATCTTCAACAATTCCTCCTCCACTTTACTCTCAGTTATTACAAGATTCTCTAGCTTACTGCTAGAGTTGAATACACCTCTGGCTTTTCCCTCGCTAAATAACTCCTCATGTGTGAATGTCGATGCAAAATATTCATTTAGTTTGTTAGCTACCTGAGCAGGATCATCAACAGTTGACCCATCGATATCAAGTGGACCAATCTGATTCATCCCCTTCCTTCTAGAGTTTACATAAGTAAAGAACTCTTTGCTGTTTTTCTTTGCATCCCTTGCCAAAAATTTCTCGTAATCTGCCTTCGCCTGCCTAACCTCCTTTGTAACTTGGTTACAGATCAACTTGTATCTATCATAGGCTTCTGTGTCATGTGTTAATTTGTATGTATCCCATGCATGTTTCTTCTCTGCCATATGTCTCATCAGTTCATCTAACATCCATTTAGGCCTAAACCTTGAACAATATTTCTTAGTTGGTATGTAAAGCCTAGTAGCTTCCAAGATAAGTTCTTTGAATGCTTCCCATTTTGCATTTGCTGTTGGTAACATCATCAGTTGGTCCCACTGTATAGAATTTAAATACTGTCTCAGTCCATCGTAGTCGCCTTTACGAAAGCAATAACCCTTCCCTTTACCCCTTATGGTAGTTACCTCTTTGAGTAAATCCCACTTCAGCACGTGATCACTGCCACCTAGTAGTTCATTTATCTGTAGATTCTTAATGCATGAAGAATCACTGCTGATAATCAAATCAAGAGTATTCCTCCCTCTAGTTGCCTCCCGAACATGCTGATGCAGAAAACAATCATCCAATAAATCCACAAAAGCCTTGCTAGTGTGTGAGTGACCAGCCCCCAAATTCCAGTCAATATCTGGGAAATTAAAATCTCCCATTATAAGACTCTCTGATTTACTGGCCCACTCTATTTCCCTGTACAGTTTCTTACTCATCAGAGTCATTAGGCCTATAGCACCCTCCTACTCTCAATTTTGATCTCCCAATGCTTATGTCACACCAAACTGACTCGACACTGCACTGTCCAGCGATGTCCACTGGCTTCACTTCCTTGGATTTTATGTATTTCCTAACTAATAGCATAACCCCCTCCTCCCTTCCTATCCAGTCTATCCTTTCTGTAGACGTTGTACTCCCCAAATTCCAGTTCTGCATTCCTTATATCTGTGTGACACCACGTCTCTGATATCCCAACAATATCTGCCTTTGATGTTTTGAGCAATACCTCAAATTCATCAAGTTTATTTACTAAACTCCTAGCATTGGTGTACATGCAAGTATACATGCACCCATTTCTATTCTTAGCTACCCTGACACAACCCACGTGTTTACTTGTACCGCAATGACTCCCAGCAGTCTTTGAAATATCCTGCATCTTGTTTTTCAGGCTTCTGCTCATTCCAATAGAAGCAGTGCAAGAATCTCTTTCACCTCTGCCGGGTACTTTTGATGGGTACTAGGCAGCAGGTGATCAATTTCCTGGTAGCAAAGTGGCCAAATAAAACTAAACAGCAACACAAAAACACTAGCATTGCATACACATAATGTGACACACTTCTGGGCATTTTACAGACTTCTGTATCATCATAATGCAACACTGGTAGAGTTAAACTGGCATTCAGGAGCTACCTTACATAAGATTCTATATTTGTCTACATATCATGCGTGCTAACAGTCATAAACTGTGGTACTGTAATCTAAATGAGATCTGATCAAAGCTTGATATAGGTGAAAGAGTGTATGGAAATCAGCTCCCCATTTGATATAGGCAATTTTAAGTATACTCATAAAGAGAGTTTGTGTTCATGGTATGTGTTTAAAATGTGTAGATAGCAAACAAACTGAATGAATATTTTGCATCTACATTCACACATGAGGAGTTATTAAGGTTTGAAAATGCCACAAGGTTATCAAATTGTAACAGGGCGCTTAATGATTTTGTAATAACTGAGAACAAAGTGGAGGAGAAACTGTTGAAGTTTCTCCTCCACTTTGAAAGGCACCTGGGATGGATGGGATCTATCCGGTTATATTAAAGAAAGGCACATGGGATGGATGGGATCTATCCAGTTAAATTAAAGGAGGCGGCAAAGGAAGTAAGCAAACCCTTAACCATAATTATGAGAGTATCCTCAGGCGAGGTCCCCATGGACTGGAGATGTGCAAATGTATCCCCAATTCACAAAGGGAGATCGAAGGGTGACACGAGTAATTACAGACCAGTTGCAGCAGCTGGAGACTAGGCACCTGCAAGGTGATCTGATTGAGGGATATAAGGCCTTGAATGGGTTCAGTATGCTGAATTCTGATGGGATTCTTCCACTTGTTCAGATTACGAAGAGGGCATAAATTGAAATTGAGGAAGGACAGATGAAGAATAGATGTGCGGAAATTTGCCTTTAGCCAGCCGGTGGTTAATTGCTGGAACAAACTTTCATCTGGCATTGTGGAAGTTGATAGGTTAAATAAATTTAAGGAGGAGCTGGACAAACATTTAGAGGGGATTGTTTTGTAATTTTTTTTTTTTTTTTGGCTGATGCTGCATAAGCTCATACACTTGCTTTCTTGCATCACATGTCACTACTACTACTACTACTAACACAGGTGGCAAGCCACAAGGATGGCAAAATTAACATTAATAATAATGCACTTTTAAGTTTACACACAAGCATGTATAGCCTAGGACAGGTTTTGGTCGATCATTACGAATTTTAAATATACAGTCATCCCTCGATTTGTGCACCTTGTGCAATGAAATTTTTGAGATGGTAGCACATTTTGAAGGAAATAAGTAGATCACATCACAAATCAAGTTGGCCACTCCTGGCCTAGGAACAGTCTTGATTGGTAACATAGGAGCATGGTCTTATTGTTAAGTCTTCACAAATGGTTGTTCAAGTGTTTTAAACCTTAACATAGCATGATCAAAGCCAACAGCCACTAGGAAAAAATGTAAGATTTTTCATGTGCAGAAGAAATCTGGAATAATTTGAAAGGCTGATCTTTCTTCTTTTTTTATTAATACAGTAAGCGCCGGTTATAGTGATCATGTTTGCAAATTGAATTTTGATTCTAATATGCAAAAGATTGAGTTTACTACCTGTTTATAACAGATTATACAAACAAAAAGGCCGATAATCCGAAAACAGCAAATTGTTTTAGGGTTGTGACCTTCAGAAAATGTGCTTTAGAAAAATATCGCAGAGACACTGGGTTTTCTTGGATTTCAGATTAGTTTAGCTCCCAAATTCAGTAAGAATAATATCAGCCCGAAACTGTCGATTTATTATTTTTCTCAATTTTTTATGGAAAAATGTGAACGAAAAGAAAATGCATAGTTTTAACATTGCAACAAAAATTGGAAATTATTAATAGAATTAGAAAAGGTGAAAATTTAGGAAATCTTTCCCAAGAGTTTAATGCGGGGACTTCAAAAATTTACGACATCAAAAAAAATTCCAATGCCATAACAGAATTTGTGTCGATTATGGATAGTGAAGGACGATCTAGCAAGAAAAAGACAATGTTAAAACCTGAAAATGCCATTTAGAGAGTGAATTTTATTTTTTTGTTTTCTTCAGAAGCGAAGTTTAGGTGAACCAGTGTCTGGCCCAATGTTGCGTGGAAAAGCATTGGATTTTAATCGAAAATTAAGAGGTAATGAAGATTTTAAGGAAAGCACAGGTTGGCTGAAAAACTTTAAACTGAGACACGGTATATGTGAACTACATATTCAAGGTGAGAAACTTTCTGCAGACGAATCGGCAGCGGTGTCCTTTGAGAAGTAAGTTTTATTCAGTTATAGCAAATTACGAGAAAGAAAACGTTTATAATGTTGACGAGACAGATTTACCATGGAGAGCTTTACCATTAAACACTAGCCACTAAAAGAGAAATGCCTGCACCAAGTTTTAAGATGAGAAAATAGAGAATTACAATTGCTGTGTGTGTAAATGTCACTGGGATGCACAGCTTGTCTGTGCTCATTATCAGCAAATCAAAAAAACTGAGAGCATTTAAAAATCTTTCTAATTTACCTGTTTTGTATAAAAATAATAAAAATGCCTGGATGGATGTTTCTGTTTTCCGAGATTACTTTATAATTATTTTATTTAATTAATCTTAATTATTTAATTTAATAGTAAGGCAAGATTAAATTTATTTAATCTTACCAGAAAAATTATCCGGAAAACTGATGCTCTACTGTATTTCAAGGAAGGGGGGGGGTTACTTCTGTATGCAAGTAAAAAAAACAATATAGTGTGTTGATTTGCAAAAATACACTGTAACTTTATTATGGAGCATTAAAACAAAACAGGTTTTAATGTCCTAGGAAAAAGACAGTTTCAAAAAGAAAAAAAGATTTTGGTAACATTTTAAATAGGTTACTTTGTCAAAAAAATTGTGTAGAATGAAATAAAAGACAGTACTAAAGTAAAAATAAATTGGCTTATTTCATCAATTTATAAAGTTTAACAGTTTGTAAAAAATTAAAAACTGCTCACTCAGGGTCATTGTCAGGGAAAATCTGACTGAGTGTTTAAGGCTCAGTGAGATGATTAAAGAAGTAAAACTGCATTTCTAAAATTGGAACATTTGGTTAAAATATGCTTAATAGATAAAACAATGCCACACTGCTCACATACAAGGTTATCAGCTCTCAGCAGAAAGAAATGTGCGAGATGACTGTCTCCTATGCAGAGCTGAGCAAGAATAACTTCATCTTTACAATCCCTGTGCAGACCACACTGTCACAGTTTGATTACAGGCTTGATCTGATCTAGTTTATTACCTACCCATGTCATGAATCTTGCCACTGCGAATATGTCTTATTACAGACTGTTTGCTTGTAGTCTGTAAGGGGGACTGAGAAGCCAACATTACCCTTCAGGGCTGCTGTTTTGGCTGCGGTATCAGCCAAATCATTTCCAATAATGCTGATATAGCTGGGAATCCAGTAGAAGCAGATATCAAATCCATCTTCATAGATGGGTGCATACCACCTGTTGAACTGGAGACAGGGTTTGGATGAGTAGCATACCTCACTGCTGATAAAGCTCATAATGGACTCAAAGAACCATTGAACCAAACTGACTTTGAGTTGTCATTGTAAACTGGCAAGAAGTGAATGTTCAGTTTAGTGTTCAGAATTGAGCTGAAGGTAGATGGAAGATGGAATATGAAACCCAGGTCTTAAAGGGAGAAGTTACATGCTGGTATTTCAGCATGCCAGGGTGGAGGGGGGGGGGTTTGATCATTTGTTTAGAAGCTTTATGGCACAAGAACAGCAAAGGGCCATAATGCACCTAAATCTGATAAAGTTAAATACATAATTTTATCTGTATGGATGTGGTTAAAGTTTACACTGCATTGTAAAGTTGCATACATTTGAGGAAATGTAAATATTATTCTATATGTTGTGTATCTGCTAGGAGGTGAGAAATACCGAGAGAGAGAGAGAGGTGTTCATGGTGGAGAATGAAGTGTGTTTGTTTGTTTGGGTTTTTTTGGCGCATTAGCAACTAAGACTAAAATGTGGAAAAATCAGGTCATAAAAAAGTGAAACTTTTAGCAAACCAATGGATTAGATCACAAAGCCAAGATATATACTGATGAGCCAAAACATTATGACCACCTACCTAATATGATGTTGGTCCTCCACGTTCAGCCAAAACAGCTCATACCTGGCGAGGCATGGATGCTACAAGATTTCTAAATGTGTCTTGTGGTATCTGGTACTAACATGTAACCAGCAGATCCTTTAACTCCTGTAAGGTCCGTGGTTGAGATGCCGCAGATCGGAGTTGCTGTTCCAACACAAACCACAGATGTTTGATGGGATTGATGACTGGGGAATTTGGAGACCAGGGCAATACCTGAAAGTCTTCCTCAGTTCCATGAACCAGTCTCGAATAATCCGGGCAGTGTGGTATGGCGCATTATTCTGCTGAAAGACAGCACCAGCAGAGGGGAAGACCGTTGCCACAAAAGGGTGAATCTGGTCAGCAGTGATGTTTCGGTAAGTGGTAGACGTCAGAGTGCCTGGCACATGGATGACTGGACCCAGGGTATCTCAGCAGAACATTGCCCAATTGCCCAAAGCACTGCCCGGCCAACCACATGGTGCAACAGGAAACATGATTCATCGGACCAGACGCCCTTCCTCCATTCACTCAAGGTCCAGTTTCGATGTTCGTGTGCCCATTGTAGGTGCTGTTGCTGGTGAACCGTGGTTAACATGGGCACTCTGAGCGGCCTGCGGCTATGCAGCCCCATTTTCAGCAGGGTTCAATGTACTGTGTGTTGTGGCACATTACTCCCATCACCAGTATTACAATTACTGGATAGTTGCGCCACATTCGCCCTTTTGTTCCACATACCATAAGGGAGAGCCTTTGCTCACCTCGAGCATTGATGAGCTGTGGTTGTCCAACACCTAGCTAGCAGATCGTGGGTTTTCCTTCCTTGGCTCACTTTCAGTAGGCTGTTGTTGTTATTTGGTTTTTAGGAGCATTAGCAACTAAGACCATATTGCTCTGGGGATATGAGGTGGTCATTTCCTGAACTTTCCAGATCCTCCGTATTTGGTGGTCATGGGCTCGAATCCCGGTCTAATCAAGAAGCGTGTGCTACGCACTGCTGCTCCTGCCCACCTGGCTACAGAGGCACCCTTTCAGATATGCTCTGACCCAGTGGTCTGGCCATTACAATTTGGCCTTTTTCAAACTTGCTTAGGTCCGTTGCCTTTCCCATCTGAAGAACAAGAGTATCACTAAATAACAGAGCTCAGTATCAGGTGTTATTTATACCATGTCCCGACCCACGCCATACTTCACCTGCAGTTGCTTCGATTTGCATAATGACTCACATCATAATGTTTTGCTCATCGGTGTATATACATATGGGTATGTATATAATAAAACAGGTATAAAATGTATAAGACATATTAGCATTAGCAAAGGCACATGATACAAGAAAGCAAGCTTATATAGCATCAGCAAAAAAAAAAAAAAAAAACACATGCCCTTCCTTCTCATTTCACCCATCCACTCGCTCCAAATGTTTGTCTAGTTCTGCCTTGAATCTATTTAAGCTTTCAACTTCTACAATGACAGATGGAAGTTTGTTCCAGCAATCTGCTGGCTAAAGGCAAACTTCCGCACATCTATCCTACAACTGTTTTTCCTCAATTTGAATTTATGCCCTCTCAGATGATTATTCTGAGAAAGAGAAAGAATCCCATCAGCACTGGGCATGCTCAAACCATTCAAGGCTTTATACACATCAATCAGATCACCTTGCAGGTGCCTATTCTCCAAACACTATAATTTGCAAAACTTAAGCCTTTATTCGTAACAGCAACCCTTTGTTCCATTCACTAAATCTTGCTGCTGTTCTCTGTACTCGTTCCAACAGCTCTACATCCTTCTTAAAATGAGGCCTCCAGACCTGTATACAGTACTGAAGATGTGGCCTGACCATTGCCTTATACAAGGGGATAATCACCTCCTTATCCCTGCTAGAAAAATTCCTGTATATCATTGACAAGACACCATGAGCTACCCTTACGTTTGCACTGCTCAGAGAACTTCATATTTGCCTGCATAATTACCCCCAGGTCCTTTTCACTCTCTACTACTGTCAGTGTAGTACCACACAGTTGATACATTACTCTGGGGTTACTGCTTCCCATATGCAGGACTTTACATTTGTAAATGTTAAACTTCAGTTGCCACCTGCTCAACATTTCTAGATCCTGTTGCAGCAGCCTACTGTTATTAGTTTCGTTAACAACCCTGCTGACTTTCATATTGTCTGCAAACTTGGACATTAAACCTGATATACCATCATTAATAAATACAGAAAACGACAATGGACGTAACACTGTACCCTGAGGGAATTCTCTGTCTTCTCCCACTCAACTATCCCTTTATCCATAGCAGTAATTTGCCTCCAATGCCACACTGCTCCAATTTTGCAGCAGTCTTCCATGTGCAACAGTATCAAAAGCCTTTATAAGATTTAAATATATGATATCAAAATTACTCTTTGCATCCAGTTCCTTTGTAACCATATCATAGTATCCAATTAAATTGGCGAGACAAGAGTTACCCTTAAAAAACAATAATGGACCCAGTGTTGGGTCCATTATTGTTTTCTGTATTTATAAATGATATTGATGATGGTATATCGGGCTTAATGTCCAAGTTTGCAGACGATACAAAGGTTGGCAGGGTTGTCAAGGACACTACTGACACTATGCTGCTGCAACAGGATCTGGAAAGGTTGAGCAGATGGGCTGAGAGGTGGCAAATGAAGTTTAACATTGATAAATGTAAAGTACTACACATGGGAAACAGCAACCCCAGAGCAACGTATCAACTCTGTGGTACTACACTGACAGTGGTAGAGAATGAAAGGGACTTGGGGGTGGTTGTGCAGGCAGATATGAAGTTCTCTGAGCAGTGCAGACGGGCTGCAAGAGTAGCTCATGGAGTATTGTCAATGATATACAGGAATTTTTCCAGCAGGGATAAGGAGGTGATTATTCCATTGTATAAGGCGATGGTCAAGCCACACCTAGAGTACTGTATACAGGTCTGGAGACCTCATTTCAAGAAGGATGTAGAGCTGCTGGAAAGAGTACAGAGAAGGGCAACAAGATTAGTGAATGGAACAAAGGGGTGCTCTTACGAAGAAAGGCTTAAGTTTTGCAAATTACAGTGTCTGGAGACTAGGCACCAGCGAGGTGATCTGATAGAGGTGTATAAAGCCTTGAATGGTTTAAGCATGCTCAATGCTGATGGGATTCTTCCTCTAGCTCAGAAAAATCACCTGAGAGGGCATAAATTCAAATTGAGGAAAGACAGATGTAGGATAGACGTGCGGAAATTTGCCTTTAGCCAGCGGGTGGTTGGTTGGTGGAACAGACTTCCATCTCTTGTCGTGGAAGTTGATAGCCTAAATAAGTTTAAGGCTCAGCTGGACAGGTATTTTGAACGAACAGAGGGGGAAGTGGAAGTGGTTTTTTTTTTTTGTTTTTTTTTTGGCTGATGCTGCATAAGCTTGCTTTCTTGCATCAAATGCCTCTACTAATGCTAATGCTAAAACTCATGCTCCATCCAAGCTATAACTGAAGTCCTTGTCTAGATGATCCTGCAATGCTTCTTTAACCAGTGCCTCTGTTAATTTTCCTGGAACAGAAGTTAAACTAACAGGTGTGTAATTACCTGTGTCTCCCTTTGATCCTCCTTTGTGGATTGGGGTAACATTTGCACATATATATCAATAAAGAAGTAACAATAACAATGTAAATTTTTAGATACGAGTAAAAAGGTTTACTGATTTTAGAAAGCTAAAAACAGCAGACATATGTTCATTGTCAGAGAATATCTGGTTAAGTGTATAAGCCTCAGCCAGATGACTATAAGCGGTAAAATATGATGCATAGTTAAAAGGATGTCACAATTTTCACACATAGGAGAGTCATCTGCCCCCAGCAGAAATGCATGTGTAAGATGACTGTGTGTTAAAACAACTTCCTCTCTTTGGGTTTTGAGCAGACTAGACTGCCAGTGTTGGATTACAGGCTTTATCTGATACAGCTTGTTTGTCACCTGCCCATGCGGAGAATGAGGCAAACACAATTGTCAGCTACTACTGTATTTGAGGCTATCTATGAGTACAGTAAGTTGGGTGTTGCAGCTTGTGCACTGTGATAGATTTGCTTAGGCCGTAAGCAAATAAAGATGTGTTAGGGGTGGGTGCGTGTGTCCTATCCTTAGTTGGGCTAGTACAACTTCTTTGTGTTTTTTCTCACGTATACTGGATTTCCACAGTCTGATATCTTTCTTTCTTTCTTTCTTCAGAGTAGTAGCTTGCTACTCTGAAGTAGTAACAACTTGATTTTGCCAGATATGGTGCCATTGTTAAGACTTCTTCTGTATAATGAACTTTTAGTCTGAGACCAGTGTACCAAAGGATTGGTCTATATGGTCTGTAGCAGATTTAGCTGCTAGGTTGGCAAGTTCATTTCCAGCAATTCCGATGTGTCCATGGATCCAACAAAAGAGAACTTGTTGTTTGTTCTTATTTAACTTAGTCATGATATTCCAAATCTGTATAAGTAAGGGGTTATCATTCTTTGTATTCTGCTGTATAGCTGCTACATTCAATAGGGAATTTCTTGGCTATGATAGTGTTGGGAAATAATGCTGCTGCTGCATCAACACAACTGTCAGCTTTAGATCCATCTGTGAAGATTGGTGTGTACTGTACATACCGCTTTCTTAATGTGGCACGAATTGCAGTATGTTCTGTTGGGATAAAGTGTGCTCACCCCAAGCTGTGAATGAAAATTGCACAGCAGAATATGATATGTCCAAGGTGGGACTGAATGAGAGGCAGTAGGCTGTTATTTTACCAAATTACCAAATTCATGTTGCCAGTCAGTGAGTAATGAAGGAAGGTGTATTCCCTTGATGAATTTTTAGATGAGTAAGGTTTTCCCATTTGGGAGAGAAGAGACCATTCCAAGTTTAGTTGCCCTTTGAGTTTTGCTGCATAGCAACAACAGCATTTGTCTTTAACAACAGCATTTGTCTGTAGATGCAAGGAAGTTTCATTTGCTTCTGTGGTGTACAGGGTCAAGCCAATGAAAAATGCTTGGTCTAGCAGAGCTATAGACTGCAAAGCCTTAGTATATTGTACAAATGCAATAGTGTTTAACGGTTGGCTCCCCATGTTGTGCCAGAGAGCACAACATGGGGAGCCAACTGTTAAGAGAGCACTCTTAAAATGTTTAGCTTTGTAAGACAATTAATTCGGACTGCTTTAATATGTTCAAGGAAAGTAAGTTTTTGATCAAATACTACACGAAGAAAGCGGACACTAAGAAACCACTGGGATGATTTGATCTTCTAGTCAAACTTCTGAGTTTGGATGTAAATTACTCCTCCTACAGTCTCACCCCAAAAGTCTTTTGGAGTGAGACTGCAGGAAGGTGACAACCACTATTTTGAGACCATTTAACAAACTTTGTTGATCACTTGCAACTGTCTTTCTACCATTGCATAGTGGGGGAATGGCAGGAAATACTGAAGTCAGTGACATACATAGTAGCAGATACAGTTTGTAGTAAGTCCTCTGTTATTGAATTCCATGCTGGATTCCAGTGATGTAACCCTGGAAACAAGGCATGGGCATGTTCACAGGCATGGGCAGATCCCAGTTATGCTAATAAATCCGAATGGGCTGGGATCCTGCAAAAGGTCACTGATTGATGATGTGCCTCAATTTTTAATAAGAGGCTTCTGATTTGATTTAACATAGGATGAACCTTGTAAGATAACCCACCACATTTGTGGCCATGTCAAGGGGTGTGTTTCTAAAGAGCACAACATTAGGTAGCATTATGGAGCTCACAAGGAAAGGTTCACTTGTTTAGGGGTACGTAGAGATGATAAACTGCACAAATTTAAGGCATCCCTTAACAAACAACGAAATATGTTCTATTCTATTAATCAATTGACTCAGCACTATAAGCCATTAATGTTTTGGCAAATTTATTTAAAATGCATTCAAATTTCAAAAATGACCAATTCCTTCAAAAATGTTTTACTGACAGCTAAAATTATGCCCAGAAAATGTCAGTATTTTTAAAAACATAACCTCATCAGGAATACAACAGCTGTTGTGTCAATGGCATAGTTATTGACTTAAGAGGCTCACTAAGCACCATTATAAAGTTTTCTAGTTTACTGCATAGGTTTACTTCAGTACCAATACTGAAGATGGCTGAATCATCAATAAACACTGCTAAATAGTATTAGCATAGGCATATAATTCAAGAAAGCAGGCTTATACATCAGCTAAAAAAAAAAAAAAAAAATTATATTTCATTCATCCATTTATTCCAAAACTGTCCAGTTCCTACTTGAATTTATTTCAGCTATCAACTTCCACAGTGACAGATGGAAGTGTTCCAGGAATTAACCTATAGCATTCTACTACAGGAATCAACCATCTATTCTACTACTGTCTTTTCTCAATCTGAATTTATGCTCCCTAAGGAGTGTAATCTGAGCAAGAGGAAGAATCTCATCAGCACTGACTTGCTCAAGACATTCAAAGCCTTATACACCTCAATCCGATTATCTTCAGGTGCCTAGTCTCCAGACGCTGCAATGTGCAGAACTTAAGCCTTTCTTGGTAAGAGCAACCCTTTGTTCCCCTCACAAATCTTGTTACCCTTCTTTTACTGTGTGTGTGTGTGTGTGTGTGTGTGTGTGTGTGTGTGTGTGTGTGTGTTATGGGGGTTTAATGGCATACGAGCTGCTGAGGCTACAGTGTGCCCATTCATAGGAATTTACTAGAGAGATCTTTTAAAATTTATGATAGATTCCAATTTTTTTTCAAAAAAGAGAAAAATTCACTGATGTTTTCATCATCACTAATAATATGTTTTAATGCCATCGGTTCTCGAAGTTTTGTTAGGGAAAGGAGGATGGATGTTCTGTCCTGATGACAGTGTGGGCAGTCAGTGAGAATATGTTTGACTGTTAAATGTGAGGAACAGTGTGGACATTGAGGAGGTTCCTCTCCTGTGAGTAGATGAAGGTGAGTCAGGTATGTATGTCCTATCCGTGCTTGTGCAAGCATTACTTTTTCTCTTTGTACTGTTTTGATGCTAGAACGCCAAAGTTGTGGGATCCTGTTTCAACTGATAAAGTTTGTTATTGGTTTGGGTGTGCCATAGCTCTTTCCACTGTGCAAGAGATGTCGTTTCTATGATATGATTATAATCAGAGATTGGAATAGGAGCGAAGATTAAATCATAAGTTGACGGATTTTTGGCAGTTTTGTCAGCAAGTTCATTCCCCTTTATCCCCGAATGGGCTGGGATCCTGCAAAAGGTCACTGGTTGATGATGTGCCTCAATTTTTAATAAGAGGCTTCTGATTTGATTTAACATAGGATGAACCTTGTAAGAAAAGTTTTGTATTGCTGTAATTGAGCTCAGAGAGTCCGTGTATACTATGTATTTTAAAGGGTACAGATTCAGGTTTTCTAAGGCTAATTTTATTGCATGAAGTTCTGAAGAGAAGCTGCTATACTCAGGTGGAAGGTCAGCAGAAATGATTGTAGTGGGAAACACTGCAGCTGCTCCAAAGGCTGAATGTGATTTGAAGCCATCAGTATGTAATGAGACCTCCAGACCTGGATGCAGTACTCAAGGTATGGCCTGGCCATTGCCTTATACAAAGGGATAATCACCTCCTCATCCCTGCTTGCAAAATTCCTGTATATCACTAACAAGATCCCATTAGTTGCTCTGACAGCCTGTCTGCTCTGCTCAGAAAATTTCAAATCTGAAAATTCGTTACTGCACAATTACCCCCAATTCTTTTTCATTCTCCACTATCCTGGGTGTAGTAGTACCAAACAGTTGATATGTTACTGTGGGGTTGTTGCTACCCATATGCAGTACTTTACATTTGTCAATGTCAAACTTCAGTTGCTACCTTTCAGCCCATCTGCTCAATTTTTCTAGATCCTGCTGCAGTAGCATACTGTCATTAACAAACCTTCATTATCATTAATAAATACAGAAAACAACAATGGCCCAACACCAAACCCTGGAGGACACCACTAATAACATTAGTCCATGTAAAGCAGTACCCATTGACCACAACTTGCCCTTAATGCTATATGCACCAATCTGTATAGTACTCTTCCATGTGCAACAGTATCAAAAGCTTTCCTGAAATCCAAATATATGATATCAAAATTATTTTTTGCATCCAGTTCCTTTGTGACCACATCATAGTATCCAATAAAATTTGTCAGACAAGGCTTCCCCTTAACAAACCCATGCTGTGTCTGAACTATTACTGCAGTCTTGTCTAGGTATCCTACAATGCTTCCTTGATCAGCGACTCCATTATTTTCCACAGAACAGAAGTTAAACTAACAGGTCTGTAATTACTTGTGTCATCCTTAGATCCCTCCATTGTGAATTGGGGATACATTTGCACATCTCCAGTCTATGGGGACCTCACCCGAGTCCAAGGAAGCTCTGCCTCCTTTAATATAAGTGGGTAGATCCCATCTACTCCAGTGCCTTCCTTATGTTTAACTTCAACTATTTCTCCTCCACCTTGCTCTCATTTATTACAAAATCATTTAGCTCCCTGTTGGAGTTTGATAAGTTTATGGCTTCAACTTCCCTACAGAATTTCTCATGTGTGAATGTAGATGCAAATATTCATTCAGTTTGTCAGCTAACTGGGCAGGAGAATCAACAGTTGAACCATTGATATCAAGTGCACTATTCAAAGCAAAGTTTTATAGCATAGGCAAGAAACAGAAATCCTAATATGAACAAAAACTCACCACATTTTAAATAGGTTATATCATAACAGAGGAATCTGCCAACATGAATTAGGGTGCAGTTTTTAAAATCGGTTAGATTAGTGGTCTCTTGAAAGAATAAAAATATTTTCATCTGGGTTTGCCACCTGATATTGAAAAACAACTCATTACAAACAAATATATCTGCCAGGTCTTCAATTTGTTTGGATGACTGAAGTCATCCCAGTGTATTAACAAAAAATTCAACTTAAAAAAATAATCAGCCATACCTGCTCAATTCTGGTAATTGCAATTTCTGAGTCTAAATTTCGAGCCTTTCTTTCTTTAGTAAGCTCATAATAAAGTTTTCCAGAGCAGAAAACAAGTTTTTTAACCTTCTCAGGATTCTGAGTGGCTTGTCCACTTTCAGGAATAATGCGTTGAAATGTAGTTCCTAAAAAGAATGGTTTTAATGTGCTGATAGTATTAAATTTTATAATTCAAAGTTTCAATTTAGTTAACACAATGCCTCAAAAACATATATGTAGTTCAGGTACAGATATCAAATCTAGTATAATATCGCTATAAAAAAAGCTGACATACTTCCTTATATTTGAAAGCACACTACAGAAATAAAGTAGATTAACTACTATGCATAAAACTTTATGTTCCAAATATCATCAGGACAGCATATAGACACTAGTCAGACTGCCCATATCTAATAGTTATTACTGTTTTACAGTGTGCATCATTTAATTTTGTCATGCCATAACTGACCCAGCCGATATAGAAGATTATTGCATAAAATTAATTGTAGTAGTAATGTGACAAAAATATTAATCGATAGTTTTGTAAATACATTATGCCATTATTCCAGAATTTAAGTTTTTAAGCTCTGAAAAATCATCTAAAATTTTAAGGTAACCTTTATACTTAATATAGCTAGAATTTATTACTTGTTCAAACAAGTAATAAATGGCAGATATAAGCTAGTCTATAATCAGGTCACAAAGGAGGTTAGGCAAGCGAAGGCAGATTACAAGAAATCCTTGGCAAAAGATGCTAAGAAAAACAGCAAGGATTTCTTTACTTATATAAACTCTAAAAGGAAGGGGATGAATCTGATTGGTCCACTTGACATTGATGGTTCGACTGTTGATGATCCTGCTCAGATAGCAAACAAACTGAATGAGTATTTGCATTTACATTCACACATGAGGAATTATTAAGGTTTGAAAATGGCAGAAGGTTATCAAATTGTAGCAGTATACTTAATAATTTTGTAATAACTGAGAACAAAGTGGAGGAGAAATTTTGAAGTTAAACATAAGAAAAGCACTCCCCTATCTCTATTCATGCTATTGTTGCCAGAGGATCCAATCCACAGACTTTCCAGCCACTTGCGGTCCCAGAATCTATGCGCCCAGTCAAGGATGACAGTGTTGTCGGGGGAGACCTGGTGTTGTTTTTCCCAATAGTGCTAGGCAATGGCGCATTTATTGAGCTCTGCGGTCCGTATCGCTCTTGAATATTTCTCCAGACGGTCCTTAAGACACCGTCCTGTCTTCCCCACGTAACATTCCCCACAATCTGGACACGTGATCTCATATACGACCCCACTACTAGAATCCCTAGTAATGGGGTCTTTGACCTGGGACACTACTGTGTGCAACCTCCAGCCCGGGAACTGCATACAGTGTGTCTGAAAGTCGCGAAGTATCCTCGCAATGTGATCTGAGGCAGCAGTTTTTGCCAGAGATAAACATTTTAGTTTTCCATGCCCCCTAGGCCACTTCCGGCTTTGGGTACATGTGAAAGGAATACCGAGTATGCACCTGGTCATCCACGTGTGCCGTGAACCTGGTATTTAAGGATGTGTCGCTTAAGTTTCATTATTGCTGAGGAAGGAGGCAGACACCACCAAAAGCTTCAATATTGTTTTTATCGCTTTTAAATTTATATTTTAATGCATTTTAACGTAGTTACTTATTTTATTTTATTTTTGTCTTAAACTAGTTTTTTTGTAAATAATTAATTTTTGTAGATATTATTTTACAGTCTTTTGTATCATTTTATTTTGTTATTAAATCAGTTTTAAACAGTTGGTGTATCTGTTTAAATTTGTGGTATGAATAATACCAACCTTAGAGGCCTTATTGCAGATATAGTTAATGTTTATGGCCATACAGTTTTGCGGCACATCCGATGGTTCCAAAGATACAGCATAGGTGAGTCTAAACAGCAACAGCACTTAAGGTTTGCCTACCATTGCAGGGATTATAATCTTATTCCACATGGATTTAGGATCAAGGCACCATTTAAGGATGCCCATCTGTTCAGGATTCTCACATGGTATCAAAAGAAGGTTTTGAATAAATGGATTCATTAGCTTCATGATGATTTGAGACATAGTAGGAGATTGATTGAAGTAGCATTAGGTGATATTAGTAGTAGATTGTTTCCCCCCCCTGCACCTGAAGGGTGTTAAGATGTTAGTTCTGGAGAGGGTGAATAGGATTGCCTATTCATATAAACAGAGACATATTAGGAAGTTCAACACATTATTAGAGGAGCAGTCCACTATATTTAGGGGTAGTAATCATTCCAACTTCATTCAGAACTTAAGTGGCAAACCTTTAACCCAAGAACAAGAGGGACTTTTGGCTCTTGGACCTAAGTTTGCATTGCTGCTCCCCAAACTTCCAATTACTGAAACATCCATGGGCATTGAGAGGGCAATTAGCAAATTACCTGAACATATTGCCAATCAAATTCGTGTTAAAGCTGTTTCCATACTGGGCCAGGCAAAAATGGTTGCTCCAAATCTTACAGAAACAGAAGAAAGCGCTAGAAGAACTTAAACGGGATGAAGACATTATAATCCTACCAGCAGACAAAGGCAGATCAACAGGGGTATTAAGCAAGGAAGATTACCACAAGGAAGTGTTAGACTTATTAGGTGATAGTCGTACTTACAAGATTATCCATAGAAACTCCTTGGATAGATTAGAACAGCGTGTAAATAAGATGTTACTTTCCTGGCTAAAAATGGAAAAGATTTCAAAGGACCAGTATTGGTTCATGCATGCAACAGGGTGTCGGCTGCCCAGATTTTATGGGTTGCCCAAGACGCACAAGGAGAATGTTCCATTACGGCCCATAGTTTCCTTCATTGGTAGCCCTACGTATGCTCTATCTAAATATCTGGCGCAGTTGATTTCTCCTGTTGTGGGTCGGTCCACGTTGGTCATTGGAAATAGTGTGGAATTTGTGAACTTTGTAAGGAGTTCAAGATATAGGGGAGGATGAGATGATGTCATTGGACGTGGTATCATTATTCGCGTGTATCCCCATAGCACATGGGGTAGTATGTGTGAAATTGGCTTTACAGAAAGATGATACCTTAAGTGCTAGATCCCACCTAAACATAGATGATGTATGTTGTGCTATTGAATTATGTCTTTCTAGTACAACCTTGGTTTTACATGGAGTGATGTATAAACAGGTTCACAGCACAGCCATGGGTTCTCCAATCAGCGCCACTGTCGCAAATCTGGCTATGGAGAAATTAGAGAATAGGATTTTTGCGAGATTGGAGTTCCCTATGCGTAAGTGGAAACGATATGTTGATGACACGTTCAATATTGTAAAGAAGGGGAGAGAGGAAGATGTGATCTCGTTTCTCAATGGTTTTTACCTCTTTATAAAATTTACCTTGGAGATAGAAACAGATGGCACCTCCCCATTTCTGGATATGATGGTGTATAGGGAAGGCCCCAGACTTAGAACCAAGGTTTATAGGAAACCAATGTGTAGGGGCCAGTATACACATTATAGGTCGGCACAAATTGCCCAATATAAAAATAGTGTGGCCAGAGCACTTTTGGGTAGGGCGAGGACACATTGCAGCACCTCTGAGGAGGGGGGAGAAGGAAATTAGGCAAATTACGATGGATCTTATGAGGTGCGGTTACCCCCAGAGGGTTATTGATAAATACAATAGAGAGGAAGAGCCCAATCGGGTAGTTCCGCCTGTACCGCTTACCACAGTGTATGTTCCCTACTATCCGCGCCTGTCAGATCGCATTGCGAGGATGCTTCGCGACTTTCAGACACACTGTGTGCAGCTCCCGGGCCGGAGGTTGCACACAGTAGTGTCCCAGGTCAAAGACCCCCATTACTAGGGATTCTAGTAGTGGGGTCATATATGAGATCACATGCCTGGATTGTGGGGAATGTTACGTGGGGGAGACAGGATGGCGTCTTAAGGGCCGTCTGGGGGAAACATTCAAGAGCAATACGGATCGCAGAGCTCAATAAATCCGCCATTGCTGAGCACTATTGGGAAAAACAACACCAGGTCTCCCCCCACAACGCAGTCATCCTTGACCGGGCACATAGATTCTGGGACTGCAAGTGGCTGGAAAGTCTGTGGATTGGATCCTCTGGCAACAATAGCATGAATAGAGATAGGGGAGTACGACTTCACCCCCTTTTTGAGGCGGTGATTTTTGCCAGAGATAAACGTTTTAGTTTTCCGTGGCCCCCAGGCCACTTCCGGTTCTGACACACGTGAAAGGAATACCGAGTATGTGCCTGGTCATCCAATGTGTGCCGTGAACCTGGTATTTAAGGATGTGTCGCTTAAGTTTCATTATTGTTGAGGAAGGAGGCAGACACCTCCAAAAGCTTCAATAGTGTTTTTATCGCTTTTAAATTTATATTTTAATGCATTTTAACGTATTTACTTATTTTATTTTATTTCTGTCAAACTAATTTTTTGTAAATAATTAATTTTTGTAAATATTATTTTACAGTCTTTTGTATCATTTTATTTTATTATTAAATCAGTTTTAAACGGTTGGTGTATCTGTTTAAATTTGTGGTATGAATAATCCCAACCTTAGAGGCCTTATTGCGGATATAATGCTAGGAGTATTGTAAATAAAAAGGGCACTTTGGTCGTGGAAGAGAACAGTTGGTGGATTTTTGGCTGCTTTATGGATAAATATTTTTGATAGTTTTACCATATTCTTCGTTAATGAAAACATACTATATTGTGTTTTTCAAAGATATTAAATAGGTTTAGTAGCATTTGTTAGCTTCTTATTTTGAATTTAACCTAGTGATTTTTGGAAGTTACGACTCCCCGTGTTGGCGCCAATATTGTTGAATGAGCCACCATATTTTAATTGATAAGAAATAGCGTAATGTATATATATATCTCGAACTGATAGCGTAAGGTATAACGTATAACTAGATAACATAATACGAAGAACTGTATTAGGAATCTGTTAGCTTAGTATAGTATTATCAATTAATCAAATATATTTATTAATCTTATTAAATTTCATTCTTAATTAAACTGTATTTAAACAGAAATCATGACCAAAACTAGAGCTGCGAAGCAAAGATCACAGAGTAGCGAGAGTGCTGTGACTCGGGGGAGAAACAATGAGGGAGATTCTCCTATGCATCACAGTCTCAAAAATTATGCGAAATGTGAAATGTTTGCTAAACTTTCTAAAATAGGACATGATCAAGGAGGATGTCTGCGTGTGCTGGATGAATAGTATCAAGAAATTAGGCACTAACTCAGCGTTCTGACGGGTGTCTATGAGAGCTCGAGGTGTAGCATAAATGCCCTTGAAGAAATTAATATGAGGGCCCATCAAGCTCTGTTGCCCAGTTCAATGGCAGAGTTCACTCCTGTGCATCAGGCAACACAGAGGCAATCTCCAAGGCAGAATTCGCTGGTCCCCCACAGGAACTAGTTATTGTTGGTGACTATTTTAAGGGAGATGGGGAATATACTATGCAAGAAGGATAGGTGGAACAGAACCAGGGTATGTCTGACAGGGCAAAAAGTTGATGACGTTGTAGGGCAGGTATCATCGTTTAAGGGTATAAAAGGTGATATTGTGGTACACATTGGAACTAATGACATTAAGAGTAAGAGATTTGCAGATTTACTCAACAAGTATAGGTCAATGTTGAAAAAAAGTCACAAGTTAGGGTTGAATGTGAAAGTGTCTTCAATTCTGCCCAGATACAATACGAGGGAGTATATGATGAGAGCCTTATCGATCAATTCGGCCCTGGAGAGACTGTGCAAGGCTCAAGAGGAAGAATTTTTTTCAGCCTGGTCTGTGCTTGTTGACAGGAGAGACTGCTTCTACAGGGATGGGTACACTTAAATAGAAAGGGTGCAAGAATATTTTTTGATGTTATCAAGGCAGTGTTAGGTGGATCGGAAAACTGCTAGCTGGGGAGAGGGATGCACAGACAAAAAGGATAACAGTGGCTGCAGGCGGAGGCAAAAGTGATTCTTGCACTGCTTCTATTAGAATGAGCAGTAGCATGGAAAGCAAGGCAATGGAGATTTCCAGGACTGTTGGGAGTCACAGTGAAAAAAATAAATACATGGACTCTGTTAGGGTAACTAAGAGTAGAAACAGGTGCATGTATACCAATGCTAGGAGTGTAGTTAATAAATTTGATGAGCTTGCAGTACTAGTGAAGACATCAAAGGCAGATATTGTTGGGACATCAGAGAAGTGGGGGTCACACAGATATAAGCAGTGCAGAATTGGAATTTGGGGAGTACAATATGTACAGGAACGATAGACAGGACAGGAAGGGAGGAGGGGTTATGCTGTTAGTTAAGAAACATAAAATCTAAGGAAGTGCATCCAATTGATGTTGGTGAACAATGCAGTGTTCAGTCTGTTTGGTGTGAAATAAGCACTGGGAAAGGAAAAATGAGAGTAAGTATGTGTTATAAGCTTAAAGAATCTGATGAGTATAATGAGCAATTGTGCAGAGAAATAGTGGGCCAGTAAATCAGAATGTCTTATAATGGGGGATTTTAACTTTCCAGATATTTCTTAATGATTTACAGTCATTAAGAAAACTTAATGACTGTTTTCTATAGAAACATGTTCGATAGGCAGAGGGAGTAATACTCTTGATGTGCTTATCAGCATTGATTATTCATACATTAAGAATTTGCAGGTAAAGGAACCACTGGGTGACAGTGATCATAATGTACTCATGTGGGAATTACTTAATGATGTAACTACCATCAAGGCTAAAGGGAAAGGTTTTTGCTTTCGTAAAGGTGACTACAGAGGTCACAGGCAGTTTTTAAATTCTTTACAGTGGGATCAACTGATGATGTTACCAATGTTGAATTCTAAATGGGAAGCCTTCAGGTACTTAATTTTGGAGGCTACTAGGCTCTTCATTCCAACTAAGAAATATTGTTCAAGATTTAGGCCTAAATGGATGTCAGATGAATTAATGAGGCTCATGGCAGAGAAGAATGTATGGGATGCATATAAAGTATCAGGTAACACAGAAGCCTATGGCAGGTATAGACAGGCGGAGGCAGATTACGAGAAATCTTTGGCAAAGGATGCAAGGAAAAACAGCAAAGAGTTCTTTGCTTATGTTCACTCTAGAAGGAAAGGGATGAATCAGATTGGACCACTTAACATAGATGGGTTGACTATTGATGATCATGCTCAGGTAGCTGATAAACTGAATGAGTGTTTTGCATCAAAATTCGCACAAAGAGGAGTTATTCAATAAGGGGAGTGTCAGAAGTTTATGAAACGCTAACAAGGAGCTAAGTGATTTTTTAATAACTGAGAGCAAAGATATTGTTAAAGTTAAACATAAGGAAGGCACCTGGGATGGAGGGGTCTATCCAGTTATACTGAAGGAGGCAGCAAAGGAAGTAAGTAAACCCTTAGCCATAATTATGAGAGCTTCTTTGGACTCGGGGGAGGTCCCCGTGGACTGGAAGGGTGCAAATGTATCACCAATTCACAAAGGGGGGTTTAAAAGGTGACACAAGTAACAACAGACCTGTAAATTTAACTTGTGTTCCGGAAAAAATAATGGAATCATTGGTTAAAGCAGCATTCCAGGATTATCTAGGCAAAACTGCAGTAATAATTTAAGACATAGCATGGGTTGGTTAAAGGGAGGTCTTGTCTGAACAATTTGATTCGATACTATGATGTGGTCACAAAGGAACTGATTGCCAAAAACATTTTGATATCATATACACCTAATTCTGTTTTTACACGATAGATATGTTCCTGAAAAATACGTGTAAAAAAAATTCGTGTAAAAAAAGACATTGTATTTATGGAAGAAAAGAAGATTGGTTCCGAATCTAAAAAAATCAGTAAAAATAATTAAAAAAAAACACATAAAATATTCGTTTTAAGCTTATTAATTTATTTCAACAAAATACACATGTAATAATATGTAATTAAAATGTACTAAAATAAATTTGTATGCATATGAAATGAAAAAAAATTCTTCATGAACAAAAAAAATCTGTTTTACACATAACAAGATTTTATTCATTTTCACTTTCTGATAATAAACGGCGCATACGTTTGCGTACGACTGGAATATCACTGCCATCACTAGAAATGTTGTGGACATCGTCTTCTTCCTCTATTAATGAAATTCTTTCTGTGATCTCTTCAGCAAAATCAGCACGAGTCTCCTCTGGTGCTGATGTTTCACCGGTTTTACGAACGAATTCAGTTATTAATCGTTGTGTTCGTGTTTTGGTTAGGCCGTTATATAATTCTCTGTAGTAAGAGGCTGTCAACAACTTCAGTTCACGTTGAAACTTCCCAGCGCGTTCCTCATTAGGGTCATGTTTGACAAAATGATTACCTAATTTTCTGGCCAGTTCCAGACCTTCTTTTATTAAATATGCATTTAGAACAGGATCATTTTCTTAATTATCACTACGTTCTGTGGGATAAGGAGTCCCAAGGACAACCTCTAATATTTCATCTTCGCTTAGGGCTTTGTCGGTTAACAATTCATCAATATCTTCAAACGATAGATCATCGAATCCTTCTCCACCAATTTTGTGTGCCATTGTAATGATGTTGGGAAATTCGGTCGTATTAGGGATGATGGGATCTTTGCTTTTTACACATTGTGGCCAAACCGCTTTCCAACACGCATTTAAAGTTGCTGGTTTTAATTCAGTTAACGCTAATCCAACTTGATTGATACAATCCATAATTGAGAATTTCTTCCACACATCAATGACTTAGTGTTTCATCATTCAGTTTGTCCAAAATGTGTTGGAATGTTCGTTTTACGTAGTATGTTTTAATTGTCGCAATTATACCTTGGTCTAGCGGTTGTATCAAAGATGTAGTATTAGGTGGCAGAAATAAAATTTGTACGTTTGGGTGTTCCAAGACAGGATGGCCGGGTGCATTGTCAAGAATCAGAAGAACTTTAAATTCGAGACCTTTCAAATTCATATAACGTCTGACTTCTGGGACGAAACATTTGTTGAACCATTCTGTAAAAATAGTAGTGGTCACCCAGGCCTTCTTGTTTGCCATCCAGTGAACAGGCAGTTTATTGATATCTACACCTTTCATTGAACGTGGGTTTAGGGCTCGATTTACCAGCAGTGGTTTCAACATACGATCTCCTGAAGCGTTGGAGGAAAATAATAAGGTCACACGATCCTTAGCTACCTTAAAACCACCAGCAGTTTTCTGCGATTTGGCTACATACGTTCTGTTCGGCATTCGTTTCCAGAAGAAACCAGTTTCATCTGCATTCCACACTTGATCAGGAGTGTATCCTCCATCTTCAATAATTTTTGCAAGTTCCTGCGGGAATACTTTAGCAGCCGATTCATCTGCAGATGCAGTTTCATCTTTAATTTTTATATTATGAAGAGCATTCCTTTTAAGAAACCCTGTCATCCAACCTGTACTCGCAGAAAATTCATACTTTCTGTTTAACTGAGATGAAGTGCTTGGCTCCTTTTCTTTAATCTGTCTGTAAATTCTTAGTGCTGTTTGCTTGATGGCATTTCCATCTACTGGTACTCTTTTTTGTGACTGATCTTCTATCCATATTACCAGGGCCTTTTCCATTTTTTCCTTGACAATATCTCTTGTATATGATGATGAATTAACACTTACTTTTGTTCCAGAACATACCGACTTCTTAATTGCAGCTTCATTTTTCTTAATAGTTCTTACGGTAGCTTCATGTACACCAAAATGCTTTCATGAAATGTCATGAAACGTAGCCCCTTGTCCAGTTGCAAGACGATCTAAAATTTGAATTTTAAGTTCCAAAGAAACCGCTTTCCTTTTCATTTTGGTAATAGGCGAATTATTCGACATTATATAAGGGCTTCCGAAACATATCTCAGTTATAATTAATAAAAAACAGGTATGAAAATTTTGTAAACTTACAATTTATTGACTATCGGCAAAATTAATAAATTTATATGTGCACAAATTTCACTAAAGATTCTTTCACTTTGAAATAGAGCTTACTACTACATGTCTGCCGAAGATACAATGCACGAATACCGTAGATGTGCACCGAATCCAATAAAAACGTTGATGATTCATAGATACCTAGACGTACACATTGGTAAGCAAAAGCACGCATTTCAAAACGCATACACTAGCTGTTATCCAATCTATTGGTGCATGTAATATAGAAATGATACTAATATGCCACAAATAAAAAAATTTTTCTTAAAATTTAGGCAAAAAAAAATTTATAGAAATCGTGTTAAATCAAAATGACTCGCGTAAAAAGAGAATGAAATATTTATTTTGAATTCGTGTTAAACCAAATTCGTGTAAAAAAAGTTCGTGCAAAAACAGAATTAGGTGTACTTGGATTTCAGGAAAGCTTTTGATACTGCTAGGAGAAGCCCTTGTTGTTTTTTATATTTATTATTGATATTGATAAAGGTATATCAGATTAAATGTCCAAGTTTGCAGATGATACAAAGGTTGGTAGGGTTGTTAACGACAGTAAAGACAGTATGCTACTCCAACTGGATCTAGTTAAGTTGGGAAAATCGGCTGAGAAGTGGCAACTGAAGTTTAACCTTGACAAATGCAAAGTACTACATATGGGTAGCAGTAACCGAAGAGAAATGTACCAACTGGGTGGTACTACTCTCAGAGAAGTGGAAAGGAAAAAAGACCTGGGGAGTAGTCGTGCAGTCAAATATGAAGTTTGCTGAGCAGGCAGTGCAGACGGGCAGCCAGGCAGGTCATGGAGTCTTGTCAATGATATATAGGAATTTTGCTAGCAGTGACAAGGCGATGATTATCCCGTTATATAAGGCAATGGACAGGTCACAGCTACAGTACTGTGTACAGGTCTGGAGGCCTCATTTTAGAAAGGATGTAGAGTTGCTAGAACTAGTATAAAGAAGGACAATAAGATTGGTGAGGGGAACAACGGGCTGCTCTTACCAAGAAAGGCTAAAATTCTGCAAATTGCAGTGCCTGGAGAGTAGGCACCTGCAAGGTGATCTGATTAAGGTGTATATGGCCTTGAATGGGTTAAGCAAACTGAATGCAGATGGGATTCTTCCTCTTGCTCAGTCTAACAACTTTGAGGGGGAACAATTTCAAATTGAGGAAAAATAGTTGTAGAATAGATGTGCAGAAAACTGCCTTTAGCCAGCGGGTAGTTGAATGCAAGCAATCAACTACCGGCTGGCTAATGGCAAATTTCTGCACATCTATTCTACAATTGTCTTTCCTCAATTTGAATTTATGTTCCCTCAGTTGAGTAATCTGAGCAAGAGAAACAATCCCATCAGCATTGAGCTTGCTCAAACCATTCAAGGCATTATACACCTCAATTTGATCACCATGTTTAGTTCCTAGAGCTAAGGTCCGGTCAACTGTTCCCCATCTCTTCCATCATGCAGTATGATTATTGACTTTTGAGGTTATGATGAACATCGTGGTGAGATCGAATATTCCTTACATTTCGAGGGTACAGCTCTAAAACGGTGTTCGCAGGTCAGCCGCTACTTAGTACACCGGACCGAACCTATTGGTAACTCTCTAGGAGGCTTCCGGATCACCTAGTGCATAATCTTGCTACCTCTACTCTGCCAGATAGTGACTGGAGGGAGTCCGAGTAGTGTGTATGCGGTGAGCATTGTCGAGGCCACGTTATGTCAAGGATCTGGGTATATTCTTACTATGTGTACGCCATATCCAAAATTTTCATTACTTCATACAGCATGTCCCACCCACTTTTTCTTACTATTGAATACACCGTGAATTGTCAAACTAATAGAGCAAGCTTATCTGCGAAAAGATCTATACTTCCCAAGCACTTCCTAATCCATTTCACAAATATATGTGGACTCAATTCTAATCTCAACTATGTCCATTTCCACTTGCAGTCTGCCAAACCCCATGTACTTTTTCTGAGAAAATCTCAGTTATCGTTTGATTCAACTACTGCTCATCTCAGATGCCCAAATTATTCGCTGTATGATTCTTTTCGCCTCAAAGGTGGTACTTGTGCATATGTCCATTCTGATATTCCCTGTCAGAGATTGGCAATTTGGAATCTCCTCTCTTTGATCTTCTCTGGCTTAAAATCTCTCTACCTCATTGTGTCAAATTCATCTGTTGTCTCTACTGTTCTCCAAACTCCACTAATCACTTGGAGCTCTTTGACTTCCTCTCTTTGCAGCTTGACTTTCTCCAGCCCAACTTTCCTAACAGTGAGGTAATTTTTCTTGGTGATTTTAATGTTCACAACTACAGCTGGCTTCCGTTTTCTAGTCACACCGACCCAGCGCTGGTCGAGATGCTGAGGCTTTTGCAATTACTAATGATCTTGCACAGATTGTTCATTTACCTACAAGAATACCGGACAATCCTAATCATATAGCCAATACGCTTGATCTTTTTCTCACAAACAACCCTTCTAAGTACACGGTTGAAGTGAGAGGTCCTTTAAGCACTTCAGATCACAACTTGGTGATTGTCTCTTCTCCAATGAAACCTTTATCTCATGGCTATTCCCAACCTCGTGTTGTTTGGCATTACAAGAATGCAAAATGGGATGACCTGCGAAACTTCTTTTCTTCTTTTCCTTGGTCGGATTACTGTTTCAAAACTTCCGATGTCAATGTTTGCTCAGATCGTGTCAGTGAAATTATTCATGCACAAATGGAATCCTTTATCCCACACTACGCTTTAAAATCTCGCCCTTTATCTAAACCATTGTTTTCCAATAAATGTGCTAAGGCTGTTCAATAGAAGAATGTTGCATATCGTAATTGGCTTGTTTCTAATTCTTCAGTTTCATTTTCTGTCTACACCAAAGCTCGCAACAATTGTAAAGCAGTTATCAACCAGTCCAAACTAGAGTTTGAACAGGCTAAGAGTAGAAAACTTGCTTCTTGCCCTAATGGTAGCCGGGCATTCTGGTCTCTTGCCAAAGCTATTGGCCGCAACTTTTGCCCATCTCTGCTCCCACCTCTTTCCAAACTAGATGGTTCTGTTGTCACTTCAGCCAAGGATAAAGCTGACCTGCTAGCATCCCATTTTTCTTTCAACTCATGCATTAACGATCTTGGTAAAACACCTCCCACTATTCCCAACATGCTCCATTCAATGCCTCCTGTGGTCTTCCGTCAAAAGAATGTCAGAAGGATTTTGACGAATCTTGATGCTAAGAAAGCTCCAGGTCCCAATGGTATTTCTCCACTTGTTCTCAAAACTTGTGCTCCTGAACTTACTCCTATTCTTTGCCGCCTTTCTTCACTTTCTTATTCCAAAGGTGTTTTTCCTTCTGCTTGGAAATTTGCTCATATCCAGCCAGTTCCAAAAAAGGGTGACAAATCCCTCCCATCCAATTATCGTCCCATTGCAATTACTTCTACTCTTTCTAAAGTAATGGAAAAATCAATTAACTCCCAAATTTTAAATTACCTAGAAACCTTCCATCTGATCAACCATCGCCAGTATGGATTCCATCAGTGTCGATCCACTGGTGATATTCTGGCTTATGTTACCCATTTATGGACTAATTCAATGGAAAGGTTCGGTGAAACACAAGTACTTGCTCTTGACATCCTTTTGATCGTGTTTGGCATACAGGTCTTCTAAACAAGCTTCCATCTTATGGTTTGCCAACTGTTTTAGTAATTGGTTATCCAGTTTTCTCTCTGATCGCTCACTGAGGGTGATGGCTCTCTGTCTTCTAACTTCTCCATTAATGCCGATGTCCCCCAAGGTTCAGTTCTTCCCCCCACCTCTTTTCCTCTTGTATATTTATGACCTTCTTCCACTGACTGGAAACCCTATCCATAGTTTTGCCGATGACAGCACATTGCATTCCACTTTCCATTTTGAGAAACCTTGTCCTGCTCAATCAGCTTCAACTTCTGGAAAATCTGCTACCAATTCCTTAAATGCTGATCTTCAGGTAATTCTCCAGTGGGGCAAAGACAACTTAGTTGATTTCAACCCTTCTAAAACTCAGTCTTGTCTTATATCTTGCAAAAAGGATTGTTCTGCTCCTATGCTTATCTTTAGTGACACTTCAATTTCTAGGCAAAATGATATATCTCTTTTGGGGATTACCCTGACTTCTAATCTCTCTTGGCACAAGCACAACACAAATATTGCTTCTTCGGCATCTAAAAAACTTGGTTTTCTCTTTTGCTCTCGGGGTTACTTTTCTTCTAACAGTTGCTCACTCTGTATAAATCGCAAATCCGCCCTGCCATGGAATATTGTTCCCACATCTGGGGTGGTGCCCCCAAAACCTCTCTCAGGCTTCTTGATTTCATTCAGAAGAGGGCAGTTAGAACTCATCTGTTAAAACTCATCTCTAACAGCGTCTCTGTACTCGCTGTCTCATAGACGTACTGTTTCTGGTGCATGCCTCTTCTACAGATACTTCCATGGGCACTGTTCTTCTGAATTGGCTTCTATAATTCCCGCTCTCTCTTTCAAAACAGTCCGAACACGTGCCACCACTAGCCAACATCCATTTACTGTCCAACTTCAAACTCACAGAACCAACTTTTCATCTTCCTTGTTTATTCATTCAACTGCCGTTTTCTGGAACAACCTTCCTTCATACGTATTTCCTGAAAATTACAGTCTACAGAAGTTCAAGTCCAATGTCAACAAATATCTTCTTTCGTCTTCTCAACCTCCAACCCAAGCATGGCACTATAGGTTCTAACACCTCTCGTGTTTGGGGTTTACATAAAAAAAAAAAAAAAAAAAAACCTTGTGGGTGCCTAGTCTCCAGATGCTGCAACATACAGAAATAAAGTCTTTCTTGGTAAGAGCAACAATTTGTTCCACTCACCAAACTTGTGCCCTTCTTTGTACTCATTCCAAAAGCTGAGGCCTCCAGACCTGTATGCAGTACTCAAGGTGTGGCCTGACAAGGGGACAATCACCTCCTAATCCCTGCTTGCAAAATTTCTGTTTATCATTGACAAGATACCATGAGCTACTCTCGCAGCCTGTCTGCACTGCCCAAAAACATTTCATATCTGACTGCACAATTACCCCCAAGTCCTTTTTCATTCTCTACTAACCTGAGTGTAGTACCACACAGTTGGTATGTTACTCTGGGGTTACTGGTACCCATATGCAGTACTTTGCATTTATCAATGTGAAACTTCAGTTGCCACTTCTCATCCCATTTGCCCAACTTATCTAGATCCAGTTGGAGTAGCATACTGTCTTTACTGTTAACAACCCTGACAACCTTTGTATCATTTGCACACTTGGATATTAACTCAGATATATCTTCATCAATATCATTGATAAATATACAAAATAATAATGGGCCCAACTCTGGGGGGTCTCTACTAATAACATTAATCCACGAAGAGCAGTGTCCATTGATTACTCTCTCTTCTCCCACTTAAACATCCTTTTATCCATTGTTGCAACTTACCCTTAATGCTGTACTGCTCCTATTTGTACCGTAATCTTCCATGGGCAACAGTATCAAAAGCTTTCCTAAACTCTACGTAATATCAAAATTACTTTTTGCCTCCAGTTCCTTTGGGACCACATCATAGTATCCAAATTTGTCAGACAAGACTTCCCCTTAACAAATCCATGCTATGTCTGAACTATAACTGCAGTCTTGTCTAGATGTTCCTGCAGTGCTTCTTTAACCTGTGACTCCATTATTTTTCCTATTTAAACAAACAGGTCTCTAATTACTTGTGTCATCCTTTGATCTTCCTTTGTGAATTGGGGACACATTTGCACATCTCCAGTCCATGGGGACGTCCCATGAGTCCAAGGAAGCTTTCACAATTATGGTTATGGGTTTTCTTACTTCCTCTGCTGCCTCCTTTAATATAACTCGATGGATCCCATCCACCCCGGGTGCCTTTTTTGTGTTGAATTTCTTCTCCACTTCTGCTCTTAGTTATTATATCATTTAGCTCCCTGCTAGATTTTGATGGGCTTCTTGATAAGCTTCTTGCATTCCCTTCCCTACAGACATTCTTTGTGTGAGTGTAATTGCAAAATACTCATTCAATTTGTCAGCTACCTCAGCAGGTTCATCAACAATCGAATCGTTGATATTAAATGGACCAATCTGATTCATCCCCTTTCTTCTAGAGTTTAGATAAGTAAAGAAGTCTTTATTGTTTTTCTTAGCATCCTCTGCCACAGATTTCTCGTAATCTTCATTTGCTTGCCTAACCTCTTTTGTGACTTGATTAGAGACAAGCTTATATCTACCATAGTCTTCTGTGTCACCTGATAATTTATATACATCTCATGCATTTGTATTCTCTGCTACGAGTCTCATTAGTTCATTTGCTATTCATTTAGACTTAAGCCTTGAACAGCATTTTTTAGCTGGGACAAAAAGCCTATTAGCTTCCAAGCTTACTTTGTTGAATGCTTCCTATTTAGAATTTGCAGTGTTTAACATCATGAGTTGATCCCACTGTATAGAATTTAAAAACTGTCTGAGACCGCTGTAGTCACCTTATCGAAAGAAAAAGCCATTCCCTTTAGCCTTGATGGCAGGTACATCGTTAAGTAAATCCCACATCAGTACATTGTGATCACTGTCACCCAGTGGTTCCTTTATCTTCAAATTCTTAATGCATGAATAATCACTGCTGATTATCAGATCAAGAGTATTACTTCCTCTGGTTGCCTCTCAAACATGCTGCTTTAGAAAACAATCATCCAATAAATCCACAAAAGCCTTGCTAGTGCGCAAGTTACACTAACAAGGCTTTTGTGGGAAGGTAATATCCCCTATTATAAGACAGTCTGATTTACTGGCCCACCCTATTTCTCTGTACGATTGTTCATTGTATACATCAGAGTCATTTTACCTACAACACACTCCTCTCAATTTTGCTTTCCCAGTACTTATGTCACACCAAACTGACTCAACGTTGCATTGTCCACCCATGCTAGCCCATACCACTTCCTTAAATTTTATGTTTCTTAACTAACTGCATTACCCTTTGCTCCCTTCCATTTCTTTCTATACACATTGTACTACTCAAATTCCAAACTCCCACTCTCATTGTTCCTTTGTGTTCCGACTAACTCACACCACATATTCTATGCCGGTAGACATAACAGATTCTTAACGCATGAATAATCAGTGCTGGTAATCAGATTAAGAGTAGAAAACTGTCATCCAATAAATCCACAAAAAATCTAAGGTAGTACATCCTCAATAGTGTTTGAGTGACCAAACCACAAGTTGAAGTCATTATTTCAAAAGTTAAAATCGCCCATTGGTCCACTCAAGACCTCTGATGAGTGTGGGGCAATGTTCATGTGAATGAAAATTGTATCTATTTTCTTATATTCAAATAAATTATTCGCAGGTAAAGCACACTGTCTAATTAGGCTGCCAGCTGATTTATGTTAGTGCATGATTGGCTGGACTTTATTTTATGTTGCAATGATTGGGCTCCTTTGGGGGGAAAGCTAATGAAACAGATTAAATTTAACAGTAAACTTAAATATAAAATGAATAGGTATTGAAGAATTGCAAAATGTAATGGCATTAGTGAGTCATCAGTAAAAAATTTAAAAAAAAATTATAGTTTACTTATTCAGTAATTTGAATTAACTTTTAGTTAGCAGTTATAATTAATATATATCAGGGGTGGCCAACAAGTCGATTGCGGCTTTAATTTCGGTTGATCATGACGAACTTTAAACATATATAAAAAACAGATTAGTCAAAATTTAAATGTTATTATTATTATGCACCCCATTGCATACGCTTATTACAAATCCGTTGAACCACGTGACTACTTTTGTCGCCGCGCAGCAGCTAGGCTTGTCTAGTGCACAGAGTACTACTCTGTGGTCTAGTGAAAATTCTGTAGTTATGTTGCAGAGAGTATAGTGTATGTGTCGAATTCTTATTTTGCTCTAAAGTGTTTAGGGCATAAGCCTCAAGCTATGGAGGAATCTAGACGATGTATAAATATAATGCAAATGCATCATGAATACATAGCAATATCTGAATAAATCAGAATATTAGTAAAACAGCATCGTTTTAAGTTATATCTCATATTGTGAATACCTTCACAACGAGTTGCCATGATATTGCACTACTTCGAATAAGTAACGCTTCACCTAATTCTGATTTATTCAGATATAGCTATGTATTTTGGCCACAGGACCAGCTCTGGCCCAGTGGTTAGCATACACAGCTACAAATACAAAAGGTGCAGGTTCAAGCCCATATGAGGTCACAAAAAATGGACTGTCCATTGTGAACTGTTTCACTGAATAAAATAAGGCTGCCCTTAATAATTCAATTTGTATGGAGTCACAATGAAGTTTTCTGGCTTCTACTGCCTACACCAGTGGCATCCAACTTACGCCCAACAAGCTAGATGCTGCCCACAAATAATTTCTATCTATAGCGGTCTTTTTTTAGGTCCTGACCACTGAAATCTCAGGAAATTAGGTGGCAGGACCTGCCAGACTAAATAATTATGATACTGGTGTACCTGATCTACCTCCAAGGGGCGAAGTGTGGACAATGTCGGGTCCCATTGGGGGCCCCAGCAGTCAAATGACCAGAGGAACAATGGTACATGACACTATCCATATATTAGATCCACACACCTTTAAAACTTCTGTGTTCTGTTTCACATCTAGAATGTATACTATGCGGAGATGGGGAAACCTCTGGTGATGTTTGACATTAAACACACACTACACCAGGGGTTGTCAACCTTTTAATTCCTACCGCCCACTTTTGTATCTTTGTTGATGGTAAAATTTCCTTACTGCCCACCGGTGCTGCGATAATTCAATTTAGCCCCTCGTCCCTGAGTATACTTTGAGAAGTGTCCGGTGAATTATTATCTATATTCAAAGTTTACAGGTCGAATTCAAAAGTAAATTGCAAAAGCATATTTTAAAAAGTTAAACTCGCGAAGTTGTTAGCAATGTATTCGATATAGGGAGGAAGAACAAAATTTGTAACAATGGACAAAAGCCCACACTACCCATCAGAAAGCTTGAATCGCCCACTAGTGGGCAGTAGGGACCAGGTTGATGACAACTGTGCTCTACACTCTTGTCCTTTCTGTGCATATTGTGTACCCCAAATTTAAATTTTGAATTTCTTATATTGAGTGACACCATGTCTCTGATATTGTCACAATGTCAGTGTCTGCATTTGATGACTTGACCAGCACTTCAAATTCATCAAATTTATTTACTAGGATCCTAGCACTGGTGTACGTGCACCTGTTCTCACTCTTTATTTACTAGGCTCCTAGCAAGTATGGATGCACCTTTTCTTACTCTTAGTTATCCTAACACAACCCATGTATTTACTTGTACCACCATGACTGAAAGCCCTGACATCTTGCTTTCCAGGTTGCTGAACATTCCAATAAAAGTAGTGCAAGAATCACTTAAACCTCTTCCTGCAGCTATTGTTAATCTGTTAGTTTGTGTAACCCCCCTCCCCAAGCTAGCAGTTTTCCAACCCACCTAACACTGCCTCAATAGCAAATATTCTTGTAAACCTTTGACTTCCTAGAAGTTTCTTAGCAGTTGAGACTATCATAAGAATTTGTGCCTAGCCTAGAGCCAGCCACAAACTGAAGCCAGGGTTCAGTGCTTACTGAAATGCTGTCCTTACACTCAGACATCTTGTGGCTTCTGCTCATGACAAAATGGGAGACTCTGAATGAATGAAATTCAGACTTCATATATTTTTAAGGAATTTATGTTTGGCTTGCATTTATTTCATTTATTTTTTGTTAATAAATTTTTCAGCTTTTTGAAAGCACACAGCCATCAAAAAAACAAATGTGGTAGTTTCAGCACAGAAATACGACTTCTGGTAGTGCTGTCGTAAATTCCTTTCAAAACTGAGGAAAGGAGAGTCTTTATAAAATAACCCACAATATTTGTATTATTGAACAGTTTCTTTAACTACCTCATTTCTTCAGTGGTACACTTAAGACCATAGCAACCAGTTTGGTTTCATTCCTTATATGTTTGGACATCATATCAGTATACATAAATTGCTTCACTAGCTTTAAGTTATCCTAACTGTTATTTGATGCTATTTATTTTTATTTTTGCAAATCAATTGTGCAAATAGAGATTCTTACCTTCTGTCATTTCTTGAAATGAAGATTTTGCATCAAGATGGCGTAGTAAGGATTTGGGAGTTAAAATTATCAACTGAAACAAAAAAATTGTTTTAATACAATATTAGTATTAACAAATGATACTAGAAAGCAAACTTATAAAGGATTGGCAAAAAAAGAAAAAAAAAGAAAAGAAAAACCTTCCCACATCACCTCTCCATTTCCCTTCAATAGTTTGCCTAGTTTTTCCTTGAAGCTACTTACCTCCACAGCAACAGATGGAAGTTGATTCCAATAATTGACCACCTGCTGGCTAAACACAAACTTCTGCACATTTATCCTGCAACCATCATATATCAATATGAATTTACACCCCTTAATGTGTGTTGTGTGAGCAAGAGAAAGAATGTCCTTAGCATTCAGCTTGCTCAATCCTGCTGGCAATAAGCTAGTGCAAGCTCAGTTACCGGATTATTTCTTACACAAGTGATAAAAAACAAGAAATGTTTTTGATAATCACTTAGTGTTACTATTTTAAGTACACAAACTTTATCTGTTTAAATGAAGGTAAAGAGTAAGTTCTAATTAGCACTCATTCAATGGCCTGAGAACACTATTTTGCCAAATTCAGCCACATGCATGTTTTAAAGAAGCTTTTATTGATAAACATTATCTACTAATATTACCAAAAGAAAAGAATTTGAATGAATATATTAACTTGCCCAATATATGAATATTACAAGATGAACATATACTAGCAGAGGCATATGATGCAAGAAAGCAAACTTATATAGCATCAGTCATACTAAAAAAAAAAAAAAAAAACTGTTACCATTTCACCCATCCATTAACACCAAATGTTTGTCTAGTTCTGCATTGAATTTATTTAAGCTGTCAACTTCTACAACTACAGATGGAAGTTCAGATGGAGGTTCCTTCCAGCAATCAACTGCCCGCTGGCTAAAGGCTAATTTCTGCACATCTATTCTACAGCTGTCTTTCCTCAATTTGAAACAATGCCCCCTCAGTTTCATAATCTGGGCAAGAGGAAGAATTCTATCAGCAATGAGCTTGATCAAACCATTCAAGGCATTATACACATCAATCAGATCACTTTGCAGTGCCTAGTCTCCAGACACTGTAATTTGCAAAACTTAAGCCTTTCTTCCTAAGAGCAACCTTCGTCCCATTCACTAATCTTCTTGCCCTTCTCTGTACTCGTTCCAGCAGCTCTACATCCTTCCTAAAATGAGGCTCCCAGACCTGTACACAGTACTCAAGGTGTGGCCTGATCATTGCCTTATACAAGGGGATAATCACCTCCTTAATCCTGCTAGAAAAATTCCTGTATATCATTGACAAGACACCATGAGCTACTCATGTAGACTGTCTGCACTGCTCAGAAAACTTCATATCTGACTACACAATTATCCTAACGTCTTTTTCATTCTCCACTATTCTGAGTGTAATACCACCCAGTTCACACGTTACTCTGGGGTTACTGCTTCCCATATGCAGTACTTTACATTTGTCAATGTTAAATTTCAGTTGCCACCTCTCAGCCCATCTGCTCAACTTTTCTAGATCATGTTGTAGTAGCATAATGTCACTAGTGTCATCAATAACCCAGCCAACCTTAGTATCATTTGCAAATTTGGACGTTAAGCCTGATATACCTTCATCAGTATTATTGATAAATACAGAAAACAACAATGTGCTCAATGCGGAGCACTGGAGAACACGACTAATAATAACATTACACCACAAAGAGCAGTGTCCATTGATTATTTACCACCCTGTCTTCTCTCACTCAAAAGGCTTTCGGTTCTGGAAAGCTTAGGACAAATGACCTCATACAGAAATTGAGATTGAATACACAAAGACTAAGAAACCTAGTTTAAAAATAATATTGTATGATGTAATCAAGGACATAAATAAAGAAGATCTATTTAATGAGTTATATGAAAGAAACCTAATGCAGAGATGGCGTCAGTGATGAGGTGAAAATACGTTTCTCTAATGGAAACAAAAACAAAAACGGAATTAACCGGATCTTGGAAATATCCTGTAGAGTTAAAAAGTTCCTTGACAAAAAAACACGAATCTTTATTGGATTGACGTCCTACAGGTTTAAGGAATTTCATTTGGTTACCATTTTTATTATAATTGTCAGAGGCACAGGTACACTTCTAAGACATGTAAAAGTGACAGGCCAGTTTGCAGTCATTGTGGTGTGATGGGTCATAATTTTAAATTCTGTAAAAATAAAAACAAACCTCAGCATTGTTCAAATTGTAGTGTGAAAAATAGATCTGCTGCTCATTCAGTTAGAGATAAGAAGTGTCCCGAATACATATTTGCACTTGAAGTTACTAAGAAAATAATGTATTCTGCGCTTTACAAATGAGCAATAGCACTCTAACCCATAGAAATAATATGTATGGCAAACACACAGCGTGCAAGATCTGTAGCAGATGAACCAAGATTAGCTTGTGAATATGAAAGTATTGACATCATTTGTGTTCAGGAACCCTATGTTTATAGGGGTCAGCTAAGTGGATATCCCAACTCTATTAGAATTGTCTCAAAGAAGTGTGACAAACTAAGGGCTGCTATACTAGTTTTCAGCTCTGATCTGGTTGTGACCAGAATTGATTCCTTATGTACATCGCATGCAGTCTGTGTTGGTATTGAAGCTAGTTAGGGACAATTTTTCATTATATCTATGTACTGTTAGCCTGATGTGGACCTTCATTGCTCTCTTAGCTATTTGGAACATGCGTTATTCAGACTGAAAGGCAGAAAAGTGATTATCTGTCTGGATTCAAATGCTAAAAATCTTTTATGGCATTCTAGATTTACAGATGCCAGAGACAGGTTATTTGAAGAGATGATATCCTCATTTAAACTTGAGATCATTAATAAGCCTGGTAATGAATCTACATCTTGGACTATTAATGATAAGTCTAACATAGATGTAACATTAGCCAATAGTACGGCCTTCAATTTCATATCTAATTGGCAAGTTAAACCAGATTGGATTAATAGCGATCACAGAACAATTATTTTCAACTTAGGCTGTACTAGAAGTAGATTTATTGAGCCACATTTGTTACAACTTCGAAGATTTGCGATTGAGCACGCCGACCAGGGTAAGTTTGACAGATTTGTTTAGAATTTTTTGGTGAAATGTCGTTAGGTGATTTGGATAGGATTAATGCATTTGATCTGGTTCAACTATTACAACAAAAGTTATTTGATGCCTCGAGGGAGTCAATGTTTTGTTTGTTATTTGGTTTTTAGGAGCATTAGCAACTAAGGCCATATTGCTCCAGGGATATGCGGTGGTCATTCCCTGACCTTTCCGCATCCTCCGTATTTGGTGGTCATGGGCTTGAACCCCAGTCTAATCAAGAAGCGTGTGCTATGCACTGCTGCTCCTGCCCACCTGGCTATGGAGGCGCAGAGGGAATCAATGAAATTAAAGCAAGCAAATGTGCTCCGGTGCAATGGTGATTCTCTGATTTTACTGATCTAGGGAGGAGGTCAACAAGGGCACATAAGAAGTTCCAACATCAGAAATTGTGGGATAATAAAGAATCTTCTGCTAGGTTGAAAACTGAGTATCAACTGATCAAAAGAAAATATACCCGTTTAATAGCTAAAAGGAAATTTGATGCATGGAAAAACTTAGCGCAAACGGTAATGAAGATTCATGGGGTATTGTTGTAAGTTGTGTTTACACAAATTAAGGCTATCTGGAAATGTGATAAGTTCTATACATTGTAGAGACTCTGAAACTGTAGATTGGCTCGGCAGTATTAATATTATAATTGATCACCTTGGCAATGGATCTCTTCATCAATATGGATGAGGTGGAGCATTCTGAGAGTACTACTGATCGGTTAGATTGTGGTTGTGTTAGCGAGATTCAAGAGGAACCATTTTCAATGGAAGATCTTAATTCAGCTGTTAACAAAATTTGTAATAACAGGTGTCCTGGCAGGTACCTCATTGAAGGGAAAGTTATTAAACATTTCTTCAAACTGTTTCCTGAGCATCTTCTTGTTTTCAATAAATGCCTGCTTGAAGGAATTTTTCCCTTGCCTTGGAAGGATGCTCTACTTAAGATCATTTTGAAGTCAGATGGAAAACCTAAAACTGAGCCCTCTTCTTATTGTCCAAGTGCACTTCTTCCAGGTTTGGGCAAGATCTATGAATGGATGCTTTCACAGCAAATATTGCAATATATGCAAGAAAATTTAGGATTCTCAAATAAGCATTATGGCTTTATTCCTGGTCGTGATACAGAGGATGCTTTAAAAGCTTTGGTTAAATTGGTTAGAGATTCGAATGCAAAATACGTTCTTGGCATTTTCATTGATTTTGAAGGAGCTTTTGATTACATCTCCTGGGACAGTGTGTTACTGATGCGTTGCCTAGTAAAACTATTTCCAGGAAAGATCTTTTACAGTTAAGTCTAGTTGGAATTCCTTAACTAGATCTGTTATTCAAGGATGTCCGCAGGAATCTGTTTTTGGGCCACTAATGTGGAAATTGGTATTAGAGGATTGGTTACAGAAGGAATATAGCCATGTTCATATGATTGCAAATGCAGATGACCTGGTAACATTACTTGAAGGCTCTTCAGGGCTACAAATTGAACAATGATCTAATGAAATAATAAAAGATCTGAATGCGTGGTGTGACTTTCATAAATTAACAATATCCAGGTCAAAAACAAAAATATTATTGCTGAATCTATGTGTTCGTAGAGAACCTCATGTGCTGATTGGTTGTGAAAGTATAAAGCCCGTTAAGAAAATTAAATATCTTGGAGTCTTTGTTGAAAGAAGTTTTAGATTTGACACTCATATCAATTTTCCATCTGAAAAGGTTGCAAAATTTGTTAACATCATAGCAAGGATTGGAGTGTTAGGGTAGGGCACTATCTCTTTTTTATGGCTGTGTTTTCCTTTTCCTTTCTATTGTTTCTTATGGTATCTCAGCTTGGATAGATTGTGTTAATTTTAAAAAAATATATAAAAACTGTATTCCATTCAGAGGATGATGCTCTTGAAGATGGCTCTAGTTTGTAGAACTGTCTCCACTGATGCACTACAGATTGTTATAAGGAAAATGCCAATTGACCCTTTTCTGATTTACAGAGTAATGACTTTCAACATTCAGCATGGAACTCCTTTTATTATTCGTGATCTTGAGTTGGATTTGGCTAATGATCCTAAAAATGAGGCCAAGCGATCTTAGCTATCTTAATGACTCTTTGGAATCATTGATGGGCTAACTCAAATAAGGTGAAATAGCTCATAGGTTCTTTCCCTCAGTTGTTGATGTTCCATCAGAAAAATGGTTTGTGCCTAATCTACAAACTATGTTTTTATTAACTGGTCATGGCTCATTTTTAGCAAAGCTGAATCAGTTGGTTGCTTCAGAAAGGTTGCAGTGTCACTGCTCTGGAGACATGGAGTCATGTTTTATATTAATGTCATTATTATTATTAGCTATAGGGTGCAAGAAAGCCTGAGGCTTATGCTGCACCAGCTAAAAAAAAAAAAAAAAAAATTCCCGAGTTACCCTGAGTGAGAGAAATAGAAAGGAATCACCAAGAAAGAGAAGAATGATGATATCCTGAGTACTTGGATCTCAGAAATGAATTTTTATTTGCTAGTCCAAATCTTGCACACCTGACTGAAGGCGATAAGGCTCAATTAATTAATACCGAGGAAGATTTTCAGGCTTTCCAAAATTTTCCAAGAAATTGTACAGTGAAGATTAGTGCTGCTTGAACTTGAGGAAAGAAGAGTAGAAGGCTTATAGACTAGCATCTCACATTGACTTCGTAAGATCAGTGGCTCCTTTACCAGCTTTGGTCTTATTTATTTCATATGCTCATTGTGCCATGTGCTTGTTCTGTAGTTCATTGTGCCTCAATTTATATTTTTGATTTATATTTCTGTATATCATATGAAGGTGTATAAATAGATATACGTATATAGCATAGTGGAGTTGCCAGTTTCTGGCTAGGGGCTGCTTGCTAATAAAAATGAAAAAAAAAAAAAAAAAAAAAAAAATTAAAATGTAACAAATGGCCAAGTTGACTGTGACACACAAATAGATCAGTCACATTTAACAGCAAGTGGACAAAACTTGCAAGTTTGACAAAGACCAAGTCAAACTGATCTGATCTCGCCACCCACCCTGTAAATAGAATCTCGAGGAATAACAACCAAACCTGCACAGAACCATTCTCCAACAGTAGTCTCAAAAAAGTGAAATGCTTCCTGATATAATAAAGAGGCAGCTCCTCTTGGTGTTTAATAAACCCATATCCTGCTGCCACTACACTAAACATTACTAGTGAAGTGTTTTGCATCATTCAACCAGCACAACCCACCATCTCAAGACCCAGCACTCCTAACACCTTTGTCTCCTCACCCCATGGTGCAGTTGGAACATAATCTCCTAGGTGCCAATATACCTTCTACCCAGACATGCCCTCCTGTAGAGTCTTGAGTTTTCTGTAATTCTGAATTTTGAATACATATAGACTCTGCTGACTGGTCCATTGTAATTTTGTTTTAATATTTAAATTATTTGAGTTGTACCAATATTCTGCTATTCTTTAGATTACTTATAAACCTCTAAAATTTTTGCAGTGGAGTATCCCCCCCCCACTCCCCATGTCAATAAAGTGAATTTACATACGGAGTGTACAGTACAAATGGCATGTAAAAACCTCACAAGCTGAATGCTAGAAAAAGAATAATGCAAAAATACTCTGGGGCATTTTTGGATGAAGTGCTTATATTGAAGTCATAAAGCATGAAACTTTTGTTACTCCCTCTTCTCGGCCAGTACATTAACTGGGGTTAGGATATTAATACCTACTATATAATGAGCATATCTGATCAATATATTGTTGTACAATATTCATAAATGGTATGGTTCAAAATGACTGTAGGCATTTTGTTTTGTTGGTGCATGAGTAACTATAACATGAAGATATTATCTTCAAACCATGCATTTTATTATAAACAAACTGGACTGTAAGGATGGAAAACAACGCAAGTACTGCTACATCTCTACAACAACTGCTCAAAGTGTTATATATATACAGAGATTTACCACTAATTGCAATCTATCTTGTCTAGAAATTTGAGTATCATTGAAGATAAGTATAGGAGCAGAAGAATCCTTTTTGTGAGACATAAAACAGCACTGAGTTTTAGAAGGATTGAAATCAAATGAGTCATCTTTGTCCCACTGGAGAATTACCTGGAGATCAGCATTTAAGGAACTGGTAGTGGATATTCGAGAAAGTTTAAGCTGTTTGAGCAGGGCAAAGTTTCTAAAACTGAAGTTGGAGTGCAATGTGCTATCATCAGCAAAACTATGGATAGGATTTTGCAGTCAATGGAAGAAGGTCATTAATATACAAGAGGAAATGGGTGAGAGAAAAAAAAAAACTGAACCTTGGGGAACGCCTGCATTAGTGGAAAAGTTAGAAAACAGAATGCCATCTAGAGTTACCTGTCATGAGCGGCCAGGGAGAAAAGTGGATATCCAATTACAAAAAACAGGTTGACAAGCTATAACATGGAAGCTTATTTTAAAGACCTTTATGCCAAAGGCAATTAAAAGGCTTTGACATGTCAAGAGCAATTGCTTGAGTTTCACAAACTTTTTCATTAAATTTATCCACAGATGGGTAACATAAGCAAGTATATCACGAGTGGATCGACAGTGATGGAATCCATACCGGTGATCATTTATTAGATGGAATGTTTCTAGATAGTTTAACAGTTGGTGGTTAATAGATTTCTCCATTACTTTAAAAAGAGAGTAGAAGTAATTGCAATAGGGCAATAACTGGATGGGAGGCATTTGTCAACCTTTTAAGGAACTGACTGGATATAAGTAAATTTTCCAAGCAGAAGGGAAAACACACGTGGAATAAGAAAGTGAAAAAAGATCATTAGTAATCCCAGGAGCACAGGTTTTAGAAGTGGAGAAATACCATCAGACCTGGCACTTTCTTGGCATTAAGACTGTTCAAAATTTTTCTGACATCCTTTTGACAGAAAACCACATGAGGCATTTACTGGAGCATAGTGGAAATGGTAGGAGGTGGTTTAACAAGATCGTCAATACATGGTTTACAAGAAAAGTAGGATGCTAGCAGGTCAGCTTTATCTTTAGCTCAAGTGGCAATACAACCATCCAGTTTTTACAGAGGTGGAAATAGGGATAGGAAAGTTACGACTAATAACTTTGGTAAGAGACCAGAATGCTCAACTACCATTTGGACAAGAAATAAGTTTTCTACTCTTAGCCTGCTCAAAATCTAGTTTTGACTGATTAATAACTGCTTCACAATTGTTGTGAGCTGTGGTGTAGGCAGTAAATGAATATGGAGATTTCGATACAAGCCAATTGCAATATGCAACATTCTTATCTTGGACAGCCTTAGCACATTTATTGGAAAACCAAAGTTTAGATAAAGGATGAGATTTTAAGGTGGAGTGTGGAATAAAGGATTCCATCCCTACAAGAATAAGTTCACTGACACAGTCTGAGCAAATATTGATATCAGAGATTTGAAAGTAATCAGATCAAGGAAAAGAAGAAAATAAATCTCACAGATCATCCCATTTTGTATTCTTGTAATCGAAACAAGTGAGGTTGAGAACAGCCACAAGAGAAAGATTCCATTGGTGAAGAGACCATCACAAAGTTGTGATCTGAGCTGCCTAGAGTATCACTCACCTAAACAGTGTACTTACAAGGGTTGTTCGTGAGAAAAAGATCAAGCATTGTTGATTATGTGGTTAGGATTGTCTGGTATTCTGGTAGCTAAATGAACAATCTGTGTGAGATCATTAACAATTGCAAAAGTCTTGCTTTTTGACCAGCTGGGTCCATGTGACTAGAAAATGGAAGCCAGCTGGAGTTGTGAACATTGAAATCACCAAGGATAATTATCCCAGTGTAAAAAAGTTGGACTGGAGAAAGTCAAGTTTCAAAGAGTTCCAAGTGATTAGTGGAGTTGGGAGAATGACAAAGGCAAACACATTAATTTGAAAGAATGTGGCACAGAGACTTTAAGTCAGAGAAGATCGAAAAGAGGAGATGCAAAATGACTAAGTATCTAATAGGGAATATCAGAGCTGACATATGCATAAATACCACCACCTTTGAAGTGAAAGGAATTATGCAGTGAATAATTAGAACAACTGAGATGAGCAGTGGTTGAATCAATTGATAACTGGGATTCTACCAGAAAAAAGCATGCAGGGTTTGACAGACTGTAAGCGGAAACAGATATCATTGACACTGGAACTGAGGCGATGTATATTTGTGAAATGAATGAGGAAATGTTTGGGAGGTTTAGAACTTTTGGCAGATAAGTTTGCTCTATTAGTTATTCATGATGTATTCAATAGTAAGAAAAGAAGGGGAGGATATGTTGTATGAAGTAATGAAATTTTTGGATGTGGTACCACATGAGAAGAATATACCCAGTTCCTTTACATAACATGGCCTCAACAATTTAACTCCCTCCAATTACTATTTGGCAGAGTAGAGGCAGCAGATTATATACTGGCTGATCCAGAAGGCTACTAGAGAGTTACCAAAGGTTTGGTCTGGTGGACTATCTAGCAGCCGGCTTGCAAACACTGTGTTAGAGCTGTACATCAAAATGTAAGGAAGGTTGGTTCTTGTAAAGATGTTCATCATAAAGTCAACTTAAAGCCTACAATAAGCAACGTGGTATTGCACTGGTTCATGAGGGTCATCTACCACCTAGTATTGCCCAGTAACACAGCGGGATGGCATAACTCCATGTGGTGTTGTCGTTGTTGGGGTTTAAAGTGCAATGGCTACTTAGGCCATATTGCACTTATGGAAGTGATGCATACAGTCTGTGTTTGTTGATTTATAAGCAGTTAAATACGGTTATACAATCTTATTCGTTTTAGAAAGGAGAAGAATTCTGCAAGATTTGAATTTTCACCTATGATATGGCGAAGTGACAAAGGTTCCTTTAAATTTGACAGAGAATTGAAAGACATTAGTCGAGCATTATTATATAGAGTACAGTCCAGAAGTATGTGTTTGATTGTGAGTGGTGTATGACAATGATTACACTGGGGAGGATCATTTCCTGACAAAAGAAACAGATGGGTTAAATGAGTATGACCGATTCTGGCTCTGGCTAGAATTACTTCTTCTTGTCTGTTTGCTATAGAGGTAGAAGCCCATAATTTTGGTAAGGGTTTTATTTGGAATAGTTTATTTTGGAATTGTGTTTGCCACTGAAGAGTCCATTGATCTTTACATATTCTTTGTATATTCATTTTATAATCTGTGACGGGTACTAACGAATTCGTTGGGGCTGGGCTGGATGGATTTTTGGCAGCATCATCTGCAATTTCATTCCCTGGTATTCCGGTATGGCCTGGGATCCAGCAGAAGATAACCTTTTGCTGATGCTCTCTAAGACGTATCAACTGTGTTTTGATGAGTTTTAATATCGGATGAGTAGGTGGGGAATTGTTTTGCAATGCTAATACGGAACCTTGCAAGTCTGTGTAAATTATGCTCTTTTGAATTGACATATGGAAGACATTTTCTAATGCAAGCTTTATGGCAAATAATTCAGTTGTGTAGCTACTACACTCTGTCGGAAGAGATTGAGAAACTATTTTATCAGGGAGTACCACTGCTGCACCCGATCCACTCTCGGATTTCGACCCATCTGTATATATTTTAGCGAAGTCAGGATAATGTTGAACATGCTCAGTGTGCAGCTGTTGGATGGTAAAGTCTGATAGAGAGTGTTTATCCCACTGGTGGAAGTACTTGTCACAACATGGCGTGATGGCAGACCATGGAGGGTCAGGATCTATAGGATCTTGCAAGATTTTATCGAAACGTATATCCCAATCTTCTGTTAGATGTTTTAGCCTAATACCAGCAGGCCAAACTGTCTGTGGTTTGTTTCTATACAGGGTCATATACAGCGGATCATGAAGTATTGACCAATTAGGATAGGTTACCTGGCTTTGGATCTTGATTGCATAGTTTAACAGCAACATCTTTCTCCTGATATTTAGAGGAGGTTCATGGGCTTCGATATATAAACTTTGCACTGGAGATGTTCTGAACGCACCTAATGCTGATCTAAGAGCTGAATGTTGAATAGGGTTGAGCCGAGATAAAAAACTCTCCCTAGCAGAATCAAAAACAGGCACCCCGTAGTCCAGGCGTGATCTAATTATGACTCTGTATAGGTGAAGCAGGGTGGTACGATCTGCTCCCCATGTTGTCGCTGATAAAACTCTGAGTATGTTCAGTTTCTTTTGACAGTTTGTCCGGAGATATTCAACGTGTTTTTGGAAGTTTAACTTGCTGTCGAAAAATAATCCTAGTAAGCGAATACAATTAGCTATGGGAAGAGGTTGGTTATTCAAGTGGAGCTCGGGCTCAGGATGAATATTGTGTCTGTTACAGAAGTGTATGGCAGCAGATTTCTGGCTGGACAGTCTATAACCATTTTTGTGTCATCCATGTCACGATGCGATTAATTGATATTTGTAGCTGGCGTTCAATATAATGCATATTTTGAGAATGACAGGATATTGAGAGGTCATCTGCAAAGAGGTAGGAATCTACAGTTTTCGGAATGAGTTCAATTATGTGGTTCATTCTCATTGCAAACAAAGTGGCACTGAGAACCGACCCTTGTGGAATTCCTTCTTCTTGGGTAAAGATCTTAGAGAGGGTTCCCCGGTAACAAACTTGAAAGGATCTCTGATGTAGAAAATTTTTTATAAAGTATGATAAATTACCTCTCAGGCCAAGAGAATGCAGATCTTTTAAGAGGCCGAATCGCCAAGTAGTGTCAAAGGCTTTCTCAACATCAAGACAGACCATTACGAGATGTTCCTTCTTGACGAAAGCATTTCTAATGTTTGTCTCGGTTTTGATCATGAGATCCAATGAAGATCGATTTTTCCGGAATCCAAATTGGTTGTTGTTAATCAAGTTTTGGGACTCCAGGAACCAAGTGAGACGGCGATGTAACATTTTCTCTAGGGTTTTGCTTAGACAGCTGGTAAGGGATATTGGTCTGTAATTTTGCGGAACGGAATGATCTTTACCGGGCTTTGCAATTGCTAGTACATAAGAATGACTCCAGGAACTTGGGAAGGTATGTTCGGAAAAAATGCGATTGAAAAATATGAGCAGTAATGAGAGTGATCTCTGATCCAAATTTCGCAACATTACATAGTATATCCCATCTGGGCCAGCAGCACTGTTTCTTGAGTTGTTAAGGGATTGTTGCAGCTCAAGCATGGTAAATGGTTTGTTATAAGGTAAAGCGGAATTGTCAGTGAAATTTAGTCTGGATTTCTCTGCAATTGTTTTAAGTTTTTGAAATGTTTGGTCATAGGCGATAGAAGAGGACAACTGAGAAAATGTGGTTCCCAGTGCATTTGATGTTTCTGTAGGGGTAGAAAGCTCCTGTCCATTCCAGTTCAGTAGTGGGGTGGATAAAGGAGGGAATTTACTGTTTAAACATTTTATTTTTCTCCAGATTAATCTAATATCAGTATTTTTATTCACTGACGAGGCGAATTTAATCCAGTTTTCTTTTTTCGCTTTATGTCTGATGTAACGAGCTTTTGCTCTAAGACGTTTATAACTAATAAGATTGAAGGTGGTTGGGTGTTTGCGGAAAAGGTTCCACGCTTTGTTTTTCTCTTTTTTCGCATGATTACAGTCTTCATTCCACCAGTAATTTGTTTTTCGTCTATTTCTTTCTTGATATTGATGAATGGTAGCGGATGCGGCTGACAGAATTTGATTTGTGATGTGCTCAGTAACACTGTCGATGGAACAGGACTGAATAATGTAGTTGTCAAATGATATGTGCGTTCTGTATTTTGTCCAGTCAGACAGCTCTTGAAAATTTCCATTTCATTGGATTTTCTGTTGGGAAGGAACAGGATGTTTGAATTTTGCAGATTATGGGATAGTGATCACTGCTATAAGGATCGCTTAGAGTTACCCACTCTATACTTGGAAAGAGGATTGGGGAACAAATGGTAAGGTCTATTGTAGAAGTTGAACCTGTAGGGAGATGGATATATGTGGGAGTGCCAGTATTTAGTAAAGTTAAATTTTGCCTGTCTATCAACATTTCAATAAGCTTCCCTCGTTTGTCTGATATAGGTGAACCCCATATTGGATGGTGGGCATTAAAGTCTCCTAGGATACAAAAGGGAGATGGTAACTGCAGGACAAGATCTTCGATTTCTTGAATGATATATTGATGATTTGGTGGAAGATAGATTGAAACCAGTGTCAGTGTAATACCATTTACAACGCGAGTGGCAACAGCCTCTAAGGAGGTTTGTAAATGGATGCATCTGGAGGGGATGCTTGAATCCACGAGTATTGCTACTCCTCCGTGAGCACTGTTAGTGCCAGCTCTGTCTTGTCTAAACAAGGTATAATTTTTGATTTTGATTGAGATCTGAGGTGTCAAATTCGTTTCCTGCAAGCACATTGCGAGAGGTCGGTATTGGTGAATTAATTCATGGATATCATCGATGTTGCTGCGAAGGCCTCTACAGTTCCATTGGATGATCTGTTCCATTATTTGGATTTGAAAGAGGGAGATGAATCTGACTGCTTTTTATAAGTGGGTTGTTTGTGACGATCCAGCTTAGGTTTTTCTTTTCTGGGGAAATTGGGGCGTGTTGAATTATTGCTATCTTCCATTTCATCATCTGCATGTAATTCAAGAAGGTCTTGGGTAGTCGTATCGTCAGTATCCATCCTTGCTGAGGGTGGTTGATTAACCTCGACAGGATCTGATTTTTGAGGTTTTTCTGTTACTTTACCTTGGGTTATGATTTGGGTTGGAACTGTGATAGGTGTATTCATACTTTGGTCAACTGTGTTTGGCTTTGATGTAGGCTGGGTCGATAGAACTGATTGAGCCCAGTCTGCAATCGATTTATCTGGAGAGAGTGACACTTCCGTCTGACATGCTACTGATTGGTGAGAGTGGATAATCGAGGCATAAGAGCTATTTGGCATGATTAGTTTAATTTGTTTCCTAGCTTCTTGATAGGAGACTTTATTTTCAGTCTTATATTTTTGAATTTTTTTGCCTATCTTCCAGAGATCACATTCTTTAGAGTATGCTGGATGGCTTCCCCTGCAATTAGGACACTGTGGAGTTTGTGCTTTGCATTCTAACTGGGTATGAGTTGTGGAGCCACAGTTTGGACATGTTGAAACGCCACGGCATGCTGTCTGGGAGTGACCAAATTTCTGGCACTTGTAGCATCTTAGGGAATTTGGGATAAAGGGTCGAACACGGCAATTTAAGTAACCTGCTTTGACTGATGCTGGTAGATTCGGTGTATTGAAAGTTAGAATTATGTTACGTGTTGGGACTAAGGTACCATCTTTTCGTATCATGATTCTTTTTGCTTGAGTTACATTTTGTGACTTTAGTTCTTGTACTATTTCTTCTTCAGACACGTTCAGTAGATCCCACTCAGTAATCACTCCTTTGGATGAATTCAGGGTGTTATGTGGAGTGACTTTATTGGAATTCCGCTTAAAGTGGTGAGTTTCAGTAGTTGTTCAGAGTGTCTTGGGAGAGAAGTCTCTATTAACAAGTCCCCGGATTGGAGACGTTTCACCATTTTTGGAGATGATGCTGCATGTTCAAGGCATCGTTGGATGATGAAAGGGGAGAGCTTGCTAACAGGCTGTGCCGACAGAGAATGGATAATCAGGAAGGCTGGTGATTCCTGTCTGCCTGCATCTTTTTTCATTCTCTTCGAGGTAGAGAAGTCATGGTCGGGTTCACGATTGTCATATTGAGCACTCTTGGGCTCTAGACGTGGAAATTCATTCGTTTCCATTACTGCTCCTTTTAGCCCCGAGGGTTGATTTATCCCCCAGGTTACCGGCCCCGCCACGTGGAGGCAGGAGCGGTGCCACCAGTGACCAAGCGATAAAAGGTTAGTGGTTAGTGTGTTAGAAAAGTAGTTATATATACAAAAGAAAGGTGTCTTTCCTTTCTTGTAGGAGGCTTCCTTCTTTATTTACAAAGAGCCAGGAAATAAATAACTTTGAAAGTAAAGCCTTTGGAAATCTCTTTATCAACTTCTCTTTAGAAAAACGCTTTCAAATTCGCTTTGTAAATCGCTAGATCACTCGCTTGGCACTCGGGGCCTCCATGTGGTGTGGGCGCCACACCTCTAGCCCTGCTTATATTGGTTTCCACCTGGGTGGTCACCTCCAGTAGGCTAGGTGCCGTATTTCAACACTTGCACATGGAAGTTATATCCAGGGTTATAACTAGAATTTCTGCCATTGTGATGGTGCAAGCAAGGATTTGGCTGTCACAGGACTACCGGACTTCACTGAAATTAGGTCCACTTGATTTGAATGTCACCCGATCACTTGTCTATGACAGCCTCAAGGACCTAAGGAGGTTATTCAAGCTAAGGCAGATTTTGAGAAGTTTTTAATCTAAGAATGCAGAGAAAAGCAGCAAAGGCTTCATTTATTTTAACACTAGAAGAAAAGGAATGGACAACATTGGCCCACTTGATATGAATGGCATAAACCAGTGTTTCCCAAACTTTTTTTAGTCACGGAACACTTTTGATCTCACAATGTATCCACAGAACACTTTTCATCTCACAATATATTCACTTACGAAACACAAGTTTAGCGAGAGCCAAAGAACTATTGCTAACATTTTATTACATATGGCACACTGTGCATCGGGAGCCTCTTATTTCCAACACATGTAAAGCCGAAATTCAAATAACTGTCATCATACTTTTGTTTTGGTCTTTCATTAGTTGGTTCTTTTCACTTTGGATTTCTGGGGAACAATATGCTGGATTTTTCATCCTCACTTTGAAGTGTGACAATATTGTGTTTGTTTTCATCGACCACAGTTGCACTACTAGAAGTACTTTGCTTCTCGTTTTAAAGTTCCTTTTTTAAACCACAAATCCATGGTCATTTATTTTAATAATAATATTTCGAAATATTAATAATTATGAAAAAAAAAATTTATACAAGGAAATGAGTTTAGTTATAATATTGCTTCACTTCCTCCTCTCCTTCAACAAGTGTACTCCAGGGTAAATCGCATAAGAATGGCATACTTGCCATACTAGATCACTATTGCTACCTTTTCGTAGGTGACATTACCCCTCCGCATATTTCTCTATGCAAAGCCCGCCAAAATAAAGTGTTCTGCGGTCTACGCCAGTATATTAATAACCGAAAAAAAAAAAAAAAATTGTTATAATGATATTAAGTGGTGTACGCTAAAAATAATTTTATTTATTTATATATTTAATATTTTATATATACAGGGTGTTTCAGTTAAACGTTTCAGAACTTCTAAGAGGGGTAGGGTACATCCTGACAACTCCAAATCATATAGCAATGTGGGGTCGGAAATGCTTTCCTGAAGCGGTGTTGTACACAGAAGCACCATAAAAAGAAAAGAGACCGTAAGTGAGAAATCGTTTTAATAATACATGAAAAGAAGCAAAAGGTACATGGATTAAAGTAAGTGTTCGAAGTTTCTTCCACGGGCTACAATGCACGCCTCACATCTCCGACGCATGGACATCCGAACATTCTGGAATACTCCAGGCGAATTTCGAATTTCTTCGGCAGCTACTGCGATTCTTGCAACCAGCTCCTCAGCATTGTCAACAGGGGTGTCATAAACTAGCGATTTCATGACCCTAGAAATAAAAATCAAGACATGATAGGTCGGGTGACCGAGCAGGCCAACGCACGGGACCACCACGTCCGATCCACTGTTGACCAAATGTGACATCCAGGTAGTTACGAACATCTCCGCTATAATGGGCAGGGGCTTCATCGTGTTGGAAACACATTGTGTGTTGCGTCGATGCAGAAATCTGTTCATCTCTCAAAAGTTGTGGCAATACTTGCTGCAGAAAGATCAAGTAGATAGGTCCGGTTAGACGACACGGTAACAGGTAAGGTCCGATGACGTGATCTCCCATAATACCAGCCCATACATTGACCGAAAATCGAATCTGTGCTGCACGACGTCGTATTGCATGCGGGTTCTCGACCGCCCAGATATGGTCGTTATGCGTGTTGAAAATTCCTTCCCTTGTGAAGGATGCCTCATCGGAAAACAACACTTCAGCAGGAAAAAGGGGATTTGTAGCACATTTTCCAAGGTACCACTGTGCGAAAGCAATACGAGGTGCATAATCCTCCGGTTGCTGTGTCTGGACACGCTGCCTGGAGTATTCCAGATGTTCGGATGTCCATGCGTCGGAGATGTGAGGCGTGCATTGTAGCCCGTGGAAGAAACTTCGAACACTTACTTTAATCCATGTACCTTTTGCTTCTTTTCATGTATTATTAAAACGATTTCTCACTTACGGTCTCTTTTCTTTATGGTGCTTCTGTGTACAACACCGCTTCAGGAAAGCATTTCCGACCCCACATTGCTATATGATTTCGAGTTGTCAGGATGTACCCTACCCCTCTTAGAAGTTCTGAAACGTTTAACTGAAACACCCTGTATATATATATATATATATATATATATATATATATATGCAAAATTTATTTATTTTATTTTTTTAATTATTAATTACGATTTTTCACAGAACATTTGTTCACATCTCACGGAACACAGTTTGAGAAATGCTGGCATAAACTATTGGTGATCCTGTTCAGGTTGCTGACAAATTAAAATATTTTGCATCTACATTCACAAAAAACTTTAGGAAAGACGTAGATCTGCTGGAACAGGTGCAGAGAAGGCAACCAGACTGGTGGAGGAAGCAAAAGGGTGCTAATACCCAAGAAAAGCTGCAGTTCTGCAAATTGTAGTGTCCCAAGACTAGGCACCTGGGGAATGATCTCACTGAGATGTTTAAGGCCTTGAATGGATTGAGTAAGCTAAATGTTAATGACATTCTTCCACTTGCTGAGACCACACACGAGACTGCATAAATTAAAGTTGAGGATTGATGGTTGTAGGATAGATGTGTGGAAGTTTGGCTTCAGCCTGCGGATAGTTGACGGTTGGAACAGTCTTTTGTCTGTTGCTGTGGAAGTGGCTAGGTTGAATAAATTCGAGGAAGAACTAGACAAATCTTTGGAGGGTACGAATGAGTGAACTGTGCAGGGTTTTTTTTTTTTTTTTTTTTTTAGGTTGATGCTATATAAGCTTGCTTTCATGCATCATTTGCCATTATTACTACCACTACCTATATTAAACCTACAGTGCTACCAACAATAATGTTATTCAATAGCCAATCCCTGATCTAGACTAACACACACACCAAATTACTACCTCAATAATTTCATTAGTATTGGTTCGTTACATAGATTTGTTCATTTACATTAAGTTAATTGTCATTTTATGTGGGCAGCTTATCTTTCTTGGAAATTCAATGACCCAAATCAGAGATTAGTTTAATTTCTCTCATTTGCTATTGGTGCTATGCTGAATGACAACTTAGTCAAGTCATCATATAGCACAGTAATCTCTGATAATATTCACTTTTCTGTAAAGATGGCAACTGAGTTGAATCAGCCAAATGATATATACAAGGTCATTAAAAAAGGTGTCTGCGATTTCCCTTTTAATTATCTTCAAAAATATTTGATTGATTGCTGTGATCATAGCTGCAAACAGTGTGGTAACTCACTAAGTTTTATTTGACACCTCAACAATGACCTTGGCTGCACCATGAGTGTGCGCAGAATGACTAATATGCACACCACCTCAGTAACCGTGGAATAGAAAGCACAGTGTGCGTTGTGGTATGCTGTTAAATCTGTCATAACACAGCAACGTCAATACTGACATACTTACAGAGAAGATGCGCCAACAGACAAGACTATAATACATTGGTTTAATCAGTTTAAGGAAACTAGCAGTGTAGACATTAAGAAATCTCCAGGCCTACCACCAACGCCTGAAGAGAATGTGAAGTGCTTGAGACAGTCTTGCTTACATAGTCCAAAGAAATCCATCGCTGACCTGGAGCTTGGTATTCCAAAGACTACCATTCAGAATGTGCTTAATAAACGACTGAGACTGCATGCATACAAGATTCAACTCAAACACAAAATCAAACCTAGAGACCGTCCTAGATGTACTGAATTTGATAGTGCCATGTTAAATGAGATTGACAACGATGACAGTTTATTAAAACGCATTATGTTTAGTGATGAAGCAACCTTCCACATAAATCGGTATGTTAATGGTCACAATCGTAGAATTTGGGGATCACAGCAACCAAATGAAGTTCACCAGTATGTACATGATACTCCTAAAATAAACGTGTGGTGTGGACTAATGCATGATCACTTGTTAGGCTCATTTATGTTTGCTGAAAGGACAATCACTGGCAACATTTATTTGAATATCTTCAGCTTTTTGTTTCCCTCAAGTTGAAGACATAGAAAGGAGTTTCTGTGATTTTTCAGCAAGATGGCGCACCACCTCATTTAAATCGCAATGTACAGAATGCCCTAAATGACAGGTTTGCCGATCATTGGATCGGAAGAGGTGGAAGTATGCCTTGGCCACCAAGAAGTCCTGACCTGACACCATTAGACTTTTTTCTTGTAGGGCTACCTAAAGAACGTCGCCTATGCAAAAAAAAGTCGCCTATGCAGAAAAGTAATGAAAGATTTATTTCATTACTTTCATTACTGAAAGTAATGAAAGATATTTCATTACTTTCAGTAATGAAATATCAGTCATGCTGTCGGCTCAGAATGATAAAATTTTACAAGTGAAAGACTTAAGAATTTTAGAAATATAGTATTCCATTAAAGTTAGAATTTGACTGAGATACTTACTGATTTTCGGAATGGCAGTAAGATTTGTCGGCGAAGCACATGGAAATAATTTGCAGGTGTACTACAATATACCACTTGCATATTGATATCATGCAACTGTCTAATAGCAAAATCCTCATCTATTTCCTAAAAGAAAAGAACAATGTATATTTACTGAAGTTCAGAACGTATCTTCATCACTCATAAAAACTAAAGCAACAACAAAATTTATTTATGAGGAATACTATGTTCCAAATGAATTTATTTATATTATAATTGTGCATAATTATAATAAAATGGCACAACTTGATAGGAGATACGGAATCATTCAACGGTAACTCAGAAGAAGATAAAGCTCGATAATGATATATATATCCGTTTATATTGTCCCCATTCCAGTTTTGCCCGATTTTAATTTTTAGGTGATTGTATAGAAATTAATAGAAATTAAATGAGAAAAGATAATATGTGTTAAATTTAAATTTTGTAAAAATAGTGTCATAATCAGCAAACTGGGATAGGCGACACAAAGCCCAATGGGTATGTATCAGATTAAATGAAAATAGGTTCTTACTTCCTTCTTGTACTGTGGTGGTCAGACTGAAAAAGAGATCAATTCCCTCCTTCTGGTTGTTTTATGTGTGCTGATTAAATGATAGTGCGCAGCCATGCTTTTCATTGACTATGGCGTGATGGTGAAATTGCTGTAGGCAATATACTCTGTGTCAATGCAAATGTTCTGATAGCCTTGAGAGGGTTTTTGGATGTATATTTGAGTTAGTTGGGGGGGGGGTTGCCTCTGATGGCGGAAGGACTTATATGAATGAAATGATGTGTTTATGCAAGTACAAGAAGTGTTAGTATGATTAAATACAAGAAGAATGTTAAATGAAAATGTGTTAATCAAAATATATAGGAAATTCTATCCCCTGAACCAGAGCTAGTACAGCTTTTCTAAGGCATAATGACTGTGTATGTCTGAGGGGGATAACTATATACATATTTACAGCAACACTAAATATATATATATAGTGTTATTACTGCATTAGGATATAAGTTTAGAATAATATTTTTAATTGTACTGAAATTGAATTGAAATCATGCCTCAGACCAGAGCAGCAAAGCAAAAGGCTCAAGTTAGTGAGAGTGCTGTGGCTCAGGGGAGAACTGAGGGAGTTGGTTGTCCTCTGAATCAGAGCCTTTTGAAATGTACTGCATGTCTGATGTTTATAAAGCTATTAGGAAAGGGATGTGATATTGCCAAGGGGGGTTGACTTTGTGTGTGACAATGTAGGAAGTTAGGCACCAAATCAGTGTTGTTATGAGCATTTATGAGAATTTGAAAAACAGGGTGGATCCCCTCGCAGAATTTAAATGGGGGGGGCTTCAAGGTATCAGGCTGCCCAGATCAACACCAGAGCTCGCACTGATCCCACAGGAACTAGTTGTTCTCGATGGCTCGCTCTACTGTCAGGGAAACAAGGAATACACTGGTGTTCAAAGAAAGTGCATCACCTAGGAATTTCATATTTCTAACCCTTTTTCACGATGATATATTAAATTAATGACTAGCATCACAAACAGAAATATAAACAAAAGATATTTATTAATAGTTAAGGCAAAGCTAAGTAATATTTGACAGGTGCTCTCAAAATATTCCAAAATTAGCATTTGCAACCTTTATGCAACAGTTTTGATAAACATGACAATTATGGCTGAAATGTTAACAGAAGCCCTCAAATTCCTTCAGTTACATTTTAAATAGAAAACAAAATGAAAAGTTCACCAGGTGCAAACTAATATTTAGTTGAACAGGGTTTGGCTCTGATGACAGCAGCACACCATCGAGGCACTGACAAAATCAATTTCTGAAGATAGTTTGTGGTTCCAAACATGAATTATGGCTTCCTGAAGTTCCCGAAGGGTCTTTGGTTTCTTTCTGGCAATTGCAGATTCCACATGATGCCAACAGTTCTCTATAGGATTCAGGTCCGGGCTGTTTCCTGGCCAGCTAAGAGTTGTAATGGACGGTTTTTCCAACCATTTCCATTTTTTCTCCTGTAACAAATGTAAACACATTACTGTCGAACCTCTAATGCAGAAATGAAGCTAAAGTAACTACAGAAGTGCCTACACTTTTCACCCGATTACAAGGAGCAGAGTCGTTTTATAAAGGACATTTATAAACTGCAGGTGACCTACTCCGTGATGAAATGCACCCCCATATCATTTGGTTGGTAGGGAATTTCACTGTAGACACCGTACAGTCTGGATGGTATTCTTCACCATGTCTAAGGTGAATTGTTTGTCTCCCATCAGAGCCATGCAGGCCGAATTTCTTCTCATCCGAGAAAATAACTGACTTCCACTGCTCAGGGGTCCTTTTGATATGCTCCTTACACCAAATTAATTGGGACTTTTTCATTTTTTGTGTGAGAAGGGGCATCTTCTTAGGACAATGGGCTATAAGTCCATTTTTGAAGAAGAGTCTTCTGACTGTTACGGCACTTGCTACCATTCCTGTATGTTCTTCCTATTCTCTTTTCAGCTCAGACGAAGAAGCTTTATGGTTTTTAAGGCCTAATCACTTCAAAATGTGGTCCTTTGGCATAGACTCGTTTGTGCCGGTTCCTTTTTTCCTATTAGCAGAACCAGGATGGAGAGTTTGGAAAGAAATCTGCTCACTGTCGACTGATTACAAGATACTCTATAAGCAATATGACGGGAAGAACACCCTTCCTCACGTAAAGCAACAACAGCACTCTTTCTCTGTGACATCAACTGCACACCATCCTGACACAAGGAATGACTGCAACTCTTGCAGAGCATGCTTATATAGCTGAAAGTAACAGCTGATGCAATATTACATCATCACCTACGTGTGTAATCTTATCTGAACTTATGTACTTATACTTACGTTATTCAGATGATAATTACAATTTTAAGGGGTGATGTACTTTCTTTGAACACCAGCGTATATTGTGCAAAAAAGGATAAGTGGAACAGGGCCATAGCATGTCTGACAGGGGCAAAAGTTGATGACATTGAAGAGCAGCAGATATCATCTTTTAAGGGCACAAAATGTTATATTTTTGTACATGTTGGCACTAATGACATTGAGTAGAACTGCATAATTACTTAACAAGTATAGGTCAATGTTGAAAAAAAAGCCACGAGTTCGGGTTGAATTTGAAAGTTTCTGCAATTCTGCCAAGACATGATAGCATGGAGTATATGATGAGAGCCTAGTCAACCAATTTGCCCCCATAGAGAGATTGTGCAAGGCTCATGGTATAGAATTTATCTTAGCATGGTCTGTGATTGTTAGCAGGAGAGAGTGCTCCTACAGGGATGGGATACACTTAAACAGAAAGGGTGCAAGAACATTTGCTGATGCTATCAAGGCAGTGTTAGGTGGGTCAGAAAACTGCTAGCTTGCGGGGGGGGGGATACACAGACTAATAGATTAACAGTAGCCACTGGCAGAGGTGAAAGCTTGTTTGTTTGTATCAAAGTTTAGTGGCACATGGACTACATGGGTCATAATGTGTGTTCATATGGTGTGATGTGTTTCAGAGGTGTTTACTTTGGATTTAAATTGTTCCTTTTAACTGATTCGTACTTCATTGAGTTAATCTGTTGCTTATGTTTACTTCCTTAGAGGAGATGGTATAAATTAATAACTTTAAAGAAGTTGAAAACATCTGTAAAATCATCTCTATCATTCAAGAGGTCCATTAGGGTAATTAGCATTAGTAGAGGCATATGATGCAAGAAAGCAAGCTTATTCAGAATCAGCCAAAAAAAAAAAAAAAAAAAAAAAAAAACAAACAAAACACACCACTCCCTTTTCACCCCTCCATTCGTTCGAAATACCTGTCCAGTTGAGCCTTAAATTTGTTTAGGCTATCAACTTCAACAACAAATGATGGAAGTCGGTTCCACCAACCAACCACCCGCTGGCCAAAGGCCAATTTCCGCACATCACCTCAGAGGGCATAAATTCAAATTGAGGAAGGACATCTGTCCTTCCTCAATTTGAATTTATGCCCTCTGAGGTGATTATTCTGAGCAAGAGGAAAAATCCCATTGGCATTGAGCATGCTCAAACCATTCAAAGCCTTATACACCTCTATCAGATCACCTCGCCGGTGCCTAGTCTCCAGACTCTGTAATTTGCAAAACTTAAGCCTTTCTTCGTAAGAGCAACCCTTTGTTCCATTCACTAATCTTGTTGCCCTTCTCTGTACCCATTCCAGCAGCTCTACATCCTTCTTGAAATGAGGCTTCCAGACCTGTATACAGTACTCAAGATGTGGCCTAACCATTGCCTTATACAAGGGAATAATCACCTCCTTATCCCTGCTAGAAAAATTCCTGTATATCATTGACAAGACACCATGGGCTACTCTTGCAGCTCGTCTGCACTGCTCAGAGAACTTCATATCTGCCTGCACAATTACCCCCAGGTCCTTTTCATTCTCCACCACTGTCAGTGTAGTACCGCAGAGTTGATACATTGCTCTGGGGTTACTGTTTCCCATATGTAGTACTTTACATTTGTCAATGTTAAACTTCATTTGTCACCTCTCAGCCCATCTGCTCAACCTTTCCAGATCCTGTTGCAGCAGCATAGTTTCAGTAGTGTCCTTCACAACCCTGCAAACCTTTGTATCATCTGCAAACTTGGACATTAAACTTGATATACTACCATCATCAATATCATTCATAAACAACGGACCCAACACTGAACCCTGAGGAACTCCACTAATAACATTAGTCCACGTTGAGCAGTGTCCATTGATTACCACTCTCTGTCTTCTGCCACTCAACCATCCCCTTATCCATAGCAGCAATTTGCCTCCAATGCCACACTGCTCCAATTTGTGCAGCAGTCTTCCATGTGCAACAGTATCAAAAGCCTTTCTAAGATCCAAATATATAATATCAAAGTTATTCCCTGCATCCAGTTCTTTTGTGACTACATCATTGTATCCAATCAAATTGGTCAGGCAAGACCTGCCCTTAACAAAACCATGCTGAGTCTGAGCTATAACTGAATTCTTGTCTAGATGATCCTGCAGTGCTTCTTTAACCAGTGCCTCCATTAATTTTCCTGGAACAGAAGTTAAACTAACAGGTCTATAATTACTTGTGTCAGCCTTTGATCCTCCTTTGTGAATTGGGGTTACATTTGCACATCTCCAGTCTATGGGTACCTCCCCTGAGTCCAAAGAAGCTCTCATAATTATGGCTAGGGGTTTGCTTACTTCCTTTGCTGCCTCCTTTAATATAACTGGATAGATCCCATCCACCCCAGGCGCCTTTTTTATGTTTATCCTCAACAATCTCTCCTCCACTTTCCTCTCAGTTATTACAAAATCATCTAGCTCACTGCCAATGTCTACTTTACCTACGTCATTCTCCTTCCTGAATAACTCCTCATGCGTGAATGTAGATGCATATTACTCGTTTAGATTGTTAGCCACCTGAGCAGGATCCTCAACTGTTGAACCATCAATATCCAGTGGACCAATCTGATTCATCCCTTTCCTTCTTTAGTTTAAATAGGTAAAGAACTCTTTTCTGTTTTTCTTTGCATCCTTTGTCAAAGATTTTTCGTAGTCTGCCTTTGCCTGCCTAATCTCCTTTGTGACTTGGTTACAGACCAACTTATATCTATCATAGGCTTCCATGTCGCCCATTAATTTGTATGTATTCCATGCATTTTTCCTCTCTGCCACATGTCTCATTAGTTCATCTGACAACCATTTAGGCCTAAACCTTGAACAATATTTCTTAGTTGGTATGTAAAGCCTGGTAGCTTCCAAGATTAGTTCCTTGAATACTTCCCATTTTGAGTTTGCTGTTGGTAACATCATCAGTTGGTCCCACTGTATAGAATTTAAATACTGTCTCAGACCATCATAGTCGCCTTTACGAAAACAAAAACCCTTCCCTTTACCTCTGATGGTAGTTACTCCTTGAGTAAATCCCACTTCAACACACTGTGATCACTGCCACCTAGTGGTTCATTTATCTGCAGATTCTTAATGCATGAAGAATCACTACTGATAATCAGATCAAGAGTATTGCTCCCTCTTGTTGCCTCACGAACATGCTGATGTAGAAAACAATCATCCAATAAATCCACAAAAGCCTGGCTAGTGTGTGAGTGACCAAACCACAAATTCCAGTCAATATCTGGGAAATTAAAATCCCCCATTATAAAACTCTCTGATTTACTGGCCCACTCCATTTCCCTGTACAATATCTTATTATACTCATCAGAGTCATTAGGCCTATAGCACACTCCTACTCTCAATTTTGATTTCCCTATGCTTATGTCACACCAAACTGACTCGACACTGCCCTGTCCATCGATGTCGACTGGCTTCACTTCCTTGGATTTTATGTGTTTCTTTACTAATAGCATAACCCCTCCTCCCCTCCTGTCCTGTCTATCCTTTCTATACACATTGTATTCCCCAAATTCCAGTTCCGCATTCCTTATATCTGTGTGACACCACGTCTCTGATATCCCAACAATATCTGCCTTTGATGTTTTGAGCAATACCTCAAATTCATCAAATTTATTTACCAAACTCTTAGCATTGGTGTACACGCAAGTATGCATGCACCCGTTTCTATTCTTAGCTACCCTAACACAACCCATGTGTTTACTTGTACCGCAATGACTCCCAGCAGTATCTGAAATATCTTGCATCTTGTTTTTCAGGTTTCTGCTCATTTCAATAGAAGCAGTGCAAGAATCACTTCCACCTCTGCCAGTGGCTACTGTTAATCTATTAGTCCTTGTATCCCCCCCCCAACTAGCAGTTTTCCGACCCACCTAACACTGCCTCGACAGCATCAGCAAAAATTCTTGCACCCTTTCTATATAAGCGTATCCCATCCCTGTAGAAGCAGTCTCTCCTGTTAACAAGTACAGACCAGGCTGAAAAAAATTCTACCCCTTGAGCCTTGCACAATCCCTCCAGGGCAGAATTGATCGACAAGGCTCTCATCATATACTCCCTCCTATCGGTGTCTGGGCAGTATTGCAGACACTTTCAAATTCAACCCTAATTCGCGGATTTTTTTCAACAGTGACCTGTACTTGCTAAGTAATTCCGCCGGTCTCCTACTCTTAATATCATTAGTGCCAACGTGTACAACTATATCACCTTTTGTGCCCTTAAAAGATGATATCCGCTCTACAACATCATCAACCTTTGCCCCTGGCAGACATACCCTGGTCCTATTCCACCTATCCTTTTTACAAAGCATGTTCCCCGTTTCCCTGACAATAGAGTCACCAACAACTACTAGTTCCTGTGGGACCAGCGCATTCTGCCTAGGGGGCTGCCTCTGTGTTGCATGATGACCAAGTGCAAGCTCTGGCGTTGTTGTGGGCAGCTGAGAGCCTGATGGGCCCCTCAATTTATTTCCTTCGAGGGCATCCACCCTGTCCTTCAAGCTCTCATAAAGGCCCATAACAACGCTGAGCTGTCGCCTGATTTCCTTGCACTCCTTACATCGTACACACACAAAGACATCCCCCTTGGCAGTATCATGTCCCGTACCCGACTGCTCCGCAAACATCAAGCAAACAGTGCATTTTAAAAGACTGTGATTCAGAGGGCAACTGCCCCCCTCAGTTCCCCCCTGAGCCACAGCACTCCCATTAGCTTGAGCCTTTTCCTTTGCTGCTCTGGTCTGAGTCATGATTCCGATTTAATTCAATAAAATTTCAATTTCAGAACAAAATTAAATCCTTAAGTTATATCCCAAACAGTTATAACGCTATATTTATTTTTCGGTATCGAGTGTTTTCTACGAGTTCCCTTTATACAACTTCCGTATCACGTGTACCACTATAGTTATGTATTAATTATTTGTTACGGTTAAGTCGTTATATATATATATATATATAGAGTTAAAAGTACAATTTAATTGACAATAAAGTTTATCAAGATTAATAGAATTACTGATTAATTGACAATATTATATTATGCACTATACTACACTAAGCTTATGCTATCGTGTAAAAATTCACGAACGGACTCGTAAGTATTGATTAGCTTCCAAATCTCGCTATCTCAATTTAGAATAAACTAAGGATCCTGACTAGGTCTATAATCTACTTATAGAAGATAATTTGATATAACAATTGGTTAATAAATCGACTAAATTTGGTTAAAAAAAAACCTCTCGTTCAACTGAGCTGCAATTTGTAACACGTGGATTTGATACCGTTACCGATACTATGTAATACCTACAAAATCTCTGTCTAAGTTAAACTTTAAACTAAGTATCGTAACTAGGAATATAAAGCTACTCTAGAAAATAAGTTGATATGCCAATTTAAGCTAATAAATCAGGAAAAACTTCTCTGTTCCAAGAGCATCCAAGAGCTTCGTCCGCACAGGCTAGCCTCGTTCCCGGAGCACAGGTGGGTGGGAGCAGCAGTGCGTAGCACACACTTCTTGATTAGACTGGGGTTCGAGCCCGTGACCACCAAATACTGGAGGATGTGGAAAGGTCAGGGAATGACCACCGCATATCCCCGGAGCAATATGGCCTTAGTTTTTAATGCTCCTAAAAACCAAATAACAAAAACATATAGGAATGGTGTGATGTGTCCAACAAATATCTTTGAAGGCATGTTTGCATTCATTTGCGTATGTAGGACAGTCTATTAATATTTGTCGAACTGATTGGATAGTGTTACAAGTCTGGCATTATGGTGATTCTTCTGCTCACAACAAGAAAGAGTGTGTAATATGGGTATGCCTGATTCTTAGTCTGGCCAGTGCTATTTCTTATTTTCTCGACCTTTGTATGCTAGAAATCCAGTTTTCAATATTCGGCTCTATTTGTAGTTTGCTGATTCCAAGTTTTGTGCCATTGCAACTGGCAAGTACATCTTATCGCAGGCTTGTTATAGGAATACGGGCGCCTCCATAGCCAGGTGGGCCGGAGCAGCAGTGCGTAGCACACGCTTCTTGATTAGACTGGGGTTCGAGCCCGTGACCACCAAATACTGGAGGATGTGGAAAGGTCAGGGAATGACCACCGCATATCCCCGGAGCAATATGGCCTTAGTTGTTAATGTTCCTAAAAACCAAATAACAACAACATATAGGAATACGGCACTGATATAGCTTCTTCAATTTGTAGTATGGCTTCTTTTGCTGACTGCTGCTTCATTTCCAGCAATCCCTGTATGTCCTGAAATCCAGCAGAAAAATGTATCCTGTTAATTTCTAGTGCAGTCAGTTAGTATTTGTCATATGTGCCAAAGGATTGGGTGTACCTATGTTTTGTATGGGTGCAAGGAACTCAAAGAATCTCTATATATTACACTTGTCGTGTAATGCTTATCTTGAACATGAGTTAAGGCTATTTTTATTGTGTATATTTCTACTGTAGAATTATACACAATATACACTACTCTTTTACTAGCTGCTGCATTAAAGTAATATCTGGGAATACAGCTGCTGCTCCCACTAAAGTGTCTGTTTTTGAATCATCTGTGCACTGTGCGTAACTGTTAGAAGATTATTGCAGGTGGGTATTGCTTTTTTTATTCCATTTCTGAAAGGAGAAGTCGCATATTGGGATACGCGAATCCCATGGTGGAGGAGTGTGAACTGGCAGGTGTGCTACACTGTCTATATTAAGGTTACATACTGCTAAAAAGTCTTGTATTCTGATTCCCAGGGGTCAATTTGCTTGTTGGCGATTATGGTAGATATTTCTATAATGTGGATCAAAGAGGGTCTCCCAAGTAAAGCGTCTGTGCATAGGTTTTATTTTAAATGTATAATCCATCACCAGTTGTTGTCGCCTAAAAATTAAAGGTGGTTTGTTGGCTTCAGCATAGAAATTATACATGGGAGAGGTACGATAGGCACCAGCTATATGCAGTGCATTATGATGAACTGGGTGCAGCCATTTCGGAGCTGTTGGCCGTGCTGAATCATACACTGGGGCTCCACAGTCCAACTTTAATATTATTAGTGCTTTGTATAGGTTTAGTAAGGAATACCTGTCTGCTCCCTATGATGTGGATTAAAGGATTTTAAGTATGTTCAGGTGTTTTGTACAGCTTTTGCATAGCTCCCTGATGTGCTCCATGAATGTGAATTTCTTTTCTAAGATTAGTCCAAGAAATTTTGCTTTTGGCTGTGTTGGTATATTCTGGCCTTCTAGTTTTAATTTAGGGTCAGGAAGGAGACTTATTTTGCGACAAAAACGTACACATTGTTTTTTGCGTTGGCAGTCTGAAACCATTATCTAGTGCCCACTTACTTATATTGTTCATTGTGCATTGCAACTGCCTCTCGATAGTTCTCATGTTCTGTGACTTACTAGAGATACTAAAATCACTGACATAAAGTGCAAGTGAAACTGAAGGAGGGAGTTGATTTGTGATTGAATTAATCTTTATGGCAAACAAATTGGCACTCAAGACTGAGCCCTGTGGGACGCCTTCTTCTTGTTGGTAGATTTTGGAGAAAGAAGTTTGTATTTTGACTTGGAAGGTTCTGGATAAAAAAAAAGAGGAAGATTGCCTCTGAGTCCAACATGATGCCTATCTCTTAGGATCCTATATCTCCAAGTGACATTGTAAGCTTTTTTTCAATGTCGAAAAATTCTGTAACCATATGTTGTGATCTGATAAATGCATTTCCGATGCTGGCTTCTACCCTAACTAGGTGGTCTAGTGTAGGCCTGTAACTTCTAAAACCAAGCTGCGTGTTTGCATAGATGCTATTTTCCTCTAAATACCATATCAATCTCTTATTTATCATTTTTCTAGTAATTTCCCTAAACAACTGGTTAGGACTATTGGTAGATAGTTGCATGTTAGGTCTTTGTCACATTTAGGGAAAGGCTAGTACAACTGCATGGCACCATGTGTTTGGAAATACACTTTCTTGGAATATTCTGTTACACAGTTTCAATAAATTTTTAAATTCAGTCTTGTTAAAGTGATTGATCGTGTCATAATGAATGTCATCTGGGCATACTGAACCTGGCCTGGCTATGGACAAAACTTCATTTATTGTGAATGGTTGATTATAGGGCTCATTAACTTTGGATTTAAATTCAATCTTACGCTTTTCTGCTTTTCGCTGATACTTTTGCAAAAGCCTTGCCTAATCAGAGCTGGTTCCATAGGAAGTAGTTATTGTTGGTGACTCTATTGTTAGGAAGAGAGGAAATATATTATGCAAAAAGGATAGGTGGAACAGGACCAGGATATGTCTGCTAGGGGCAAAAGTTGATGTTGTAGGGCTGGTATCATCTTTTAAGGGCACAAAAGGTGATACTGTACAGGTTGGCACTAATGACCTTAAGAGTAAGAGATCTGCAGATTTCCTTAACAAGTAAAGGTCAATGCTGAAAAAAAGTCGAGAATTAGGTTTAAATTTGAAAGTGTCTGCAATTCTGCCCAGACATGATAGGAGGAAGTATGATCAGAGCCTTGTCAATCAATTGGGCCTTGGAGAGATTGTGCAAGGCTCAACAAGGCAGAATTTTTTTCAGCGTGCTTGTTAACAGGAGAGACTGCTTCTACAGGGATGGGATACACTTAAATAGAAAGGGTGCAAGGATATTTGCTGATGCTATAGAGGCATATTAGGGGGTGTCGGAAAGCTGCTAGCTTGTGTGTGTGTGTGTGGGGGGGGGGTGATTCTTGCACTGCTTCTATAGTAATTAGAAGCAGCCTAGAAGCAAGTTGTTGGGGAATTCAAGAGCTGCTGGGAATCTTGGACCTCAGTAGCCTGTACGGACGTACATTTTTGCCACTCCTGGAACACAGAAGTTTTTCTGATTTATTTTCTGTTTTATTAGCTTAAATTGGCATATTAACTTATTTTCTAGAGTAGCTTTATATTCCTATTTACGATACTTAGATTAAAGTAACTTAGATAGAGATTTTGTAGGTATTACTTAGTATCGGAAAGGGTATCAAATTCACGTGTTTACCATTCGTAAATAGTCGCCATTGTTACGCGATACAAAATATCTCGAAATAGATAGCATAAGCTTAATATAGTATAGTATAGTACATAATATTGTCAATTAATCTTGTTGAACTTCATTGTCAATTAAATTGTACTTTTAACTATACATATAATGACTGGGTTACGTAACATAAATAATTAGTAAAAAATAAATAATTAATACTTAACTTCATACGGAAGTTATATAAAGGGATTTCGTAGATAAAACTCGATACTGAAACATAAATATAGAATTATAACTGTGTTGGGATATAAGTTTAGGGTTTTAATTTTGTACTGAAATTGAAATTTTATTGAAATTAAGTCGAAATCGTGACTCAGACCAGAGCAGCAAAGCAAAAGGCTCAAGCTAATGTGAGTGCTGTGGCTCAGGGGAGAACTGAGGGGGGCAGTTGCCCTCTGAATCACAGCCTATTAAAATGCACTACTTGCTTGATGTTTGTGGAGCAGTCGGGTACAGGACATGATACTGCCATGGGGGATGTCTTTGTGTGCACGCGATGATAGGAGTGTAAGGAAATCAGGCGACAACTCGGCATTGTTATGGCCCTATATGAGAGCTTGAAGGACAGGGTGGATGCCCTCGAAGGATTAAAAGTGAGGGGGCCCGTCAAGATCTCAGCTGCCCACACCAATGCCGGAGCTTTCACTTGGTCATCACGCAACACAGCGGCAACCCCCAAGGCAGAATGCGCTGGTCCCAAAGGAACTAGTAGTTGTTGGTGACTCTATTGTCGGGGAAACGGGAAACATGCTTTGTAAAAAGGATAGGTGGAACAGGACCAGGATATGCCTGCCAGGAACAAAGGTTGA